>NW_006408701.1:1602599-1622008 GCF_000296735.1 Chrysochloris asiatica
GGTTGGAACCCATGGTATTTTCAATAGGCTCTTATGCATGTGAAATTTGGACAATGAATAAGGGAGGCCAGAAAAGAATCAATGCATTTAAATTATGGTGTTGGCGAAGAATACTAAAAGTATCATGGACTGTCAGAAGAACAAACAAATCTGTATTGGAAGAAGTGCAATCAGAATTCTTAGAAGTGATGATGGTGAGACTTCGTCTCTTGTACTTTGGATATATTATCAGAGTGACCAGTCCCTGGAGAAGGATATTATGCTTGGAAAAGTGGAAGATAAGTGAAAAGGAGGAAGAACTCCATCAAGATGAATTGACACAGTAGCAGCAACACTGAGCTTCAAGTTGGCAACAACTGTGAAGATGCCACAGGACTGGGCAGTGTTTCATTCTTTTGTGCATAAAGTCCCTATGAGTAGAAACCAACTCAACAGCACCAAAACCAGCCTCCTAAACTGTGAAAGAATACATTTCTGGTTGTTAAAGTCATTAACTTGTGTTGTTTCTGTTCTAGCAGCATTGGATAACCAAGTAACCGACCTCACAGACTTGTCATAACGATTAAGTAAGGGTACTGGTAGGTACATTAACTTCACCATAAATCTGAGTCCCCTTGCCACTGAATGGTGATCAATCATACCATTTCTGTTGTCAGCTAAACTCTTCTGCTTAATATTCCTTCTAAATAGAGGTCACTGGGGATCATTAAAATAACTACTATGGGTATGTAAAAGTAAATAGGATTGTATATAGATTGTGTGAACTATATAGCTTTAACTTTTTTAGCAGAGGTTGGGCTGGGTCAATCTTTTTATCCCAGTACAGGGACTTTCAAACTAAGTCTTGCCTGCACATTACCATATAAAATCCACTGCAATCAGGCCGATTCCTACCCATAGCGAATCTATAGGACAAGAACTGCCACTTTGCATTTCTAAGACTGTAAATCTTTTTGGAAGTAAACAGCCTTATCTTTCTCCCAAGAAGTGACTGGTGGATGTTAACTGCTGACCTTATGGTTAGCAGTCCAACAATTGTTGATGCTGTTAAGTGCCATAAAGTCAGTTCTGACTCATAGTGACACTTTATAGGATTTCCAGGGAGCAGCTGGTGAACTTGAACCACCTACCTTGTGCTTCAAACCCACCTTGAAGCCCAGCACATTAACCCACAGTGCCACACCAGAACGCGAGTCCAACAATAGGCTCCTCAAATTGCATTTTGTTTACTGCACTCGGTCCTGCACTTGTTAGAATAGAAGGACAGATGTATATGATAAGAGCTCCTGCCTTCTGTGCACTTAGAAGTTTGTTGATGAGGCAAGACCAACATCTAGGAAGCAACACTAAAACCAGACACCACATAATTGAAACGTTAAAGTGTGTTCTGAGGCTAGTGAAGAAATCTCTGCATGTGAGCAGAGTAGCCTTGCCTGGCCTTATCTACTCAGTTTTGCTCAAAATGTGGGATGCAGATGTGCCTCGGTTCTCAGGACCTATTCCATTCTTCCAATCCCCATTGATCTCAGAAGAGTCACCCTTTGATTCATGTCCCTTGCCATTCGTTTTGTTTCCAGGACAGCTGAGCAATTCTGGAAGGGGGCAAGTCAGTAAGAAGGAAAAACTAACATGACCCTGCTAAACACTAATAATGCCAATAGGTAACATTGTCAGACAATATCCTAAACACTTTATATTTCTTTCAGTTAATCCTCACAATAGCCCTATAGTGTAGGTTCTATTATGATCATCACGAATAAACATGGAATGATCAGGAAACTGAGGCAGGATCTTCAACACTTTGATTTCTAGTCCTCAAAAAGCTGAGAGCATCATGTTGAGGAGAACAGGTTCACTTACTGAGGACAAGGCTAACAAGGAAAAAAATGAACGAAGGGCCACACATTGTTAAGCAACTTACTTGAATTAAAAAAAACAACAAAACAAAAAAGAAACAAATGATTTTACTCAACAGTATTCCTTGTTATAAACACAACAAATTTTAACAATATAATCCAGTTATCTACAATAGCATATAACCGACAGGGTCAAACTGAGAAATGGAAACAGGAGAAGAGAAAAAGAAGAGATAAAGACATGGGAAAGTGTAGGTATGTATAAGAAAAGAGCAACAAGGCAAGGTATCTGGAAGATATTGCTACTAAAGGCTGAATAAAATAATATTGTATTTTTCTATCAGTGGGCCCTGTGCTGCAGACTCCATGGTTCAAGGACCAGCCCCATCCCACCAGCTGATGTACATACATTATGTCAATCAGAAGGGTACCAAAGACTAATGCTGGGTGCTGACCGGCTATTGAGTCAATTCCAGCTCATAGCAACCCTGCATGACAGAGTAGAACTGCCCCTTATGGTTTCTAGGCTGTAATTTTTATGGGAGCACATCACCGGGTCTTTTCTCCTGCAGATCTACTTACTGGGTGAGTTGATCTTTCAGTTAGTAGCTGAGTAAACTCCTTCATGAAGGGTTACTGTAGGAAGAAATTTGAGAAAGAGACTAAATCACTATGAGTTGGAGCCACTCACTCTCTTGAGTGAGGCTCCATGTACGATGCCTTAGGATTTGTTGAGGAAACTGGATAAGGTTCATGGTGCCTATACCATGTCTCCTTAATAGAGCCAGACCAAATAAGGGAGTGTCCAAAAGTTAATGGAAAAATTCCTTTTATTTTTCATGATATTTTTGAGATCCCTTTGTATTGAAGTCTAGGATCACTTCAATAGCTATTGGCCAGCTATTGGCATGATGTCACTAACTGCTCTCTGGGTGTCCCTCACTATGAATTTGGGGGCCATTGAAAGAATTAGGGAAGGCAGGTGGGTTGGTGATACTTTAGTGCTATTTCTGGGCTTCTCTTAACCTGCTTAATTATGACAGTGAGTCCCAAGAAGGGTGTAAGGTGGTATCTCCTTGTGATTTTGATTTGCATTTACTTGACAACTTATGACTTTGAGCATATTTTCATGTGCTTATTGACCATTGGTCTATTTTTTTGAGAAATGTCTATTGAATTTCTTTGCCCATTTTTAAATTGGTGGGATGGGGCTGGTCTTTGAACCATGGAGTCCGCAGCACAGGGGATAAGACACAATGGCCCACTGATCAAAAAATACAATATTATTTTATTCAGCCTTTAGTAGCAATATCTTCCAGATACCTTGCCTTGTTGCTCTTTTCTTATACATACCTACACTTTCCCATGTCTTTATCTCTTCTTTTTCTCTTCTCCTGTTTCCATTTCTCAGTTTGACCCCGTCGGTTATATGCTATTGTAGATAACTGGATTATATTGTTAAAATTTGTTGTGTTTATAACAAGGAATACTGTTGAGTAAAATCATTTGTTTCTTTTTTGTTTTGTTTTGTTTTTTTTTAATTCAAGTAAGTTGATTAACAATGTGTGGCCCTTCGTTCATTTTTTTCCTTGTTAGCCTTGTCCTCAGTAAGTGAACCTCTTCTCCTCAACATGATGCTCTCAGCTTTTTGAGGACTAGAAATCAAAGTGTTGAAGATCCTGCCTCAGTTTCCTGATCATTCCATGTTTATTCGTGATGATCATAATAGAACCTACACTATAGGGCTATTGTGAGGATTAACTGAAAGAAATATAAAGTGTTTAGGATATTGTCTGACAATGTTACCTATTGGCATTATTAGTGTTTAGCAGGGTCATGTTAGTTTTTCCTTCTTACTGACTTGCCCCCTTCCAGAATTGCTCAGCTGTCCTGAAAAAAAAAAAAAATGGCAAGGGACATGAATCAAAGGGTAACTCTTCTGAGACCAATGGGGATTGGAAGAATGGAATAGGTCCTGAGAACCGAGGCATATCTGCATCCCACATTTTGAGCAAAACTGAGTAGATAAGGCCAGGCAAGGCTACTCTCTTGAGTGTGCCATAAAGCATATGAGCAGAGATTTCTTCACTAGTTCACTATTCTTATAAGCTTGTTTTAGGAGTCTCCAGGAACCATTTATTGGAAGTTGTTAGAGAGAAATCCCAGTAAGTCTCCACCTCCTATTCTTTTTAAAAACAATATATTATTGTTATATCTATATATTTATGTTGTGTTGTTGTTAAGTGCTGTTGAGTCAATTCTGACTAATAGCTACCCTGTGCAGGGTTTCCAAGGAGCAACTGGTGGATCTGAACCACTGATCTTGTGTTTCACAGTCCAGTGGTTACCCTACAGCACCACACCAGGACTCCATATACTGTTGTTGCTTAGCCTGGGATAAGCTCCAGATCTCAAGGTTGGTTTGAACCTCAAGGTCGGTGCACACCAGCCGCTCCTCAGAAACCCTATACTGGGATGCTATTAGTTGGAACTGACTCCATGGCACTCAACAACAAATGGGTGTCAGGTGGTATCTCCTTGTGATTTTGATTTGCATTTACTTGACAACTAATGACTTTGAGCATATTTTCATGTGCTTATTGACCATTGGTCTATTTTTTTGAGAAATGTCTATTGAATTTCTTTGCCCATTTTTAAATTGGTTTATCTTTTTGTTGTCAGGTTGTAAGAGGTCTTTATATATTCTGGATCTTTGTCAAATATGTATTCACCAGATATTTTCTCCCATTCTGTAGATTGTCTCTTCACTTTCTTGATTTGGTTTTTTTGATGGACAAAAGTTTTGAATTTAGATGAAGTTCAATTCATCTCTGGAGCTCTGAAAATTTTCTTTCAGTGAATCACAGTCTCCTAAAATCTGTTTTTTCCATTATTGCATGTGCTTTTGGTGTCATATCTAATAAGCCATTGTCAAAAACAAGATCTTCAAGGTTCACCCCTGTTTCCTTCTAAGAGTTTTATGGTGTTAGTTCTTCCATTTAGATAATTAACCTTTTTTTGAGTTAATTGATAGATTTAGTGTGACTCTCACATAATTCTTTGGCATGTGGAGATCCAGTTGTCCCATCACCATTTATTGAAGCAATAATTTCTTCCCCATTGAATGGACTTGTCACTCGGTTAAAAATTTATTGGCCAGAGATGCATGAGTTTATTTCTGGACACTCAGTTTTATTCCATTGATCTACATTTCTATATCTCTAACATTACCACACTGTTTTGACTGCTTAAATTAGTTTAATAGTATGTTTTACCATTGGAAAATGTGAATGAATCCTTCTACTTTGTTATTCTTTTCCAAGATTGTGTGTCTATTGGGGACCTCTTACAATTCTATCTGAATCTGAGAATCATCGTTTCCATCTCTGCAATAAAGGCTGCTGGAATTTTGAAAAGATTGCACTGAATCTGTAAACTGCTTTGGGTAGCATTGACATCTTATCAATATAATGTCTTCCAATCCATGAACATGAGTTGTCTTTCCATTTATTTGTTGTTATTGTTGTTAAGTGCCATTGAGTAGTTCTGACTCATAGTGACCCTGTATAGAATTTCCAAAGAGCGCCTGGTAGATTTGAACTGCTGACTTTGTGCTTCAAACTGACCTTATAGTCCATTGCTTCTTCCACAGTACCACACCAGGACTCCTTCCCTTTTGGCCTTTTAAAATTTGCTTAAGCAATCATTTATAGGTTTCAGTGTGTGT
Organism: Chrysochloris asiatica; assembly: GCF_000296735.1. Classification (NCBI taxonomy): domain Eukaryota; kingdom Metazoa; phylum Chordata; class Mammalia; order Afrosoricida; family Chrysochloridae; genus Chrysochloris; species Chrysochloris asiatica. The sequence goes on from NW_006408701.1 coordinate 1,608,183, forward strand.
ATATATATATATATATATATATATATATATATATATATATATATATTAACATCTGTGGTTAAAATTTTCCTTTCTTTCCTTCTGGAAGCCAGGCTTCCCATTGTCATCAAGTTGATGCCAACTCATAGTGATGCTAAAAGACAGAGTAGAACTTCCCCATAGAGGAAGACTGCCACGTCTTTCTCCCACAGAGCAGCTGGTGGGTTCAAACTGCCAACCTTTCAGTTAGCAACCAAGTGCTTGAACCACTGTACCCACCTAGTATTTAATTATTTTAGGTGCTATTGTACATGGAAATGTTTGCTTGCTTTCCTTTTCTAATTATCTATTTCTGGTGTACAGAAATACAAATCCTTTTTCTGTTGCTCTTGTCCCTGTTATTGTGATAAATTTGTGTATTAGCTCTTGTAGCTTTCTTGTAGATTCATTGGAATTTTCTCTATATAAGACCACTGTTGTTGTTGCTGTTATGTACTATGGAGTCGGTTCTGAGTTATAGTAACTCTGTATAGGTTTTCTGAGACTTCAGATCTTTTGGGGAGCAGAAAAATTCCTCTTTCTCCTGTGGAGCATTTGGCGGTCTCAAACTGTGAACCTTGTGGTTTGCAGTCCAGTGCTTATCATATGGAGCCACTTATAGCTACCCCAATAAGATCATATCACCTGCAAAAAGATCATTGTACTTTTTTTTTTTTAATTCTGGCTACAATCTCTAGTACAGTATTGAGTAGCAGTGAGGAAAGTGGGCATCTTTGTCTTGTTTTTGATCTTAGTTTTCCCCCATTGAGTATGATGTTAGCTGTGGCTTTTTCATAAATGACTTTAACCAGGCTGAGGACATAGATTGGAAGGCATAATATTCCTAGTTTGTTGAGTGTTTTTATTATGAAAAGTTGTTTGATTTTGTCAACTATTTTCTATATCACTTGAGATCATCATGTGGTTCTTTTCCTCTATTCTCTTGATGGGGTGCATTATTTGGTTATTTTTCATATGTTGAATCACCCTTGCATTCCTGGAATAAATTCCACTTAGTTATGGTGTATAAACCTTTTAATATGTTGCTAGATTCAGGTTGCTAGCATTTTGTGTTGGATTTTTTTCATCAACACACATAAGGATTTTCTTTTCTAGTGATGTTTCTAGTGGCTTTAGCTCCATTGAATGAGTTAGGAAATATTCTCTCCTATTCTGTCTTTTGGAGGAATTTAAGAAGGGTTGGTATTAATTCTTTAAATATTTGGTAAAATCCACCAGTTAAGCCATCTGGTTCAGGGATTTTTCTTTGTTAGGAGGTTTTTGATTACTAATTCAATCTCTTCACTTTTTACAGATCTGTTGATATTTTTTATTCCTTCTCGAGTCAGTTTTGGTAGTTTGTATGTTTCTAGCTTCATTCCATTGTTTTTGGAAAGGAAACTTTATTATTTTAATCTTTTAATGTATTTATTTTGTACATAATGTATGGTGTATCCTGGAGAATGGACCATGTGCAGTAGAGAAGAATGTGTATTGTTCTGTTGTTTGGTGGAGAGTTTTTAGTGTATTTGGTTACTATTTGCATTAAATACTTTTCCATCCTTTCACTTTAAACCTATTTGTGTCCTTGAGTCTAAAGTAGGTATCTTGTGGGCAGCATATGCTCCGATCATGTTTTCTCATTCATTTGACCAGTATATGCCTTTTGATTGGTGAGTTAATTTATTTACACTCAGAGTAATTACTGACAAGAAAGGATTTACTTTTGTCATTTTGTATTTGTGTGTCATTTCTTTTTTTATTCCATCTCTTATTCTTGACAGACATAATTTCACTTTTATATGTGGGGGATGTTTGCTTCTTTTGTTCCTGTACCTCTAGAAGCCAAATGTTAATGACTCAAGATCTTATTTCATGCAGAAATGGCTTATGTTAGATCATTCCGAATTGAAGGAGGAAGAAAATTCCCTGAGGATGAGACAGTTAGTGCTCTGATGCTTTTTTAAAAGCATCTTTTCAAGTGAAGAAAGAATGAGTGGGAATTTTAAGTCAAATCTCCTGCAACCCTGTACATTTTTAAATGGGAAATATAGTTTAGGTTTGTAAATAATCTGAAAGTTGGAGAGTTATCTGAAAGCATTGACAAACTTTTGAAGGACTGTCTCTGAAAACTGGGCAGTCGTTTTCAAAGTCAAGCAGACCTTGTAGTGGGTCATTGTAAAATCTAACCTCTTGAGGAGTGAACTAAGAGCTTTGAAAGATTTCTTTCAGTGAACCATAGAATCCTAGAATGTTTGGGCAAAAAAGAAACCTTGACTCTAAATCTGGCCCAGTTCTTTAGATATGGAAACTGAGGCCTAGAGAGACAGAACTTGATGTACCCAAGGGCTTGCAGTTAGCAGAGCTGAGTTTTGAACATCCACCCTACCCCCCACCAATTCTTATAGGTCTCCTTGAAGGATCAAGTCTTAGAGACATTTATTAGGGTAAAAAATCCTAACTTAGTGGCCCTAATTCTTTATAGACATCATTCACCTTGCTTTTTCTTCAGCATCGTTCCCTGCCATCCATTTCCCAATTCATCATTTCTGCTCTAGCCGTGCTCCTTACCACACATGATTTATAACTACTTCTGTAAAGAAGGGTGTTTGAACCACCTGCCTAAGAATCGCATGGAGAGCTTATTTAACATGTAGGTTCCTGGGTCTTGCCCCTCCTCTGAAGAGTAAGAATCCCTGAGGATAAGGCCCCTGGAATCCAGTACTTCTTCTGCATATCATTGACTTTCAATATTCCTTTCCCTCAACCCTTTACTCAGACAATTGTCCAGATCTGAAGGAGTACAGGCATCCCTCTGAGATCTTGTGGGCTTGGTTCCAGGCCACCACAAAAGAAGTGACTACCACAATAAAGTCAGTCACCAAATTTTTAGTTTCCCAGTGTATATAAAAGTTATGTTTACACTATCCTATAGCCTATGAAATATGCAATGGCATTATGAAAAGGTTTGAAATGCTGTGAAAATTACCAAAACATGACACAGAGACAGAAAGTGAGCACATGCTTTTGGGAAAAAAAAGGCACTGGTGAAACTTAGCTAATGCAGGGTCGCCTCAAAGCTTCAACTTGTTCCAAACTCATTATCTGTGAAGCATAATAAAAGGAAGCATGCTTATAGTTTAAAAAGAAACAATGATTTATTAAGCATTTACTGTGTAGTAAGCACTTTTCACAAATTAATTCATTTATTCATCATAACTAATCCCATGAGGTGTATGAACCTCATCTAAAGTGATAACGTTACTTGTGGCATATCTAATCAGCTGGGATTTGAATGCAAGTCAACTGACTACAAAACCCAATGCTTGAAATCACAGTACAATGCTATCTGATTTTCCACCTCAAAATTCCAAAGCCTTACAACTGTGCATGTTAGACTGATCTAGCATGTATTATCTAGCATACAACTGTGCATGCTAGTCTTAATCATCAGGAAAATCTGGTTGTCCCTAGACTACTTCCCTACTATTTTTGCCCAGATTCACTTAAGCTGTAGGACACTGTTGGACACTACAGAGTCAGAGCCATAGCCCCTCAAAACACCTCTTGGGGACCTTTTATGAACTAAGGTGAGGTGAGAAGACCTCAACCCCTTCTTAGAGACAGGAGCAGGGAGACCCTAAGATTGGCACTTGGCTACTGACTACAAACATTGGCAGTTAACCCACCCAGAGGTGCCTTGGATCTGATTCAAAATGGTCAAAGCCCTGAAAACTCCCCGGAACGCAATTCACTCTAGCACTGGATCAGAAGCCACTCAATGGCAGTGAATAAGCTGGGTCCTGGGTGGAACTTGGTATCAGGCATCTACTGTCCCAAATGAATTTGCTTCTCAGTGGGATGGTTGTTATCCACACTGGAGCTACCCTGACTTCTGGTGGGCTCATTGTTGTTAAGTGCCATCGAGTTGGTTCCACCTGACAGTGACCCTGTATAGTGTTTCTGAGGAGTGACTGGTGGGTTCGAATCACTGATCCTGTAGTTATCCTACAGCACCACACCAGGATTCCAGTGGGCTCAGGGAGTGGGACTATTGGAGCTTATTGTGTGAGCAGATGCCTTTATTATGGAGTGCCCAAGGGCTGCAGTTCAAGAGCTGCCTGAACATGTGGTGCCCTCCTGCCAACAAGGAAGAGTAGAAGGAAGCCTGATCACAAGCCCCTTTCCACTGGAGTTTAGCTTCGTTTGAAATTAATAAGGTGCATTCTGGTGTGGAGCTGCGGGTTAATATGGCAGACTACAAAGCCATTTGAACTGCAAACTCACCAGCTGCTCCTTGGAAACCCTATACAGGGTAGCTATGGGTCAGAACACACTTGTCGGCACTTAATAGCAACAACAACAACAACATGGGGCCCCTCTGTGATATTTTCCTTTCAGTGGGGAGCCCAGATCAGTGAGTTGGCATCCTGGCATCAGTCACTCCCTCTAGATCTAGCTGAACATTTTCAAGGTCAGGACAAGTGCCACCAGTCCTCTCCCCTTGCCCTTATTTGGTCAACCCCAAGACTCTTTATCCACTGATTGGAGGATACACAACACTCCTAGTTGAGAGCACAGAGTGTAGTCATAATTTGAAAAGGTATTGCTTAGGGATGGGGAAAGCCATCACAAATATAGTGAGGCTTCAAGGGGCTTTTGCTTGTTCTAGCATTGACAGAGTGACAGGGTGTAATCTGTCCAACTGACAACTTGCTTGCGAGAGCAGCAATAGCTGCTGTTCATAAAGAAGTGTTTGTAGAGGGTGGGCTGGAGGGAGGGAGTGTGTATGCCTATCACAGGCTCTGGTACGTACTGCAGGGTAACATGGCTCCAAACCTATCCTCCTCACTCTTGGGTTCTTCCTCAGTTAGTGATGGGGCCTAGAGGACATGGTGTTGATTTTCTATCAATATACAACATGGTACCATAAACGTTCTACCTTACAGCAACATGGGTCGCTTCCATGGCTCAGGAGTCTGGGCATGGCTTAGCTGGGTCCTCTGCTCAAAGTCTCATCTGAGGTTTAGGGTCCCGAGCTAATCCTGAACAACTGACTAGTTGTTGCCTGTATTCAGTATTTTGAGGCTATATGGCTAAGGTCCCTGCTTTCTTTCTTCTTCTTTTTTTGTTGGCTGTTGAAAATATACCCAGAAAAACATACAGCAAAATGCACACCAATTCAACAGTTTCTACACATACATTGATTACTTTCTTCAAGTTCTTCAACCATTCTCACCCTCCTTTTCCAAATGATTCCTTTACTGTTAATATAAACTCACTATCTAACCTTTTGATTTACTGTTGTTAAGTCGATGCCATACAAATAGTTCTTTTAAAAAAAGCACTAATTCAGCTAAAATATTGTTTGGTCCCTGCTTTCTTGATGGCTGTCTATCAAGAGTTGTTCTCAAGCCCTAGAAGCAGCTTGCCATTCCCTGTCAGGAGGTTCACTTCACAACAAGGTGATTTGCTCCTTCAAGTCCAACAGGAAAGCATCCGCTTCTATTTAAAATCTCTCTGCTTTCTTCTGTGTCTGACCTCTAGATCCTCTTTTCAAAGGGCTCACCTAGTTGGATCAGGCCCACCCACACTCAAAGGGAGGGGACTTAAAGGGCACGTACAACAGAGGACAACAGTCTTTGGGGCCAGCTTAGAATTCTCTGCCTACCACAGCGTCTAGGAAAAGTACTTCATCCTAAGACATTATTTTAAAAATAAAAACAAAAACATGAAGCCAGCTGCTTCCTATTAGCATTCCCCATTCTGTAAAGGCAGCTGACTGAGCTGTCAGGCAAAGTCTTGGGAGTCCTTGAACCTGAATCAAACTGTGGTTAAACAATTTCTACAACCTTGGAAGACAAGTCTTCTCCACCACCCCCAAACCCTTGCTCCCACCACTCTCTCTCTCTCTCTCTCTCTCTGTTTCCCCCTCAAGTCAGACAATCTGAGAAGGAAAAGGCAGCTCTGGGGCTGGCCGAGAGAGAGAGCAAGCCAGCATTTTAATGATGATTTGATAACTAAACTTTATATCTCTGCTGGCCCAGACTTTGTGATGACCGTTATTACGTGATGGGTTACGCTCCTTGGAAGTTGTTCTGAAGACCTCTCTTCATTTTTTGGATAAAACAGATTTATTTCCACTTTCCTTACTCAGGTTGCCAATTTTTTCGTGGGACTTCATACAGAGGAGTCCTTTAAAAGAGTGAGGCTCCAATTATCCCTGTGTGTTTAAAAGAAGGGACCACTTTCCCTACTGACTTCTATTTGATACTGCAACTTCACTCCTCTAAATCATACATTCGTCTATTCATAATAACAGGGAATAAGCACCTCTGTTTGTGGTATAAGGAGTCCTCATGGTGGCGTAGGATACACTGGGTGGCTAATTATAGGATCAGCAGTTCAAACCCACCAGCTGCTCCTGTAAAGATGTACAGCCTCAGAAATCCCTATACAGGGTCACTATGACACGATGGCAGTGACTTTGGTATGATGATGATACTCAGAGAATCAAAATGTGGTCCCTGTGCTCAAAGTAAGGAGCCCTGGTAGTACTGTGGGTTAGGCATTGGGCTGCTAACTGCAAGGTCAGTGGTTCAAACCCACCAGTCATTCCATGGGAGAAAGATGATACTTTCTACTCCCATAAAGATTTACAATCTCAGAAGGTCGTTATGAGTTGGAATTGACTCGACAGCAGTGTGTTTGTTTTTTGTTGTTGTCGTTGTGTTTGCATTTTTGGTGTTTAGAGTGATATGAGCAGCTATGAGGGAGGTATGTGCAAAGGGATGAGAGAATGGGGGCGGGTGGTAGTCTTTGAGCTGGGTCTTGAGGAATGCGTAGGATTTCAAGGATGTGGGATTTGGGGAGGAAGTGGAGGGGGTGGTATTCCAGGCCAAGAGGACATTGTGTGCAGAGCACAGAGAATGCCAAAGAACATGCTGTGTTTGAGGATTCTGGGAGGCCAGAGCATGGCTGTGAGAGTGGGGGTGGTCTTCTGGGAGTAGAGGGGGCCAAGGAGCACCAGATTTCAGAGGGCCTTGAATATTACAAACTTAAGTTTCATCCTGTTGACAGCCAGAAGTTGGTGAACAAGTATAAATTGAGGAGGTTCATGGTCAGGTTGGTATTTTAGAAAGAACATTGTGATTTCCTCCCTTCCCTCCCCACCCCATATCAAAGAGGTGACAATAGTATTTGCTGAATATCCTAAATAAATGTATAAACCAGAGGAGGCAGCCCCAAGGTGACTGCTAATAAGTCCTAGTATTGTTGTTGTTGTTGTTATGTGCCGTGGAGTCAGTTCCGATTCATAGCAACCCTGTACAGGGTTTCCGAGACTGTCAATATTTATGGGAGCAGAAAGCCTCATCTTTCTCCCGCGAAACAGCTGGTAGTTTCAAACTGATGACCCTGAGGTTTGCAGCCCGATTCGTAACCACTACACTACCAAAGAAGTCCTAGTATAGTTGAGTAAATTCATTTCAAGCTCCTATTAGGCCTATCAGGAGCCCTGGTGGTGCTTTGGGTCAGGGCTTCGAGGCTGGCAGTTCAAACCCACCAGCCTTTCTTCAGCAGAAAGATGAGGCTGCCTGCTCCCATAAAGATTGACAGCCTCGGAAACCCTAGAAAGAGTCACAGTGAGTCCTGGTGTGGCACTGTAGGATAACCGCTCAACCACAAGGTTGGTTTGAACTGCAAGGTTTGACACTTCACTCAGCAGCCACCCCTTCGAAATCATGAGCCTTCCATGATCTGCTCCCACACTCATGGCCTTTTGATCACCCATCAGCTCCCATTAAACTCCCTCCCTTCTCTCCAGCCTCACTAGCCTTCTTTGTTAATCCCACAACACCAACCCCCTCCCTTTCAATCTCAGGATCTTGGCATTTGTTTCTCCCTCTGCCTGGAGGGTTTATCCTCAAAGGGGTGCAGGGCTAACTCCTTTGTAGCATTCAAGCCTCAGATCAAATGTCCTATTACTGGTTAAAGCACCCCTAGTCTCTCATTTTCTGCACTTTAGCTTCTGCTTTTAACTCTTTCTGAAATGGTTGGTTCTTAATTAGGACAGTACCATTGGTGTTATTCAGGAGCTCTGGTAGCGTAGTGGTTACGAGTCAGGCTGCTAACCTCAAGGTCAGCCATTTGAAACTACCGGCAGTTCCGTGGGAGAAAGATGAGGCTTTCTGCTCCCATAAAGATTTAATGCCTCGGAAACCCTGTACAGAGTCGCCGCCGCCACCACCAGTCTCTCTCCATCATATTAACTTTTATTACCATCTTCATAGTGCTCATCATTACCTGGAATTACAGTCTCTGTATAATCTTCTGTTCTTTCTAACTAGTAAACCACTTGCTATCAAGTTGTTTCCTACTCATGGCAATCCATGTATTTCAGAGTAGAACTGGATTCCATGGGGTTTTCATGGCTATGTCCTTTTGGAAGCCAATTGCCAGGTATTTTTTCTGAGGCATCTTTGGGTGGGTTCAAATTGTCAGCCTTTCAGTTAGTAGCCACATGCTTAACCGTTTGAAGCCACCCAGGGTCTCTTTTTGTCCCTAGGGATGTAAATTCTATGAGGGCAGGGGCCTTGTCTGCTCTGTCCAGCTTTGGATCTCTCCACACCTACAGTGCTACCTGGAACATAGCAGGCACTCAGTAAATACTTGTTGGACAAAAGCCTAAATGCAATAAAGGAAGGGGAAGCAATGTAAGAATGAATCTGTGTGATCAGAAAATTCTTAAAAGTGGAGGTATGCTGTAAGAACTAGAAGATAACTTGTCCTGCCTGGGAGAGGAACCCACTTGTCTCATCTTTGGTCAGAGCCTGCCCCATTCCCAGTTATTCACCTGGGCAGAACCAAGTATTCTTGAGTGTGGAGCCCTATTCAGCTGGGCCAGGTCCTGCCCCTCATGGACAAGGTTTCAGAAGTAGAACCTCCACCTCTCCCTGCTTTCCAGCCAACATCATTGCCAAAAAGCTTCTTTCCCATTTCCCTTATTAAACAGAGCTTTGCTTCCCAATGATCTCCTCATTATTCATCTCATGATGACTAATAAAAATACTCACTGCTATTGGGTCAATTGGGATTCATGTTGATGGTGTTATTAAGTGCTATCCAGTCAGTCCTGATTCATAGCTACCATGTATAGGGCTTCACACTGCAGGCTAATGTGGTGGACCACAAGGTCAGTTTGAACCGCAAAGGTTGGTGGTTCAAGTTCACCAGCTGCTTCTCAGAAACGCTATTCAGGGACTCTATGAGTCAGAACTGACTCAACTGCACATAACAACAATGGCAATATGAAAAAAAAAAAGTGCAACAAATCTTATTACTAATATTTTTATATTGATTATATACAGAGATGTTAATGTTTGGGATAACAAAAACCAAACCTATTACCACCAAGTTGATTCCAACTGATAGTGACCCTGTAGGAGAAAGCAGACCCGCTCCATAGAATTTCTGAGGCTGGAAATCTACTGTCTCTTCATTCTCCCATAGAGCAGCTGCTGGGTTTGAACCTCAACCTTTTGGCTAGCAATCAAGCACTTAACTACTGTGCCACCAGGGATCCAATATTTGGGATGGTGGTGGTGGTGTGTTATCGGGTCAGTTCCAACTCATAGCAACCCTGTATAGGGTTTCTGAGGCTGTAAAACTTTACGGGACTAGGAAGCCTCATCTTTCTCCCACGAGCAGCTGCTTGATTCTAACAGCTGACTTTTCAGCTAGCATCCCAGCTCTTAACCCACTATGCTACTAGGGCTCCTTATATTTAGGATCATGGTCATGTGCTGTGGAATTGATTCTGACTTGTAGTGACCCTGTATAGGGTTTCCAAGGCTATAAATCTTTACAGGAGCAGAACACCTCCTCTTTCTCCCACGGAACCGCTTGTAGTTTCAAACTGCTGAGCATGAGATTAACAGCCCAACTTGTAACCACTCACACTAACAGAGCTCCTTTATATTTGAGTTACATTGAGCTAAATAAAATATACTATTAGAAGTAATTTTGTCCGTTTCTTTTTTTCAGGTCCGTATACTAGAAAATTAAAAATTACCTATGTGGTTTGTGTTTTTGACTCACATTACCCTTTCTATTTAATAGAACTGATTTAGCAAATGACTCGAGATAAAGAAAAGGGCCAAGGACAAAATCTTCGGATGCTAGAACATTTCATATCAGAGGGAAGAAGAAGATACAGCAAGTAGGCAGAGAAGGAACAGCCAATGAGATTGGAGGAAAGTTAGGGGAGGGTCGTGTTCCAAAAGACAAGTGGTAACATTATTCAATAGAAAAGCAAGTGTTCAACTCTCCCATGCTGCTGTAAGGTAAAGTCACTGACCGCTGCAGTTCACAAACGCAGTTTTGGTGGAGTGGTGTGGAAGCAGTTTGGTGTGGAAGCCTGGGAGATCGAGACTGTGAGTACAGATTACTCTTTTGAATTTTCCTTCATAGAATAGCTTAGAAATGGGGTAGTAACAAGAAGAAGGTCTGAAAGCAAAGAGAGATTTGTGTGTTCTGCTGTAATTAATGGTTTGTTTTTTTCAGACGGAAGACTGTTCATCATGTCCTGATTAATAGGCCGATGGTGGTCTGGGTCCTTAGGATTCAGTTAGGGAAATAAAGCAAGTGTGCCAGAAAAATGTTGAGACAGTCTAGACTCAATGGTTAAATTGAATGGTCTGTTTGTGTAAGGAAGGAGCTCTGGTATCATAGTGGGTTATGTATTGGGCTGCTAACCACAAGGTCAGCAATTTGAATCCACCAGCCACTCCATGAGGGAAAGATTTGCAGCCTCAGAACCCTACACAGGGTCGCTATGAGTCAGAACTGACTCCATGTCACACAGCAGCAGCAGCAGCAGCATTAGTGTATGGAGTCCTGGTGTGGTTCTGTAGGGTAAGCACTGGACTGCTAACTGAAAGGTTAGTGGTTCAAACCCACCAGCTGCTCCTCAGAAACCTTATGAGTTAGAACTGATTTGGTGGCAAGGTTCTTCTTGCTTTGCTTTCCATTTTGTCTTCCATTTTGTCTTTCCATTTTGTCTTCCATTTTGTCTTTCCATTCTGTCTTCCATTTTGTCTTTCCATTTTGTCTTCTGCCAGTGGGGAGCCAAAGGCAATGCTAGCCTACTATGGTCTGACATTTTGGGTGATAGACTCCTAGGAATGGAGAACCTTTTTTTTTTTTAAAAAAAATAAGTTTTTATTGTGGATTGAGTGAAAGTTTACAGGGCAGATCATCAGTTTTACATTCAACAAATCATATATTGATTATATCATTACAATCATTACAATGATTATAATCCCCTCCATGTACTACCAGTTAACAGTATTTCTCTCTATTCACTTTAGCTCTGGGTTGTTTTTTGTTGTTGTTGTTGTTTTAAAACACTCAGGCATATATAATAATTTACATCACCAAAGGGCACCTTCTGCAAGTCTGCCTCCTAGTGGGGAACCTTTTTTCTGCCAAAATTTATAACCTCATTCATGGGCCATACAAAATTACCAACTTAAAAATTAACCTGATGTATTTCATCAAACATTTAATTAACTCACTCTTAAATGTGAAGGAGCTCTGGTAGCGTAGTGGTTATGAATCAGGCTGCAAACCTCACGGTCAGCAGTTCGAAACCACCAGCGGTTCCACGGGAGAAAGATGAGGCTTTCTGCTTCCTTAAAGATTTACAGCCTCGGAAACCCTGTACAGGGTCGCTATGAGTCGGAACCGATTCCACGGCACATCACAACAGCAACAACAATGTGATGGCTGGAGTCCTGGTGTGGCATTGTGGGTTAATGCGCCAGACTGTAAAGCCATTTGAACTTCAGGGTTGGCAGTTCAGGTTCACCAGCTGATCCTCAGTAGTGGGGAAAACAGGGAGCCCTTCAACAAGATGGACTGACACAGTGGCTGCAACAAGGAGCTCATATGTCGCAATGACTGTGGGGATATTACAGGACCACGCAGTATTTTGTTGTGTTATATGTAGGGTTGCTACAAGTCAGGGCACCTCACAACAACAACAAAGTGGATGAGTGAATGGGGTGCAGCCATGTTTATTAAGAAGGCCCAGGAACTCACTAGTGACGGGAATTGTCCTGGCCCAAATAATTCTCCTGTTCTTTCTCTGAATTCATGAGGGGCTTCTCAATTTCCCCATTCCTTTACTCCTTCCAAATCTCCAGATGGAACCTGAAAAAATAGTAGAGGCAAAAATGCTGTGGAAATCTATTTCCTTCTAGAACAATATCTAAGTGTAAGATCTGATAGTAAGGGCATAATAAGAAAGGGGATGTGATTTTTGTGGCATGGAGAGGGTGTGTATAAGTGTGTTAATTAATGAGCAAGATGTGTGCCTTGGAGTCCTGGTGTGGCGGTGAATGATAAAGCACTAGACTGCAAGGTCGGCTTGAACAACAAGGTCAGCAGTTCAAACCCACTCAGAAACCCTACACAGGGTCACTATGAGTTGAAACCGACTTGACTACACTTAAGAACAGCAACAATAATGTGGGCCTTAGAAGGACCCCTGGTGGCATTGTGGGATAAGTATTGGGCTGTTAATTGCAAGGTTAGTGGTTTAAACCCACCAGCTTCTTCTAGGGAGAAAGATTTATAGACTCAGAAAGCCCCAAAAGGGTTGCTATGAGTTGGAATCTACTCAATGGCAGTGAGTTTGTTTTACGGTGGTTTTTTTTTTTTCATGTGGGCCTTAACAGAGTTCTGGTGGTATTGTTGGTTAGGTATTGCACTGCTAATCACAAGGTCAGTGGTTCAAAGCTAATTATTCCTAGGGAGAAGGATGAAATGATCTACTCCCATAAAGATTTACAGTGTCAGAAACCTTATATAGAGTCGCTATAAGTAAAAAATGATATATGAGAGTGTGTTTGATTTTTTGTTTTGGGGTGAGGGCCTTAAGGAGCCCTGCTGATGCCATGCATTAAGCATTGTATAACCAAAAAGTTGGTGGTTCAAGTCCACCAGCTGCTCCAAGGGAAAAAGATGAGATGATTTGCTTTCATCAAGACTAACAACCTAGGAAAGCTTAAGGAAGAGCTCTACTCTGTCCTTTAGGGTTGGTATGATTTACAATCAACTTGATGGCAGTGGGTTTGGTTTGCTTTATGTGGGCCTTGGTGCTGTCATTTCCAGGCAGAGTTTTGATACTGGCCAATGGAGGTTGAGAAACAGTAAAAGACCATCAGGAACACTCCAGTGATTGAACACATTGGATTTATTTTTCATTGCAAGGGAGAATAAACACCATGGGAAAACATGGGGCGTCTTAGTAGGAAGGTATGAAGCCATTTTCATGCCAGGGCCCTATCAGCTTGCATTACAGTTTGGAACATTGCCCTCCAAGGCCTCATCCACTCTCACGATGTGGACGCTCAAGTGTTCCTTAGCCTTAGAATCTACTGTCAGCCCTTCCCATCTCTGGAGATATATCAGGAGCTTGTGGCTAGAGAGCAAAGAAGGATGGGCCTAGAGTCCACATATGAAACAGGAGTGTAAATTTGACTATGTCTCGGAACAGAACCTGAGGGAGCCAGTGTGATGGGGACAGTTCCAGAACCTACTTAACCCCCACTTGATGGTACTTAAGTCAGTCACATCAAGGCCCCAAGGGGAACTTTATGCAGGATGTCTTTGCTTGGCTCTCTAAGCCTTCTTCTGTTCTATAGAGAACCTATATAGCTATTGTGTCATTGTGCTCATTAGCTCCTCCCGCTCTGCCTCTCCCCCCTCTACCACCCTCATTAGCCCCTCCCCCTCTGCCCCCC
>NW_006408701.1:1622133-1624480 GCF_000296735.1 Chrysochloris asiatica
CCTCCCCCTCTGCCCCTCCCCTCTCTGCTCCCCTCATTAGCTCCTCCCCCTCTGCCCCCACGGCCACTCCTATATGAATGTCAGCATTGATTTGTAAAAGTTCGATTATCAACTGACATGCTTCCCTAGACTTGTGTAGCTTTTGCTAGAAGGCTAGATTGAATGGAGAATTTACAATGGACTCTCAATGGATTTATCTGTGCTCATAGAAAGAAGGAACAAAAATCAAAACCAAACCTGTTGCTGTCCAGTCTATTCCAACTTACAGAGACCCTAGAAGACAGAGTAGAGGTGTCCCATATGGTTTCCAAGGTGGTCAGTCTTCATGAAATCAGACTGCCACATGTTTCTTTCGTGGAGCAGCTGGTGGGTTCAAACCACTAACCATTTGGTTAGCAGCCAAGTGTTTGAACCACTGTGTCACCAGGTCTTCTAGAAAGGAGACTCATGGGAATTTAATGGTCACATTGGTTATTTCCTATTTTTATTTTTTTATAAAAAACAAAGAACAAAAATGTATGTTTGTCACAGCATTTAAAACAATGATGTGATAAACATTCTTTTTTGTTCTTTTTTTACATAAATATTTAAATTAATGTGTATTTAGAATGAAACAAGTAATTATGACAAATTACATATTTCGTTGTAATTGTCTAAACTACATTTTTGAGGCTCTTAATGACAGGGGAACTTGTATTTCTAGGTATCACTGAGAACTAATTCCTCCACTTTTTAAAACAAATTCTGATCAATATTGTCAAATTGTTGTTCAGAGATATTGAGCAATTAACTCTCCACAGTGTATGAGAGTGCCTACTTCCCCCACTTTCACCAGCAATGGTATATCATCAAACTTATTGCTTTTTGGGTGTCTGATAAATGATAATGTAACTTGTTTCGATTTATATTTTTGAAATGATGAGTGGAACAGAACCTCTATATGTTTATTAGCTCTTGGTATTTCATGTTATATGAACTGCCTGCTGTATTGGGATCCTGGTGATGCAGTGGTCATTGTGCTCAGCTGCTAATACCTGAAAGGTCGGTGTCTCACTTGCTGTATGGAAGACAGGTGTGGCAGTCTGCTTCCATACAATTTTACAGCTTTGGAAAACTTATGGGGCAATTCTATGCTCTTCTATAGGGTCAATATGAGTCTGAATCTAACCATGGGCTATGGGTTTGGTTTGGGTGTTTTAGCCGCTACATCCTTTGCCCAGCCCCACCCCCACCCTCATCTGTCAGTTTGCCACATTGTGGTGACTTGCATGTTGCTGTGATGCTGGAAGGTATGTCATCGGTATTTTGTATGTTGGCACTGTCACCACGGTGGACAGATTTCAGGTGAGCTTCCTCACAAAGACAGACACAGAAAAAGGGGAGGCAGACTACTTCCGAATGTTTAGCCAGTGAAACACTGTTAGATAGCACAGAATATTGAATATTGAAACGTGATGAATATCACCATATATTGTCAGATATAGTACCAGAAGATGAGCCCCTCAAATCGAAAGGCACTCAAAATATGACTGAGGAAGACCAGCCTACTCAAATTAGAGTTGACCATGATGATGTAGATGGAGTAAACCTTCAGGGCCTTCATTTGCTGATGGGGAACTACTCAAAATGAAGAGAAACAGCTGCAAACATTCATTAATAAATGAAACATGGAATGTATGAAGTATGAATCTTGGAAAATTGGAAATTGTCAAAAATGAAATGGAACAACATACAAATCCAGATCCTAGGCATTAGTGAGCTGAAATGGAGTGGTACTGGCCATTTTGACTCATAACAGTCACATGATTTACTATTCTGGGAATGACAAATTGAAGAGGAATGGCATCACATTCCTCATCAAAAAGAATATTTCAAGATCTGTCTTGAAGTATAATGTGTGATAGAATGGTATCCATAAACCTACAAGGAAGACCAGTTAATACCACTGTTATTCAAATATACACACCGACCACTAAAGCCAATGATGATGGAATTTAAGAATTCTACCAACTTCTTCAGTCTGAAATTGATCAAACATGCAATCAAGATGTATTGACAATTACTGGCGATTGGCATGCAAAGGGTGGAAACATAGAGGAAGAATCAGTCATTGGAAAATATGGCCTTAGTGATAGAAATGATGCTGAAGATCGCATGGTAGAATTTTGCAAGACCAATGACTTCTTCATTGCAAATACCTTTTTGAAACAACATAAAAGATGGACTTCACCAAATGGAATACATAGAAATCAAATTGACTACAACTGTGGAAACAGATGGAGGGAAAGCTCCATATTTAGATACCATCTCAAGAACTGATTTGATGACTGAAACCAGAAGACTTGTG
>NW_006408701.1:1628982-1631258 GCF_000296735.1 Chrysochloris asiatica
TGCCAAAAGAACCAATAGATCCGTTTTGGAAGAAATACAGCCAGAGTGCTCCTTAGTGGCCAAGATGATCAAACTTCATCTCTCATATTTTGGACATATTGGAGAAGGATATCATGTTTGGTGAGGTGGAGGGTCAGAGGAAAAGAGGAAGACCCCCAAGGAGATGGATTGGCCAAGTGGCAGCATCGATGGACTCAAGCGTGGCAACCATAGTGAGGTTGGCCCAGGATTGGGCAGTGTTTCGTTCGCTATGCACAAGGTCGCTATGATTCGGTACCGACTTGATGGCACCTAACAACAACAACAATGCCTAGGATATTGATTTTTATGCATTCCATTTCATTTTTGACAATTTCCAATTTTCCAAGATTCATATTTTGTATATTCCATGTTCCAATTATTAATGGATGTTTATAGTTGTTTCTCTTCATTTTGAGTTGTGCCCCATCAGAAAATGAAGGTCCTGAAGGCTTTACTCCATTCGTGTCATCACAGTCAACACTACATTGAGGAAGCAGTGCTTCCCCAGTTGTATTTTGAGCACTTTCCAACCTGAGGGGCTCATTCATCATCTGGCACTATATCTGACAATATTCTGGTACTCTTCATCATGTTTCAATATTCAAAATTTGGTGCTGACAGTGTTTCACTGCTATTCATAAGGTTTTCAGTGACTAAATATTCGGAAGTAGTCTGTCTCTTCTTTTTCCTAGTCTATCTTTGTCTGGAAGCTCAGCTGAAACCTGTCCACTTTGGGTGACCCTGATGATATTTAAAATACCCGTGACATAGCTTCCAGAATTACAGCAACATGCAAACCACTACAGTATGACAAGCTGACAGACAAGTGAGGGAGTAGGACCAGGCAAAATTCCACTCTTGCTATACAAGTACTTATAGAGTCGTTATGAGTTGGTGCTAACTGGACAGCTCCTAACAACAAGTACATTCACAGAATTGTGTAGCCATCACCACAATCAATTATAGATTTTCATCATCTCACAAAGAAATACCATGCCCTTTAGCTATAACCTCCAGCTTCCCCATCTCCATGCCCTAAGCAAACACTTATCTACTTTCTGTATCTAGGCATTTGCCTGTTCTGGACATTTTGTGTAAATGGAATCATTGTCTTTAAAAAAATGAAAGGATTATTCTCTCTAATGACTATTTCCTTTGTATATCTTTTCTTAAATAGTTTAACACTCTAACTTGGGTGGTAAAGAGAAGCTAGGGTGAAATTATTATGACTTACATTGGACATCAACTGATGATCCTTTGCTTTTTCACTCTGTATTTTATTTTAGTGATCCTACTATGGCTCAATCACTAAGTGATGTTTCTGGAAATATGGAAGTTCTGGAAGCCAGTGATGAGGGTAAGTAACCTATATAAATTTGATAGAACTAGATATGTTTACTATGCTTAGCCCTTAGGGAAAAGAACCAAGTCACAAAAACAAGTTCTAATCAAATTTCTAATGGCATTAGATTCACTTGTCCACAGTTATTTTTGTTTTTGTAGTTAACTTTTTACTGTGAATTGAGCAAAGGATTATAGAGCAGATCATCAGTTTTACATTCAACAAATCATTTCATCACACTGATTGCAATCCCCACCATCCATGTACCATCAGTTAGCAGCACTTACCTCTATTCCCTTTAAAGCTTGCATTCCTTCCCATGTCTTTCACTAACTACCTTTATCTTTCCTCTGCAAAATTTCCTCTTGTTGTATGTTGCCTTCCCCATCACCCAAGTTAACATGTGTCTACCGTCTAGTCCATGAATAAGTTTTTCTCCCCTCCCACCCCTGGTAGTCATCATAGAATGTTTCTTTTATCAAGAAAACCTTTTCTTAACTTTTTAAAACAGTGGTCTCATACAATATTTGCATTTTGTGATCAACTAATTTCACTAAGCACACTGTCCTCCATTTTATGAGGTGTTTTGCAGATTCATCATTAATTTTACTATTGCATAGTATTCCATTGTGTGTATGTACCAAAGTTTGTATAACCATTCTTCTGTTGATGATCATTTAGGCTGTCTCCATATTTCTGCTATTGTGGACAGTGCTCTTTTGTGAACACTATGAATACTGCGGCTCTTATTCTTGAGATATATACCAAGTAGAGGGATGCTGGATCATACAGTACTTATATTTCCAGCTTTTTGAGAAATCACCATACTGTTTTCCACAGTGGTTACACCATTTTACAGTCCCACCAAGAATGTGGGAGGGTCCCATATTACCTACATCCTAGCCAGAATTTA
>NW_006408701.1:1631690-1691342 GCF_000296735.1 Chrysochloris asiatica
CTATTTTTTTATTGATAATTTTTATAGTTATAATTTTTAAATTTTACATTTAGGTGTCCACAATCTTTTAACCTTTTCTTTTACATCTCCAATTTTGATAGTTGAGAGTGTTATCTGAGCCCCTACAGTGTTCTCTTGGGATGACTACCAGATCCTACTTTATTAAGGCAATAGAGAGAGTTCTGCTTAATCAGAAAAAAAAAGTCATAGATCCAACTGCGGTTAACTGTAGATAGAAATCTAGATTAACCAACAGATATGTTTGCAATTTGCAGTGTAAAAGTGTAATAGAAACAAAAGATGCCACCACATGCTTCTGTTAATTAGGATTCCATTTATAAAAATTCATTTGGGAAAAATTTATTCAGATGTGTATCTATTGCCTAAATTGTGATCCCACCAGTAAGCGATAAGTGGCCATGGGCAGAATAATAGAAAAGGATGCAGAAGTTACTGAACAAAGATAAACTTTATTGACACACACAAAAAGAGGAACTCTAAACATAAATCGAGACATTGACTTTAATGACAGAATTGAATTTCACAGTTCAATGAGTTGATCTTTTATGTGGGGCAGAGTTTTCTTTAATTGTGTATGGTGCAGGGGACTTGGTCTGGAATGACAGAGAAAAGGAGAACCTCCTTGTAGCTTTCTGGTGGCTTGATTTCATTGATTACGTCAAGCGGGAGATGATGATCATGGTGCATTGATCATTGAGGGTAGGACTTGGATCCTCTCCATCTCTGTATCATCAATGAATATCAGATCTTACAGAGAGTGATTAAGCCCCCAAACATATTTAAGAAATGAATGAGTAAATGAATGAAAGACCTCCCCATTAAGGAAGGCCTAATTACCAAGCCAAGTCACCTATCTTTCTGGGTATGAGCTAGTCATGCCTACAAAAGAAGTTGGCAATGCAGAGCATCCTGATGAAGAGTGCAGGTAAGGAAATGTATTTTCTCTGTCCTCATGACTTTTTTTTTCTAGAGAGCCAGTCATTTGAGTACATTTGTGGAACTAGTCAATACTACAGAGAATAAGGTCACTATTGAGAGGCTGAAAGGAAGAAAGACTACGCAGAAATGTTTTCTTTTCAAGCAGTAATGCAAGCAAATAAGCTCATCATTTTGAGATGAATTTGTTAAGGCTCACTAAGTTCAATCCAGGTGGGTTGCCTGTGTACATGGTGGGTAAGAAAATATACAACCCAAAAGCAATTACTTCTTTCTTAGACTTAGCAGTGTTTTCTTCTTTGGGAGCAAACTCTACTTCCAATAGGCTGTTTTCTGGCATGTGATACAATTCAGGCCCTCATTGGATGAGGATGTTGAAAGCTGCTTGCTGTTTAGGAATGCATAGCCCTTGGCCTTGATAGGGGAGATCAATGGGTTTGTTATAGGAGAAGTTCAGAAAGCTGTCATTTCTCAGATAGACATTGTAGGGCATAAATGGCCAAATGCCAAATGTACAGGTGACCTGCATAAACATTGGTGGATACAAATGTGGGTTTTGACCCATACCTGCTGCCTAGGTCTTTTGAAAACCAGCATCTGCAACGTTCAGCTGCTGGCAATATAAAGGTATCCCCCCTTAAAAAAGAAAGCTTGGATACATGGCAACCATCTATTAGAATTCAAAAGTAGCATTGTATCCAGTTTTGTATCTTTCTCCCAGGGCTGAGACCAGTGGTCCTGAGTATAGAAGGAGCTCTGATGTAGTTGGGAGTGGTGAGGGGTTTCCTAAGCCAAAGTAGGCTGGAAACGTACACTCTTGCAGCTCACATTGTACATGTGGCAACAAATTGCTCACCAAGACTATTTCCAGCATTCGTGTAACTGCCCTAAACTAATGAGTCACCAACCACCATGTTTGGGGAGTTACCATTTCTTGGTACCCCCCCTCCCCCAACTAATCAGCAAAGCCGCAGTACCACCACAGGGAAGAACGAAACAGTCTTTTCCTCCTGCTGCCCATGGTAGAAAGAAGATGTATATTGCATAGGCATTTTGAATCTTCCTGGGCAAATAGTTTCCATTCAGCAAAGAATGGGTATATTGGTGGAAATGCAAATATAGAAATACTTCATTTCTGGCCTCTGTTACGGTTCTGTGGTGGTGGCAGTTGTATGCCGCTAATTCGGTTCTAAAGGAGCTCTGGTAGCGTAGTGGTTACGAATCGGGCTGCGAACCTTAAGGTCAGCGGTTCGAAACTACCAGCCGCTCCGCGGGAGAAAGATGAGGCTTTCTACTCCCGTAAAGATTTACACCCTCGGAAACCCTGTACAGGGTCGCTATGGGTCGGAACCGACTCGACGGCACTTAACAACAACAACAACAACAATTCGGTTCTAACTCATAAAGACCATGTATAGGGTTTCTGAGGCTGTAAATTTTGTGGGAGCAGCAGGTAGATTTGAATTACTGACCTTGCAGTTTGCAGCCCAGCTACCAGGGTTTCTATAAACACTAGTCATTTTGCTCATTTGTTGTTGTTAAGTGTCCTGGAGTTGGTTCTGACTCATAGCAACCTTATATAGGGTTTCCGAAGAGCGGTTGCTGAGTTTGAACTGCCAGATTTGTGGTTAGCAGAGTTCTGGTGTGGCGCTGTGGGTTAATGCGCCAGACTGCAAAGCTGTTTGAACTGCAAGGTAGGCATTTCAAGTTCACCAGCTGCTCCTCGGAAACCCTATGTAGGGGTTGCTATGGGTTGGAACTGACTCGATGGCACTTAACAACAACAACAAGTCCAGTACTTATTCTACATTGCAACATCAGGACTGTTTGTTCATTTAAGAACCTAAAAAAAAATATGTTAATGCATAATGTTGTATGTTCATACAATGGCTCTGGAAAATTAAGTTTTCTACTTTATTTAAAACATTTAAAGGCATTGTGTCCATATGCCTACAAGGAAGACCAGTTAATAGCACTATTTTTCAAATTTATGTACTGACCACTAAAGCCAGTGATGATGGAGATGGAAAATTCTACTACCTTCAGTCTGAAATTGATCAAACATGTGATCAAGATGTATTGATTGTTACTGGTGATTGTAATGCAAAGGTTGGAAACAAAGAGGATGGATCAGTAGATAGAAAATATGGTCTTGGTAATAGAAATGATGCTGGAGACCACCTGATAGAATTTTGTAAGACCAATGACTTTTTCATTGCAAATATCTTTTTTAACCAACATAGAAGACACATGGACTTCACCAGATGGAATACACAGAAATCAAATGGACTATTCAGCCAAAATAAGGGCAGGGGCAGACTGTGGCTCATGGGCAAGTTCACCCTGAAGCTGAAGAAAATTGATTGATATGACATTGACCATATCCCACCGGAATTTTGAAATCATCTCAAGAACAGATTTGATGCATTAGACACTAATGACCAAAAACCAGAAGAACTGAGGAATGACATCAAAAATGTCACACAGGAAGAAAGTCAAAGGTCATTAAGAAGACAAAGAAGAATGAGAAGCCCAAATGAAAGTCAGAAGCGACTCTGAAACTTGCTCTACAACATAGAGATGCTAAAGCAAATGGAAGAAATGAGGAGGCAAAGGAGCTGAACAGAAATTTTCAAAGGTCAGCTCAAGAAGACATAGTCAAATATTATAATGAAATGTGTAAAGATTTGGAGTTAGAAAACCAAAAAGGAAGAACACGCTCAGTATTTCTCAAGCTGAGAAAACTGAGGGAAAAATTCAAGCCTCAACTTGAAATACTGAAGGATTCTATGGGAAAATGATTGAATGATGCAGAAAGCATCAAAAGAAGATGGAAGGAATACACAGAGTCACTGTACCAAAAAGAAATGGTCGGTGTTCAACCATTTCAAGAGGTTGCATATGATGAAGAGCCAATGGTACTGAAAGATGAAGTCCAATGTGCACTGAAGGCATTGGCAAAGAGCAAGGCTCTGTGAATTGATGGAATACAAAATGAAGTTTTCATTAAACTGATGCAGCACTGGAGGCACTCAATCATCTATGCCAAGAAAAGACAGCTACCTGGCCAACTGATTGAAAGAGATCCATATTTATGCCCATTACAAAGAGAGGTGACTCAACAGAAAGTGGAAATCATTGGAAAATATCATTAATATCACAAGCAAGTAATATTTTGCTAAAGATAGTTTTAAAACACTGCAAGAGTACATTGACAGGGAGCTACCAGAGGTTCAAGCCAGACTGAGGCAAGGACGTGGAATGAGGGATAGCATCACTGATGTCAGATGGATCTTGGCTGAAAACAAAGAATACCGGAAAGATACTTTATTGACTGTAAAGGCTTTAGACTGTGTAGATCACGACAAGCTGTGGACAACATTGCAGAGAATGAGTATTCCAGAACACTTAATTGTCCTCATGAGGAACCTGTTCATAGACCAAGAGACAGTTAGTTGTTCAGACAGAACAAGGGGACACTGAATGGTTTAAAATCAGGAAAGGTGTGTGCCAGGGTTGTATTCTTTCACCATTCTTATTCAATCCATGTGCTGAACAAATAATCTGAGAAACTGGATTATATGAAGAAGAACATGGCATCAGGATTGGGGACAGACTCATTAACAATCTGGGAGAAGCAGATGATACAGCCTTGGTTGCTGAAAGTGAAGAGGACTTAAAATATGTACTGATGAAGACCAAAGACCATATGTTCACCTCAATGTAAAGAAAGTGAAGAGGACTTAAAACACTTACTGATGAAGATCAAAGACCACATTGTTGCACCTCAATGTAAAGAAAACTAAAATCCTCCCCATTCGATCAATAAATAATTTCATGATAAATGGAGTAAACATTGAAGTAAAGACTTCATTTTGCTTGGATCCACCATCAATGCTCACGGAAGCAGTTGTCAAGAAGTCAAATGACGCATTGCGTTAGGCATATCGGCTGCATATAACCTCTTTAAAGTGCTGAAGAGCAAAGTTGTCAGTTTGAGGACTAAAATGCACCTGATCCAAGCCATGGTATTTTCCGTATCTTCATATGCATGTGAAATTTGGACAGTGAATAAAGAAGACCATAGAAGAATTGATGCATTGGGTTATGCTGTTGGAGAAGAACCAAAAAGTCTGTGTTGAAAGAAGTATAGCCAGAATGCTCCTTAGAAGACAAGAAGGCCGAGCTTCTTCTCTCATACTTTGGGCATATCGTCAGGAGGGACCAATCCCTGGAGAAGAACATCATGCTTGATGAAGTGGAGGAGCAGCAAAACAAGAGACCAACAACAAGGTGAATTAGTACAGTGGCAGCAACGATAGGCTCAAGTGTAGCAGCAACTGTGACGATGACACAGAACCAGGCAGTGTTTCGTTCTGTTGTACATAGGATCGCTATGAATTTGGAACCACCTTAACAGCACCTAACAACAAGTGGTGTAGTGGGTTAAATGTGGAGCTCAATCCAAAAATTCATCAGTTCAAACCCACTAGCTGCTCCATGGGAGGAAGAAGAGGCTATCTGCTTCTGTAAAGATTTATAGCCTCAGAGAATCTAGGAGTAATTCTACTCTGTTCTATTGGGTCGCTATGAGTTGGAATTGACTTGACAGCTGTGGGTTAATATGCTTTATTTGTTAGAGAAGTTTAAGTTTTACAGAAAAATTGCCCAGAAAGTACTGTGAATTTCCATGGACCCTCTTCCCATAATACGGTTTCTCCTATTAGTAACGTCTTGCATGTGGTAAGTTTATTACAATTGATGGATCGATAGTAATATATTATTAGTAATTGAATTCTATAGTTTGCAGTAGCATTTACTCTTTGTGTTTGTGGGTTTGAATAAATGCCGAATGTCATGTGTCCACTATCAGAGTATGCAAAATCTTTTCACTGCTCTGTGCTCCATCTCTTCATCCGCCCCTCCTCCCCCTGAGCCCCTGGAAATCACTGATCTTTTCATTGCCTGTATAGTTTTGCCTTTTCAAGAATGCCATATCGTTGGAATCATATAATATGGAACTTTTCCAGACTGGCTGCTTTCATTTGCTGTGTGCTACCAAGTGGATTCTGACTCATAAAGACCCTCTATGGCAGTGTAGAAGTACCCCCATAGGGTTTCCTAGGCGTTAATCTTTCCGGGAGCAGATCAGCAGGCATTTTTTCTAGGGGCTTCAAAATACTGACCCAGCGCTTAACAATTACACCACCAGGGCTTCAGTTCTTTCACATACCAGTATGCGTTTAAGGTTCCTTCTTGTCTTCTTATGGCTTGATAGCTCATTACCTTTTTACCACTGAAGAATACCACAGTTGGTTTATTCATTTATCTACTGAAGAACATCCTGAATTGCTTCCAGCTATTGGCAACAGCTCTGTAGGATAAAGCACTGGACCGCAAGGTGGGTTTAAACTGTAAGGTCAGCGGTTCAAACTCACCAGCGACTCCTTGGAAACCCTTTACAGGGTCGCTAGAGTCGGAATGGATTCAACTGCACTTAACAACAACAACAACATTGGCAACTATGAATGAATAAAGTTGCTGGTAAATTGTGCTTTATAGCCTGGAGACTTTATTGTTGTTGTTAAGTGCCATGGAGTCGGTTCTGACTCATAGTGGTTATGAATCAGGCTGCAAACCTCAAGGTCAGCAGTGCAAAACTACCAGCTGTTCCACGGGAGAAAAATGAAGCTTTCTGCTCCTGTAAAGATTTACAGCCTCGGAAACCCTAAACAGGGTCGCTATGGGTCGGAATCGACTCGACGGCACATAACAACAACAACATAGGGTTTCCGAGGCTATAAATCTTTGTGAGAGCAGAAAGTCTTATCTTTATCCTGAGGAGCGACTGGTGGACTTGAACTGCTGAAGTCCAGTGCTTATCTTACAGGGTCACAACGCTCCCTGGAGAGTTTATTAGAAGTGTTTTTATACCATGAAGTATGCATAGACTGGAGTCTTGATGTGGGACCATAGAGTAAGCACTCGACCTCAAGGTCGGTTTGAACCACAAAAGTTGTCAGTTCAAACTCACCAGCTGCTCCTTGGAAACCCTATACAGGGTCCCTATGAGTAGGAGCGGACTCGACAGCACTCAACAGCAACAACAAATGCATAGACTGTGTCACAAATGGAGTTTAAATTTATTGTCATGAAATTTTTAAATTAATTTCTCAGACAAAAATCAAAGATGAGAACTTGGGGAAACATATGTTTCCTGTGGTATTTTCTTTGTTGTTGTTGTTGTTGTTCTTTCTAGCATTAGATTTAATTGCCAAATTTGGCATGCCTGTAATCTTTTACAAGGACTCTGATGGCACTGTGGGTTAGGTATTGGGTTATGGTTAGCAAGATCGGCAGTTCAAACCCACCAGTTACTCCAAGGGAGAAAGATGAGACTGTCTGCTCACATAAAGATAGTTTCGGAAACCCTATATAGGTTCCCTGTGATTCAGATTTGACTCGATGGCAATGGGCTTTGAATTTTTGGTGGTCCTATATATACACACATCTTCACTCAAACTTGCTGCCATCAATTTGATTCTGACTCATTGAGACCCTATAGTACAGAGTAGGACTGGTCCTTAAGGTTTGCAAGGTTAAATCTTTACAGAAGCAGACAGCCTCAAAGGTCTCTCTTGCAGCAGCTGGTGGATTTGAACCACAACCTTTTGGATGGCAACCCAGTGCTTATCTCACTGTGCCACCAGGGCTCCTAATATATAGAGACATCCTAATACATAAGACAGTCCCCAAGTCATCCCAAACTGAAATGACTTAAGTGATTTCTTTTGTTGCCCCACCCCATGCTGGGTTCTTTTTCTTATCCTGCATATTTTAGAGTTCATTATGAAGTTTAGGCATTGGACTACTTCTAGTGAACACAGATGGAATTGAAGCTGACCCTAATAAATAAGTCATTATCAACTCCTTAATAATACCTCATAAGTTCTGGGAGTGTAGTGGGATACTTGGGCTGCTAAACACAAGGTCAGCAGTTCGAATCTACCAGCCTCTCCGTGGGAGAAAGATGAGGCTTTCTGCTCCCATAAAGATTTACAGCCTCGGAAATCCTATACAGGATTGCTGTGAGTTGGAACCGACTCCATGGCACATAACCACCAGCAGCAGCACTAACAGCTCATATTTATTGAGCATAACTACATGCTGGATGTTCTACTAAGCTGTTCATCGATGCTTTTTACAACTCACATCAACCCCTATAAGGACCAGTGTTCAAATTATAAGATGCTCAAGAATGCCTTTGCCCAGTGGTCACCATTCAAGGGAAGTGATGTTACTTGGGTATTGTGTACGCCTCAGTGGACTCAGGTGTCTCTTGGAGTGCTATTTGCGACCCACTTTACTGTGTTGACTTACTGTGCTAAAGGGACTTCTAAAAAGGATCCACAGTCTTGAAAGAGGACAGAAACTAAGACATTGTGACTATATCTTGCTCATTTCTCCATGATATCCAGACTCTCATAAGCGCTTGATTTTAATACATACTTGCTGAATGAACAACTAAGTGGAGAGAGTATACAGAAGTTGTGCCATTTCCATGGCCTCACTTAATGGTGCCAAGAGTCAAGTTTGAGACGTTCAGAGAAAATAGAGAAGTGTGAATTGTAGTGACGTGTGAATAGTGATGAGTGGTAGAAGGCTGAGTCTTGCCCTTTAGGGACTTTTCTAATGGCCAAGTGCAGGACTAATCAGTACACGGATTGGTCACAGAATTTCAGAGCTAGAAGAAAGCCTAGTTTAGAATTTTCCAAGTGTGTTTTGCCAGCTATTCTGCCTACATGTTTTGGGGAGGTAATATTGTTGCCCAGTTTCTTGGAGCGTCACCATACACATAAGCCTGTTGAAGTTTCAGCAAAGTCTTATTGCACAACAAACCGTTGGATTTTGTCTAACCCAGTATTTCCCAAATTGACTGGATGGCAGATTCCCTTTCCCAACAACAACCCTAATGAAAAGCGCTCTGAACACACTAGGATTACAGAGTTTTCTGACTCTCAGATGGTGCCTTCTAGGCCACCTCTAAGCCTTCCAGAAGGATGGCCCCATTGGCAATGCCCTGGGCTGGGCCCTTCATGGCCAGTACTGCATGCTGTGCCTACCAGAAGCTTTCTGGAATCCAGGCTGTTAGGGGTTGAAATGAGACATTCAAGTTGGTAAAATTATTGCATATGAGAACAATAAGAGCAAATTCCTTCCCTGAAAAGAATGAGATACAAACTCCCCTCTCCTCCAGAGCAACTGTTAAAGACGTATGTGCTCATTAGGAAACTAAAGGCAGCCCAGACACAGCCTGCAGAGCATTTAAACTTCATAGTCCCCACTGATGCCCTGGTAGTTATTGCAAACAGAGCAAACATTCAATTATCTGCATGTGACGAGGGCAGCAGCCTTATATATAATCCAAACCAATTGGCAATAATTGAGACCACACACCATGCACACACACGCGCACACACACCTCTTGCAAAATGACTTAGTATTTTATTTTGTCATGCATTTCACATGGGCAACTTCTTTGCCTAGGCAGCTCCTTCTTCTTGCCAATTCCCAGCCCTCTCCCTTGCTTATGAACTCTTGTCTCAAGGAAGTCTTCCCTGCTTGCACCAGCCAATTCCACTCACTCTTTAGGTGTGCATCCTTTGAACGTGTATCAACTCTCACTTGAATTTCCAAGGGTCCTGGAAGGGTTTCCACAGGTAGAAAGAAGCTTGGCTCTCCCACTGGATTGTGATGACCCCTGCCACTGGAATGGTGTTAGCGGGGTTACAAAATGTGTATAAATAATTGCTGTATAGGAATCAATTTCCCAGGACCAGGAAAGAGGTGGCTGTTAATAATGCGAGTGAGAGGTAAATATATGGTGAATTGAGACTGCCCAGAGACCACAAGCTGTGGCCAGGGCTTCTGCTTTTGCCAGCGACTCACGTGTTTTATAACTGAACTATTAAGAGAGAGACAAACCAATTGAATGGTGCTATCGGCGTTGCCAGGGAGAGGGGACAAGATCTGCAAAGCCCTTAGGATCACAGTCCTTGTCCCTGTCATGAAGACCCTATGTCCTCACTTTTCTTGGCTTCCACCATCACGCACTGCCTCACTTCTATTTCTAACTTCCAGGAAAGAAGAAATCCAAGTTTAAAGCCTTCAAAAGCTTCTTTGGCAAAAAGAAGAGAAAGGAGCCTGAGGACCCTCAGGGAGGGGGGTGGCTAACACCAAGCCTGTCCAGTGGGAATATTGACATCTCTTCTCTGAAGCCAATTCCAGCTGATCAACTACCTGAGATCAGGTAAGCTGTCAGGTAGGGTGGAAGGGGATAGGGACAAGGCAAAGGGCAGGTAGCTAGATATAGGTCCCCTTTGGGCAGCTAAATCACTGATAAGCCTTTGGTTCTGGGGACTTTTGGCCTCCCTTCCTGGGGGACCAGGTCAGCAGAGAGTGGCAACGCAAAGGGCTCTTTCTCTATGCCCATGTGCAAACTTGTCGTCTGGGTTGCACAGCTGAGTAGACTGGAGCAGGGCAAATGCACACCCCATTCTCTGGGAGCACTGGGGGTGGGGAAAGGATGCAGATAGATCAGGAAAACCTTTCCCAATCACAGCAAACATAACTTGAGATGTGGGCCGACCACTTGTAAGGAGCAGGTGGCCTCTGGTTCATAGAGTAAGACTGACCTCCATCATTTAGGAGGCTTGGTCTAGTTTACTTGCTAGGTGCTCCTAAACTGCAGAGCAGTGATTTACTGGGTGAGGGGAGCCATTTCTCAGAACAATGTAATTAAAGTTTCAGATAGTGAAACCATCTAGCTGGGTTGATGCATAAGCATGAAATCATGGTGTTGCTATAAATATAAACAAGTAAGCAAGCAAATCAATAAACAACACAATTCCCTTTCCCTTTTTAATTCAGGAGACAGGGGGAGTGCTGTAACTGGTCAGGGAAAGTATGGGGAAGACCGTTTTTCAGCTACCACTTGCTATCGTTGTTAGGTGCCGTCAAGTCAGTGCTGACTCATAGCATCTCTATGTACAGCAGAAGGAAACA
The DNA here is from genome assembly GCF_000296735.1 of Chrysochloris asiatica. Taxonomy (NCBI): domain Eukaryota; kingdom Metazoa; phylum Chordata; class Mammalia; order Afrosoricida; family Chrysochloridae; genus Chrysochloris; species Chrysochloris asiatica. Next base: position 1,642,713 of record NW_006408701.1, read on the forward strand.
CCGCCCAATCCTGCACCATTCTCACAATTGTTACACTTGAGCCCATTGTTGCTGTCACTGTGTCAATCCACCTCATTGGGGATCTCTGTCTTTTTTGCTGATACTCCACTTTACCAAACATGATGTCCTTCTCCAGGGACTGGCTACCACTGCCACCCCAATTGCCACATCTTCTTGTTCCCTTTCATCTAGACACCTAGTACTCCCATCTGTCCCTGGGTCAATTGGATTCCTCTGCAGATGACTTGGACCTGCTCCCCTGGCCTTAAATTCCAGATTTACCTGGACTTCCACAGAACTCAACCTGTGTTTCTTTCCCTTGTGTTGTTTTCCATTCCCTGAAAACGTTGCTTGTTGGTAATGGGACAATTAGCTTAATATGTTTCACTTCCTATAGGATAGTGACCTAACAGCTATCCTATATGTCGCCTTAAGTAAGGCCTTAATGAGTGCATCAAATGCTGGGAGTTTCAGATCATCTTGTATGTTAGGGAGATGATTTTGGACAGCAGGGCTTGTTTCATATCCTACAAATTATACTATTATAGACCATTGATTTATAGCTGTAAATCATAAGTATGTGAGGGGTTTTTTTGTGACTAGCTTCTGTCTCTCCATTTACTTTAGCATCGCTATGCTGACGAGCAAGTTTCAGAATCTTTTCTGACATCTATTTTGGTCTTCTCCTTCTTTCTTGTCTTCTTAATGACCTTTTGCTTTCTTCCTGTATGATATTCTTGATGTCATCCCACAACTCTTTGGGTCTTCAGTTATTAGTGTCTAATGCATAAAATCTGCTCTTGAGATGATCTCTAAATTCAGGTGGTATATGGTCAAGGTCATATTTGACTCCTGTGGACTTATAAAATTTTTCTTCAGCTTCAGCCTGAACTTGCATATGAGCAATTGATGGTCTGTTCCACAGTCAACCCTGGCCTGGTTTTAGTTGATGATATGGAGCTTTTCCACCATATATTCCCACAGACTTAGTCAATTGGATTTCTGTGTTATGTTGTTTAAAAAAGGTCTTCCTTGTGGTGGTGGTTGTGTGACACTGATTCATTTCCAACTCATAATGACTGTTTATAGGATTTCTAAGGCTGTAAATATTTACAGGAGCAGAAAGCCTCATCTTTCTCCCTTGGAGTGACTGGTAGATTTGAACAGCCGACCTTGCAGTCAGCAGCCCAGCTCATAATCCACTATGCTACCATGGCTCCTTGGTCTTCCTTGTAGGCATATAGATATTATCCTATCACAGACCACATTATACTTGAGATAGATCTTGAAATGTTCTTCTTGATGAATGTGATGCCATTCCTCTTGAGTTTGTCATTCCTGGCATAGTAAACCATGTAATTAACAGATTCAAAATGGACAGTATCAGTCCATTTCAGCTCATTAATGCCTAGGATATTGCCCTTTATGCGTTTCATTTCATTTTTGACAACTTCCAGTTTTCCTAGATTAATGCTGCATACATTCCATATTTTGATATTAATGGGTGTTTGTAACTGTTACTCCACATTTTGAGTTGTGCCCCATCAGCAAATGAAGGTCCTGAAAACTTTACAGCATTAAGATCAGCTCTACTTTGAGGAGGCAGCTCTTCCCCAGTCTTATTTTGAGTGCCTTCCAAACTGAGGGGCTCATCTTCTGGCACTATATCTGACAGTTTCCTGGTACTATTCATCGTGTTTCAGTATTCAATATTCTGGTGCTATCTGATAGTGTTATACTGCTATTTATTAGGTTTTCAGTGACTAAACCTTCAGAAGTAGCCCACTTCTCCTTCCTCCAAGTCTGTCTTCATCTGGAAGCTCAATTGAAACCTGTCCACCATGAGTGACCCTGCTGGTATTTAATCATGGCATAGCTTCCAGAATCACAGCAACACACATGTCACGACAGTACGACAAACTGACAGACAAGTGGTGGGAATATGTTGTTAGCTGTGGGTTTTTCATAAATGCCCTTTATTAGGTTGAGAAATTCCCTTCTAGTCTAAGTTTGTTGAGTTTATTGGGCATGAAACAGTGTTGGATTTTTATTAGATGTTTTACTGCACCTATCAAAATAATCACGTATTTTTGTTGTTGTTGTTTATTCTATTGGCAAGGCATAGCATATTAATTTATTTTTATGTTAAATTAATGTTGCACATGTACGTTAAACCTATTTGATTATAGTGTACAAGTCTTTATCACTAGCTTTGTTTACTAGTATTTTGTTGAAGACCATCTATATTGATAAGGGATTTGGATCTGTGTTTATTTTTCTTCTTGTGATGTCTTTATATGGCTAAAATTTTTGAAAAGTAAAACATATCCACACATATCCAAAGGAGTCTTTTGCAAATATAGCCTTTCGTTTATTTCTAACTTTGCCCTGATTTGTCTTAATACATAATTGTCATCAACCTGGCTCTATTCCCAATCAGTATTTACTGATTTTACAAGCCGGGAGGGCTAACTTTGAAAGCAGGACAGACGTAGCGCAGAGCTCCTTGCAAAAAAGGAAAAGACTTTGTAGATGAACGTCTATAGCATCTGTGCAGATCTTTGATATTTCAAATAAAATCAAAACAAAAACACCAGGGAGAAATCTGAATGTGAAAGATCTTTTATGACTCTTACCATAACAATTGCAAGACATGGGACTTTCCCTTCCATTCCCCTGGTTTGTCACCATTGGATTTTATACTTGAAATGTGTGAACAGCATGGTATGTGAATTCTATCTTGATAAAGCTATCTAAAAAAAAAAAAAAAGATGTGCTCATTGTTTAAAACATAATAAAAATTATACACAAGTACATAAAATTCCCTTTCTGTCCTTAGTGTCACTGCACACAGGTAACTGCCACAAACAATTTGGTGCATAATCTTACAGGCTTTATCATATAAACATAAGCATTTATGTATGTAATATATGTATATATGTTAACAAAACCATCCTATTCTTTTTATTTCTCATTTCAATCTCATGGGCATTCTTCTGTGCTGGCATATGTACATCCCTGCCCTCCTTCTGAGGCATACATATAGTGTAGTGGATTATGTGTTGGTTTGCTAAATGCAAAGTCAGCAGTTCAAATCCGCCAGCCACTCCACTGGAAAAAAAATGAGACTTTCTGCTCCTGTAAAGATTTACAGCCTTGGAAACCTTATGCTTTTATTGAGCTGGAACCAACTCAGTGCACACAAACACCATAATATGAATATATGTGTGCCTTTGGTTCCTATGTTCCTTGAACTGTTCTTACATCTTTCCTTCTTGTCCAGGTCCAAGAGCAACATGGGGACCAAAGCCTTATCCCATGAAAGCATCTTCATGTTGGAGCCGGAACGTGAAAGATCAGCAAGTAAGAAGAGCTCCTCTCCAGATGTCCAGAGAGGCAGAACTCGGCAGGTAATGTCAGACTCAAGCGTCGGTACCTAATTGGGCTATACTCCATGTCCATTTCTTCTTCCTACCTGCCAAAAGATGGAGGGAGCAACCTGGCCCTGATTCTAAGCGGATTCTACCCCCACAGAGCTATTGTAAGCACTGAATGAGAGAATGCAATCTACTTACCTAGTGCCTGGCATACAGGGAGTACTCAATAAGTGTTGGCCAGTATTATCACTATACATTTCTCTCAGCACATCCAAAGTATGCTGTAACTATTTGGGCAGTTGCGTTCCACTATTAAAGTGCAGAAATCCCAACCCCCAAGTTGTTTTCTGTCTTCTACTGAAAGCTTGTGTTTCCAGAACTCTGCTTAGAAGTGAGTTTAGTGATGTATCTGGAGCTGTGCCTGAAGTTATGTTTGGAACTTTGCCCCAGTATGTGCCCAAAAGTGGAATCTGGGTTGCAGGCTCCAAGATCACTGAGGTAATAGAGTAGAATTGTCCAGAACATGGCCAGCTGAGTCAGACAGATCAGTTCCTGAATCCTTGCTCTACTACTTATTGGCTGTGTGCCCCAGGGCTGGTTGTTTAACCACTGTGAGCCTTCTTTCCCTCATCTACAGTGGATATAACATTAAAATCTACCCCAACAGGTTGTGTGTGAGGATTGAATGTTATTGAGTACGTAAAGCACTATTGCCACTTCTATTAACTATGAAAATGACAGAGAAGAAAACTTGGGGGAGGGGCTCTTAGAGACCTCAATTGTGAGATTAAGAAGGAAAGGAATTTACATTTATAGGGGTTTGTCCTACTATATGCCTGGGGTTATAACTACTATGCACCTGGTACTGTGCTAGACATTTTACATATTAGACCCTTTCACTGAATGATGCATAAAGCATCAAAAGAAGATGGAGGGGATACACAGAGTCACTGTACCAAAAGGAAATGGTTGGTGTTCAACCATTTCAAGAGGTAGCATATGATCAAGAGCCAGTGATACTGAAGAAAGAAGTCCAAGGTGCATTGAAGGAATTGGCAAAGAACAAGGCACCAGGAATTGATGGAATAAAAATTGAAATCTTTCAAGAAAGGGAGGCAGCACAGGAGACACTCACTCATCTCTGCCAAGAAATTTGGAAGACAACTATCTGGCAGACTGATTGGAAGAGATCCGTATTTGTGCCCATCCCAAAAAGAGGTGACCCAACAGAATGCGGAAATCATTGGACAATATCTTTGATATCCCATGCAACTAAAGTTTTACTAAAAATAATGCAGAAACAGCTTCCAGAGGTTCAAGCCGGATTCAGAAGAGGCTGTGGAACAAGGAATATCATTGCAGATGTCCGATGGATCTTGGCTGAAAGCAGAGGATATCAGAATGATGTTTACCTGTGCTTTATTGACTACGCAAAGGCTTTCGATTATGTAGATCATGACAAGCTATGGACAACATTGCAAAGTATGTGTATTCTGGAACAACTTAATTCTGCTCATGAGGAATCTGTACCTGGACCAAGAGGCAGTTGTTCCAACAGAAAATGGAACACTGAATGGTTTCAATTTAAGAAAGGTGTGCAACAGGGTTGTATTCTTTCCCATTACTTATTCAACTTGTATGCTGAGCAAATAATACGAGAAGCTGGGTTCTATGAAGAAAAACATGGCATCAGGTTTGGAGGAAGACTTGTTAACAACCTGTGATATGCAGATGATACAACCTTGCTTGCTGAAAGTGAAGAAGACTTAAAATATTTACTGATGAAGATGAAAGAGCACAGCCTTCAGTATGAATTGCATCTCAATGTAAAGAAAACAAAAATCCTCACCACTGGACCAATAAACAACATTCTTATCAACAGAGAAAAGATTGAAGTTGTCAAGGACTTCATTCTTCTCGGATCAACAACACTCATGGAAACAGCAGTCAAGAAATCAAATGACGTATTACATTAGGAAAATCTGATGCACAAGACCTTTTTAAAGTGTTGAAGAGCAAAGATGTCAGCTTGAAGACTAAGATGCACCTGACCCAAGCCATGGTATTTTCAATGATACTCATATGCATTCGAAAGCTGGACAGTGAATAAGGAAGACTGTATAAGAATTTATGCTTTTGAGTTATGGTGTTGGAGGAGAATATTGAAAGTGCCATGGGCTGCCAAAAGAACCAACAAATCTGTGTTGGAAGAAGTGGAGCCAGAGTGCTCCTTGGAGGCCAGGATGACCAAACTTTGTCTCTCATACTTCAGACATATTGTCAGGAGGGACCAGTCACTGAAGAAAGATATCACATTTGGTAGGGTGGAGGGTCAGAGAAAAAGAGGAAGACCCCCAACGAGATGGATTGGCCAAGTGGCAGCATCAATGGGCTCAAGTGTGGCAACAATAGTGAGGTTGGCCCAGGATTGAGCAGTGTTTCATTCTGCTGTGCATAAGATCGCTATGAGTTGGTACCAACTTGATGGCACTTAACAACAACAACAACAACATCGAATCCTAATAGCCACAAGAAGTGGATATAATTGTCCCCATTTTATAGATGATAAAACAGATTCAAAGAGATTAAAGAAAACTGCTCAAGCTCACCCAAGCAATAAGTAGTTGAACTGGAAGTCTGATCCAAGTGTTCTAACCTTAGGATCTTTCTATTACCCCATCTCTAAGATGCTCAACTTCTTTGTACCTGCCTTGATAGGGAGGGTACACATTTAGTCTCCATGAAATGCAGCATGTACAGTGTCTTACCTGTAGCTAATCTTGAACTTGGGGGAGATAGCTATTGCTCAGTCAGAATCTTCTGGCATTCTGATTCAGAAATCCAGTTTACAGCAGCTGCCTTCTTCCCTCTCTCAGCCAATGGGTTGGATTGTGCCCAAAGATCCCTGTATAAAAGGGAGGGCCACACAAGGAGGAGACCCATCTTCTCTGGAGAACTGATTACTTTGCATTTGGTAAAAGGTGAATGGGACTTTTTATCTAATATGTTTGCTTGATACCCTATATCTCTTGCTCTGGTTTTTGCACTGTGTGGAAGTTTTGCTCAGTCCATTAGCCATGAAGGATGGAGGATGAAAACACTGAGACATTCACTAATGGTGGCAATCCTATGGTTATAAAACAGTTCCTAGATCTCAAAGGCTCCTGAACCATAGCAAGAAAAGTCACATCCATCTTCAATTTTAAACATGATCACCAATGTTTACTTGCCTCAACAACTTTACTCTGTCACTCCATGACCACACGTAAAGAGAGGAAGCCTGTTTTCTGGACTTCTCCCTATCTCCCTTCCCTCTTAGTTCCAGCAAAGGATAAACCCTTAGAGCAGAGATATTCCTTTAAAAAACAAAACAAAACAAAACTTAATGAACTCTTATATGTGTGTGTGAAAATGAAAGCAATTTGTTCTAACGGTGTTTCCTCTCATAAAGGAGGGGGCAGGGAAAGCTATGAGAGCCAAGACAAGTGTTTCCAAATATGTGACTTGGGCCCACGCCTCATCCCCTTGGTCTGTTTCCTTACTCCCTCTCCTGAGAAACAAGGCTGAAGATAGAATTTGGTGTTAACAAGACTCTAGTTATTAATAATTAGATTGGCCTTTGTGGGGGGAAACTTCCCTTAACTGTAAAGGTGACAACCTCAAATGGCAGGGTAATTGGTAGCCTTAAGTTAAGGGTCCTGACACCTAGTACTGCATAGAAGCTGGGGCAAGTTTGGACTTGGTCAGTGATGGGGTCCCTTACGGGGCAGAATTCTTAATGGATTAAGTGACATTCCGAACAACTGGGCGGTTGTGGGAGAGGAAATCTAGGAATACAGTTCTGACAGAAATAATGAGAGTAAGTCAAAATTTTACTTGATGTCCAATCTAAAGACTTAGGAATGTGGATTTCTAGATTAATCTCCAAGTGTTTCATGTTGTCTTTATTTGAGGGTGAATAGAATTTCTGGATGAGAAAATGCAATAGAAGATTATAAGCATCTTCCTCTTGTTGAGTCAAACTGAATTTGGTCATTTAAAACACAGACTATAAAGCAGCTTTTCTAACTTACTCACATGCCTGACTCTCCCTCTGAAACTCTTCTGGTTGTTGCCTTCATGAACTTGTACCTGAACATGAAACCTCTGCCTTCCTAGCCCCGAGACTTGGGAGTGCCTATCAAGCTCGGCAGACTCTTCAAATGCTTGCTGTGCCACTGTGCGATTTAGGGCTGGTCATGTCTTATCTCAGACTTTGTTTATCCATCTGAAAATGGAGACAACAGTAGCAAAGGCCTCCAAGAATTGTGAAGTTGAGGTGAAATAGATCTTTGGAGCACATTCTCTGCTTGACATGTAGTAAGCCCTTCATAAGAGTTAGCTGCCATTACTGCAGTTATTACTATTAGAGCTATGCTTGGGGATGGTTGTTCTGGTCTCTTCAAAAGAGCTCCCATAGGGCCTGGCAGTAACAAAGGGGTATTATTGGAGATGTTGTTTAGGAGTACTCTGTTGTGGTGGTGGTGTGCCATGGAGTCAGTTCTGACTCATAGCGACCCTGTTCAGGGTTTCCGAGGCTGTAAATCTTCATGGGATCAGAACGCCTCATCTTTCTCCTGCGGAACAGCTGGTAGTTTCGAACTGCTGACCTTGTGGTTCACAGCCCAATTCATAACCACTACGCTACCAGAGCTCTAGGGGCAGAATTTTGGCAAGCCCCTATTGTGGGCCTTTTTCTTGGGCTATAGAGTCTGAAGGCCATCAGTCCTGAGAAGGAACAGAGCTTATGGCAGAAGCAAACACATCCACTCCATGACAGCAAGGCATTTGTGTGGTTCATTGTTGAAGGTCCAGTGTCTGGAGTGGAGTATGACACATAGTATATACTTAGCCAGTATTTGTTAAAGATAAGATCAGGGATCCTGATCTACACCAAGAGGACCAAAGCAGGGGCTTGTGCCTGAAAGTCAAGAGTACCATGAGTTTCAAGTTGGAATCCACAAAGTTAGTCTGATGAACCTCAAAGAAAACTCAATATTTTATGTATACCTTTAGGAAACCAGTTCTAACCAGGATTAGTTCTTTGTTGTTACTATAAAGTACTGTTGTGTTGATTCCGACTCATTGCAACCCTTTATAGGGTTTCTGAGGAATGGCTGGTAGGTTTGAATCATTGTCTTTGTGGTTAGCATTCCAGTACTTATCCTACAGAGCCACACCAAGATTAGTTCTTTAGGTTTTTTTTTTAAAAATTCCAACAAATCAACCTAGACAGGATTAATATAGGCAACCAATATAATCAAGATCCAATGCTGACAATTCTTGGATTGTAGTTTGGATGTGGAGCTCAGATCATAACCCAAAACTCACCTCCATAAGAATCAGACTCAGAAAAACAGGGTCAAAATCAAAACAAGGGTCAGAATGTAACAAGGTCTATAGTTAGCAATAAAGGAACCCTGGTAATGCATTAGATTAAGTATTGGGCTGCTAACTGAATGTTTGCTGTTTCGAATCCACTAGCTGTTCTGCAGGAGAAAGATGAGGCAGTCTGTTTTTGTAAAGATTTACAACTTCAGAAACCCTATGGGCCAGTTCTACTCTGTCCTATGTTGTTGTTGTTGTCAAGTGCCATTGAATCGGCTCTGACTCATAGCGACCCTGTACAGGGTTTCCGAGGAGCAGCTGGTGGGTTTGAACTGCTACCTTGCGGTTCAAACTGACATTTTAATCTAGTGCTCATCCTGCAGCACCACTCCTAGAGTTGATAAAAGTCAGAATTGACTGGATATCAGTATGTTTGGATTTTGGTAGCACCAATAGGGAGATAACACCAGCAATCTGGTTTTAGCCAATTTATAAATTGAAGTTTCTGTTTTTGTTTGGGGATTAGAAAAAGTGGGCAGCAACCCAGAAGATAACCCAAGGTAACCCAAGGTCTTTGATCTGAGTTAGGCTCTAGAAGTAAAGACAGAAAATGTAGGAGATTCTTTCCTGAGCATGTTTTTTTTTTTTTTAAATCATTTTTTGGTTTTGGAGTAGGGGCAGGGTTTATAGTCCTTCAACCATTAAGTAACCAGTTACCTGGAGAAACGACACTGATTTTAACGTTTTTCTCTTCTTCTGGTGATAGATCTCATCACTTCGTCCTCGCCAACCTAGCTTCAGTCCACCTCGTATCCAAACTGACAGTTTCTCTAAGGACTATGAAGAAATCACTGTGGATTATAGGGCACTTGTGAGCCCTCAAAATAAGGTTGCATCCCACAGGGTCTTGACACCGAGGAAGGTGAGAGCCCCATTCAAAGAGATGGGTTGAGGGGGCCACATGTCAGAGGTAACACTTCTTGTACTCTTTTTTTTTTCCTGCTCTAGGTCAACAATAGGGAGTCTTTTGAGAAAGGAGCTGCCATTCTTGGCTTTGATATGCATTGTGATTTACATTTTCATATGTCAATGTTTGTCAACAAAATAGCATGCATCAACAGTTGACAAATTAGTAAAGTGTGCCCATATTAACATTCCCATTCTCAAACTACTGTGTGGTTCATTTGATTGTTGTTAAACTTGATAGGAGCTTTTAGAGTAAAGTAGAGTAGACGTCTGGTGTAGTGCAGTAGGGTCAGCAATGGACTGTGCACCACAGGTCAGAAGTTCAAACCCACCAGCCATTCCTGGGAAACACTACATAGATTCACTATGAATTGGAACCAACTTGATGGCACCTTAAAAACAATATGATGCTAGTTGAGAGATTTTCATATATGCCCTTATCATGTTGAGAAATTCCCTTTTGTCTTACTAATCTAGAACTGCTAGAACAGAAATACCAAAAGTGGATGACTTTAACGGAAATTCATTTCCTCATAGTTTAGAAGGCGAGAAGTCCGAATTCAGGGCACCTGCTCTAGGTTTCAACTTTTTCTATCTGAAATTGATCAAATATGCAATTAAGATGCATTGATAATTACTGGTGATTGGAATGCAAAGGTTGGAAACAAAGATGAAGGGTCAGTAGTTGGAAAATATGGCCTTGGTGATAGAACTTATGCTGGAGATCATATGATAGAATTTTGCAGGAACAATTACTTCTTCATTGCAATTACCTTTTTAAACACCATAAAAGACATAGGGACCTCACCAGATGGAATACACAGATATCAAAATGACTACATTTGTGGAAAGAGACAATGGAAAAGCTGCATATCATCAGCCAAAACAAGGCCAGGGGCAGACTGTGGAACAGACCATCAAGTGCTCATATTTAAATTCAAACTGAAGCTGAAGAAAATGAAAATTAGTCTACAAGAGTCAAAATACAACCTTGAATACATCCCACCTGAATTTAGGGATCATCTGAAGAACATATATGATGCATTAGACAGTAAAGACCAGAAGAGTTATGGGATGACATCAAGAATATCATACAGGAAGAAATCAAAAGGTCATTAAAAAGACAAGAAAGAAGGAAAAGACCAAAATGGATGTCAGAAGAGACTCTGAAACTTGCTCTCCAGCATAAAGATGCTAAAACAAATGGAAGAACTGAGGAGGTAAAGTAGCTGAACAGAAAATTTCCAAGGTCAGCTCAAGAAGACAGTCAAATATTATAATGAAATGTGCAAAGACCTGGAGTTAGAAAACCAAAAGAGAAGAACACACCGCATTTCTCAAGCTGAGGGAACTGAAGAAAAATTCAAACCTCGACTTGCAGTATTGAATGATTTTTATGGGCAAAATACTGAATGAGGCAGAAAGCATCACAAGAAGATGGAAGGAATCCAGAGTCACTGTACCAAAAAGAAATGGTTGATGTTCAACCATATCAAGAGGTAGCATATATAATCAAGAGCCAATAATCCTGAAGGAAGCAGTCCAAGGTTCATTGAAGTCATTGGCAAAGAACAAGGCATCGGGAATTGATGGAATACATATTGAAATCTTTCAAGAAAGTGAGGCGGCACAGGAGGCGCTCACTCATCTATGTCAAGAAATTTGGAAGACCAACTGACTGGAATTTTGGTTGACCTGGCCAACTGACTGTAAGAGATCTGTATTTGTGCCCATTCCAAAGAGAGGTGAGCTAACGGACTGTGGAAATCATTGGACAATATCATTGATATCCCATGCAAGTAAAGTTTTACTAAAGATAATACAAAAATGACTGCAACCACACATTGGCAGAGAATGTCCAGAGGTTCGATCCAGATTCAGAAGAGGACATGGAATGAGGGATATCATTGCTGATGTCTGAAAGCAGAGAATGCCAGAGATAAGTTTACCTGTAGTTTATTGGCTACACAAAGACTTTCGATTGTGTGGATCATAACAAGCTATGGACAACGAAGTGCGAGTATTCCAGAACACTTAATTGTGTTCATGAGGAAGCTGTACATAGACCAAGAGACAATTGTTCAAATAGAACAAGGGAACACTGAATGTTTTAAAATTAGGAAAGGTGTATGTCAGGGTTGTATTCTTTCACCATATTTATTAGACCTGTATGCTGAGCAAATAACCCAAGAAACTGGATTATATGAAGAAAAATGTAGTATCAGGATTGGAGGAAGACTCATTAACAATCTGTGATATGTAGATGATACAACTTTGCTTACTGAAAGCGAGGAGGACTTAAAATACTTACTGATGAAGTCCATGCCTTTGGCATGGGTTGTACCTCCATGTTAAGAAAACAAAAATCCTCACCACATTTATTAGACCGATAAACAACATCCATATAAATGGAAAAAGATTGAATTTCTCAAAGATTTCATTTTGCTCAGATAAACCATCAACACTCATGGAAGCAGCAGTCAAGAAATTAAAGGGCGTATTGCATTGGGCAAATCTGCTGAACAAGACCTCTTTAAAGTGTGGAAGAGCAAAGATGTCAGTTTGAGGACTAAGGTGCACCTTACCCAAACAATGATATTTTTAATAACCTCATTTTCATGTGAAAGTTGGACAGTGAATAAGGAAGACCACAGAAAAATTGATGCATCTGAGTTATGGTGTTGGAGGAAAATATTGAAAGTGCCATGGACTAAAAAAAAGAACAAATAGATGCGTGTTGGAAGAACAGCCAGAGTGCTCCTTGTAAACCAGGATGGCCAGACTTCATCTGTCATACTTTGGATATATTTTCAGGAGGGACCAGTCACTGGAGAAGGATATATTATTTGGTGAAGTGGAGGGTCAAAGAAAAAGAGGAGGACCCCCAGACAGTTGGATTGGTAAAGTGGCAGCACAACAGGCTCAGGTGTAGCACCGATTGTGAGATTGGCCCAGAACCAGACAGTGTTTTGTTCTGTTGTGCATAGGGTCGCTATGAGTTAGTACCAACTCGATGGCACCTAACAACAACAACAAGCTCTAGGGAAAGCCTTTGTCTGTCAGTTTTGGGGGGATGGTCCTTGTTCCTTGGCTCCTTGGTAATCTCTGCTTCTCACTTGTTTGTTTAATCTCTTCTATATCTCAAAAGAAGTTGATTTAAAACACATCCTATACTAATACTGTCTCATTAATATAACAAAGATAATCTATGCCAATAACATGACAACGAATTGTTATTGTTAAGTTCCATTGAATCGGTTCGACTCACAGCAGCCTTGTTGAGGGTTTCCGAGGATCAGCTGGTGGGTTTGAACCACTGACTTATCAATTTGAAGTCCAGTGATTATCCTGTAGCACCACACCAGGACCCAAGCCACAGACATAGAGGCTAGGATTTATAACACATAAGAGTATTTGGGGAGGACACAATTCAATTCATAGCACTCATATTCCTAATTTTTTTTAGTGTTGTTTATCATGAAAATTTGTTGCATTTTATCAAATTCTTTTTCTACACTTAGTGAGATGATCATTCAGGTTTCTCTTCTTCTATTAATTGTTTTTTTTTTGTTGTTGTTGTTTATTTGATGAATCACCCTTGTGGATAAACCCCCTGGTTCACTTGTATAATGCTTTCATCATGTTGCAGGATTAATTTAGCTAATATTTTGCTTAAGATGTTTGCATCTGTATTCAGAGGGGATATTGGTCTCTTGTTTTCTTGCGATTTCTTTGTCTATGTTATCAGAATAATGGTAGACTTATAGAATGATCTAGGGAATGTTCCCTCCTCTTCTATTTTGTTGAAGATTTTGAGAAACATTGGTGGTTAATTCTTCTTTAAATGTTTGATAGAATTCACCAGTGAAGAAATTTGGTTCTGGATTTTTCTGGACTGCTAATCACAAGAGTGGCCGTTCAAACCCACCAGTTGCTCCTCAGAAACCCTATACAGGGTTGCTATGAGTTGGAACCAACTCCATGTCATGTAACACCAACAACAGGAGGTTTTTGATAGCTAATTCCATCTCTTAACTTTTTGTAGGTCGGTTGAGATTTTCTATTTCTTCCTTCGGTTTTAGTAATTTGGTATTTCAAGGAATTTTCCATTTTGATCTAGGTTACCTAATTCGTTGTCATGTGTTCTTTTATAATTCTTTTTATTTCTGTCCCTTTTTTCACTTCTGATTTTAGTAACTTGAGTCTTCTCTCTTTTTTCCCTTGGTTAATATAGCAAAGGGGTTTGCCAATTTTATTAATAATTTCAAATAACTAACTTTTTACTTCATTGTTTTTCTATTCTTTAATTTGTTATCTCCGCTCTAATTTTTACTATTTCCTTTTTTCTGCTAGGTTATTGTTTAATTTGCTCTTCTCTTTTAAAGTGTTAAGTTATATTGTAGCACTGTAGGATAAACCAGACCACAAGGTTGGTTTGAACTACAAGGTCAGTAGTTCAAACTCACAAGCTGCTCCTTGGAAATTCTATACAGGGTCACTATGAGTCAGAACTGACTCCACAGCACTTAACAACAACAAAGTTATATTATTGCGTTGAGATCTAAATTCCCCCTTTAGCACTACTTTTACAGCATTCCATAAGTTTTAGTATGTTGTATTTTTGTTTTAATTTGTCTCAAAGTATTTTTGAACTTCTGTTGTGATTTCTTCTTTGACATACTGGTTGTTTAAGAGTGCATAGTTAATTTCTAATATTTGTGAATTTCCCATGTTACTTTCTGTCATTGATTTGTAGTTTCATTCCATTGTTGTCAAGTGAAGATTTCCATATGATTTCAATATTTTAAAATTTATTGAGATTTATTCTATCTCCTAAGACATGGTCCATCCTGGAGAATGATCTCTGTGAACTTAAAAAGGGATATATATTCTACTGTTGGGTTTTGTGTTATATATGTGTGTTAGGTTTAGTTGATTTGTACAAAAAAATATCTACTGCCATTGAGTCAATGCTGACTTATAGCAATCCCTATATATGTGTGTGTGTGTTGTTGTTGTTAAGTGCCGTCAAGTCGATTCTGACCCATAGCGACCCTGTACAGGGTTTCCCAGGCTGTAAAACTTTATGGGAGCAGAAAGCCTCATCTTTCTCCCGCGGAACAGCTGGTAGTTTCGAACCGCTGACCTTGCGGTTCGCAGCCTGATTCATAACCAGTATAGTACCAGAGCTCCATATATATATATATATATATTAGAAAGCCTCATCTTTCTCCCACGGAGCGGCTGGTAGTTTCGAACCACTGACCTTAAGGTTCGCAGCCAGATTCGTAACCACTATGCTACCAGAGCTCCTTATTATAGCCTAATGCATATTCCACAGTGCCAACAGGGCTTCTTAGTTGGTTTATTGTTGTTGTTGTTGTTAAGTGCCATCAAGTTGGTTCCAACTTATAGCAACCCTGTATAGGGTTTCTGAGGAGCAGCTGGTGGGTTGAACCACCAACCTCATGATTAGCAGACCAGTTTTTATTCTACAGCACCACACCAGGACTCCAGTTGGTTTATGTTGGTCTTGTTGTTAAGTGCCGTTGAGTCGGTTCCAACCCATAGCAACCCTACATAGGGTTTCCAAGGAGTGACTGGTGAGCTTGAACCGCCGACCTTGCAGTTCAAATGGCTTTGCAGTCTGGCGCATTAACCCACAACACCACACCAGGACTCCAGTTGGTTTATAGTATTGTTCAAATCCTCTATTTCCTCTTGATCACCTTTCTTGCATCTTGTTCTATCCATTTTTGAAAGTGGTATATTGAATTCATTAGCTTTTCTTATGGTGGTGGTGATTTTGTGCCACGGAGTTCATACCAACTCATAACAGCCCCGTATAGGGTTTCTGAGGCTGTAAATCTTTACAGAAACAGAAACCTAACCTTTCTCCCATGAAGCGGCTGATAGATTTGAACTGCTAACCTTTCAGTTGCAGCCCAACTTGTAACCCACAACATTACCAGGGCTTATTTCTCCCTTTAATTCTGTCAGTGTTTGCTTCATATATGTTGGAATTCTTTTATGTTTATAATCTTTGATAGATGGGTCCTTTATATAGTGTATGTTTATATATTTAAACTATCCATCATTAACACGGAGTCCTGGTGTGGTGCTGTAGGATCAGCAGCGGACTGCTGACCGCAAGATCAGTGGTTCAAACCCACCAGCTGCTCCTCATAAACCTTATACAGGGTTGCTGAGTTGGAACTGACTTGACAGCACTTAACAATCATTAATACTTAATAGTATAGCAATTTTTTGGCTTAAAATCTATTTTAGCTGATGTTGGTGTAGCCCCTCCGGCTCTCATTTGGCTAGTATTTGTTTGGAATGCCTTATCCTATCCTTTCAGTATCAACCTATTTATGTCTTTGGATCTTAAGTATGTGTCTTGTAGTCATCATCTAGCTTGATGGGATTATACTGCCAATCTGTCTATGAATGTAGAGTTTAACCCATTTATTTGTACAGTAATTACTAAGTAAGAAAATATTTCATTCTGACATTTCTGACATTTGTAGTCAATTTGATTTCTGTTTATTCCATCTGGTGAGGTCCATGTGTATAGTTGTCCTTTGTGGTGTTTAAAAAGGTATTTGCAATGAATAAGTCATTGGTCTTGCAAAATTCTGTCATGTGATCTCCAGCATAATTTCTGTCAACAAGGCCGTGTTTTCCAACTACCAATTCTTGCTCTTTGTTTCCAACTTTTGCCTTCCAATCTCCAGTAATTATCAATGCACCTTGATTGCTTGTTACGTCCGTTTCAGATAAAGAAGTTGAGAGAATTCTTCAGTTTCATCATCACCAACTTTAGCATAAATTTGAATAATAGTGATATTAACTGGTCTTCCTCGTAGACATATGGGTAGTATCCTATCACAGAAAGTATTTTATTTCAAGAAAAATTTTTAAATCTTCTTTTTGATGATGAATGTGACATCATTCCTCTTCAATTTGTCATTCCTGGCATAGTTAACTATATGATTGTCCAATTCAAGATGGCCAGTACCGGTTCATTTCAGCTTACTAATGCCTAGGATATTGATCTTTGTGTTCCATTTCATTTTTTACAACTTTCAGTTTTACTAGATTCATAACTTTGTACATTCCACATTCTCATTATTAATGGATGTTTGCACCTAATTTCTTCTCATGTACATCAATCAGCAAGTGAAGTTCCTGAAAGCTTTGCCTTCCAACCTAACACCAACAACAAGCCACACGGTTCAGTAAAAAGTACATTGGCACCCTGAGTTTGAGTCCCATTTCTATCTCTAATTGACTTTGGATCTTGGCAAAGGCATGTCACCTCTCTAAGCCTCAGGGGTTTTTTCATCCAAAACTTGACTAGACATACCTGTGTAGACACTGGAGTCACAGGTCATGAAATAGCATACTTGGAACCAAGAGAGTAGCTAACATACAGGGGAAACGTGAAAGATCCCTGGTGGCACACTGGTTAAAGCATCAGGCTTCTAATCGAAAGGCTGGCAGGTCAAACTCACCCACTGTTCCACAGGAGAAATATGAGACAGTTGACTTCCCTGAAGATTTACAGCCTCAGAAACCTTATGGAGTAGCTTTACTCTGTCCCATAGGGTCCCGTTGTTGTTGTTAAGTGCCATCAAGTCGGTTCTGACTCATAATGGCCTTGTATAGGGTTTCCAAAGAGGGGCTGGTAGGTTTGAACCACCGACCTTGTGCTTCAAACTGTCCTTTTCAGTAGAGCAGTGGGAAAGGGGGAAAGTAGTTCGTGAAGTTTTCTTCTTTAGGGATTCTTCAGCCTGTGCACTTCCCAGCTTTTGAAACTAGTGACAGCATCTGGAACTGACTCATTGCTTTTCTCTCCTATTCCAGAGCTCCTCTGAGACATCATCTGAACTTACTCGCTCACCATCCTTGACCAGCAGCCAGCTGTCCATTGGTTTCAGCACCCCAGCCACCTCTAAGGGCTGTTTGGATTCTTCAGCTGCTCGGCACAAGATGGCTTTAAACCCCCGGAAACAAAAGATCAAGATGAACCTTAAAGCGACTGTAAGTCCTTTAGGAATAAACTCGATTTTCAATTGTTTGTGTAATGCAAAGCGAGTTTCAACTTTGGCAATTAGTTTTGGGGACTCATACCTTCTACTTGGATTCCTGGTGTAGTGCTGTAGGATGTGCACTGCACTGCAAACCACAAGGTCAGCAGTTCAAACTCACCAGCTGCTTCTCAGGAATCCTGTACGGGGGCGCTATGAGTTGGACTCAACTCAACGGCATTTAGCAACAATAACAACAACAACCCTGGGTGTTGTTATTTCTTTCAACTCCGAGTGAATCCATGTGACAGAGAACTGCACCATAGAGTTTTCTAGGCTGTAATCTTTATGGAAACAGGCGGTTAGGCCTTTCTCCTGCAGAACCTCTGGTGAGTCCAAACCAGCAAACTTTCAGTTACCAGCTGAGTGCCTAACTGTTGTGACACCAGGGCTTCTAGATCATAGGGAGGGATAGTCAAGTTGTGAGACTGTCCTGAGCTTGACACTCCCAGAAAAGTGAGAGAAAGTTTATAGCTAGTTAACCTACCCATTTAGAACTTATATACAAGTGACTGAGGAAAGCAGCAAGTGATTAAACGCCCCCCCCCCCAAAACTGCTTATTTACTTTGCATCTGGGAATTCACTCAACCCACTGTAGAGAAACTTCACCCCTAGCCCAGAGCAAGATTATTTTAGCTTTTAATTAGATGACATGCTTGAGTGACAAATGGCAAGGCTTCCAGCAACTCCAAACATTCATAACTTGGCTGTTAGCCCCTCGAAGATCATTGTGTTCTTTTAAAGAATTATTTCTATGAGATCAGATTGACAGCAGCAACTCCATAGTTTAGGGGAGACGCTTTAGGGGCACTGAGTTTGGATGGATGGTGGTGAAACAAGTCAGAAAAGGATGTCAAGAAAGATAGCAGAACTTGAAGAATATTACCTAGGTCACTGAATTATCCAGGCAGAAATTGTTGAATGCCTTGCTGTCATTCTTCACCAAAAAAAAAATAAAAATAATTCTCCATGTCAAACAGATGTCACAAAGTCCTGCCACATGAATTTCTAAGAAGTGGAGCTACACTTAAACCAGCTGTTTATGTTAGATGCATCGTCACAGCTCAGACTCAGAGATCTGACATAAAGAGAAGTGACAGCTGAAAACAGAGATGATAGAAACAAACTGGCCAAGAACCTTGCCCAGCTCAATCAATAGCTCCTTCAGGACTATACTGAATCATAGTTTTAAAACAAATAAACAACAACAACAACAAAAAAAAAACCCCGCCAAAACTAAATCCACTGCCATCAAGTCGATTCTGGCTCATAGAAACCCTATAGGACAGAATGGAACTGCTCCTTAGTGTTTTTGAGACTGCAAATTTTGGGAGCAGAAAACCTCATCTTTCTACCCCAGAGAGGCTGGTGTGTTTGAACTACTGACGATCTTGTGGTTAGTAATCCAGTGTTTATTCTAAAGTGCCACCAGCGCTCCTTGTTCAGTATAATGGTGGGTGGTGGGTTGGATTATGTTGTCAGTCCAACTCGTATTGTCGTTGTTGTTAAGTGCCGTCCACTCTGGGTGGAAGCCGTTGGAAATAACTTCCATCTTTAATGCTATCGATGTTCTCAGCATGGTCATTTGGGTGTCAAGAACGCTTTTCCTGATTCCCCTCCCCCACACACACACCTTTAACCACCATGAAAAGGTGGGTGAAGACCAACACTTCAGTCTGATTCAAGCTCTTTCTCTCCCTGTTTTAGGTGAAATCAAAGCAGGAGGAGGAGCCAGGCCTACCACTGGCTTCTGAAGAAATGAAGAGTACAAAGCCACCCAAAGAAACTGACCAAAAGAAGCGGAATAAAGCAGGTTGGCACATCAGAACTTTCATTCAGAAATATGTATTGTGAGCTTAAATGTATTGTGAGCTATATGAAGAGGACCCTGTTGCCTTGGTTCTTAGAGAACTTTCCATTTAAGATGCATGCTAAGGTAGCCCAGTTTCTTTGCCTGAACTGCCAAATAAATGCAATGGCCACTTGTTCAGGACTTAGGTAAATGTTGTACCTGGTTCCTATTTTATAGAAATGAATTTCCAATAATAGAGGTGTTTTGTTTGCTGGTTTGTGTTATCCTCTGAGTCTACTGTACGTGTCGAGTTCCTCAGTGAGTGCAGTTATCTGAGGGCAGGCAGTGAGTCCCCTTCAGTGATCCCCATCATAAACAGAACCAGACAAGAACAACAAAGATGGCTCCTTACCCCTTTTTAAAGTCACCTTTCCCTTCTGGTAAAGAGAAAAGGTCTTATGTTAACAATGAGACCAGTTCCCATAGCCATGGGCAAAACAACATGAGCAGCTGCGGACAGATGTCCTTGGCAATCAACACCCTTCAAATTCTCAAGCAACAAATAACACCAGAGTGAAAATCTGTGTATGTGCACATATGTAGATGTTGGCTTCAGCTAATAGAATGCTGATTTCAAGCATTACTTGCTAAAACAAAATTCCAGTTCCACAAAGGATTTCACACATGGCTCAAAGACAGGATATCCCATTTTCCCATGAAAACGAACAAAACAGTCACACACACACAATGTGTGTGCAAATACACACAACAAAACGTTAAAATAAGAAGAAATTAAATGAGTGATCTCTTTCTTTTTATCGTTTTCATATTTATTTTTAATACTTGCCTTATTTCACTCAGAGGGTGAAACTGAGTTAGTGTCCATAGGGGCAGATACTTGGGTTTTCCATATAAGGAGAGTGGTGTGGAGTGTAACCGGCTATGCTCCACTAGATGGAGCTAGGGATGCAGCAGATGGTGAGGGGGAAAGGCAGCCAAGGATCCTCTTACCTGGCAATCCAACTAGACTGGAGAAGAGGAGGAGCAGTTTGTATCATCGTTGCCTTGTGTTTAACCTGAAGCCTGTGACTGATGGAATTGCTAAGGCTCTATAAGAATAGCTTTGTGTGCACAATACTACTACATAGGGCTATTTTAATACAAAAGAGAAGAAAAGGGGCCATCATCTCACCTTCCAAGTAATTCCTGTTTTTGTTGTTGCTGTTAAGTGCCGTCAAGTCGGTTCCGACCCATAGCGACCCTGTACAGGGTTTCCGAGGGTGTAAATCCTTACGGGAGTAGAAAGCCTCATCTTTCTCCCGCGGAGCGGCTGGTAGTTTCGAACCGCTGACCTTAAGGTTTGCAGCCCGATTCGTAACCACTACGCTACCAGAGCTCCTTTTGGCACCTTTCAATATATTTATTTGTTAATATATATCAAAAAATAGATATATAAAGCAACGCGTGCACACATATGACCTGAAAATTCAAGCCATTTAGAAAAGTATTCACTTTAAAACATAAATGTGAATTACAAAGTAAGAATATTTCCTTCCCTCTGGAACTGAAGCATCAGTCCACTTCTTCAAAGGGAATCACCGATGGGTTGCACACCTAATGGTAAATAGAACTATTGAAAAAATGGTAAGGAGCTAACTCTGAAATCAGCTCATAAAACTGGTCGTCCCTTTGATTTAAGTGTTTCCAACTGCAGCAGGCTAATTGTGATCAGATTGTTCTCTATCTTCTGAATAGCTGCCTCTTCAGAATTGGGAATTCAATGGCAAATAGGTACTCATTGGGACAGGGTGGAGTATTCTTATTTTAGGAAGTCAAAAGCATGCATATTTCTCCTATTTCTATTTGGTACAGGTCCCTCAAGCCAGCTACAGAGCAACAAAGCTGAGATTTCTGATACAAAGACAGCAGATCAGGCTTCAAGCACTGCTACTGCTGGGAGTCAGGGCTACCCAGTACCAACAGCACCTGGGAGAAAACGTGGCAGGAAAGGATATAGTATTTCAAGAAGGGGTGAGGGTGGGCCCAGAGGAAGAAGCCTTAAAAAATCCAGCCGAAGTCATGATCTAAAAGATAGATCTGAGCCCCCATCTACTAAGACGATTGCCAAGGATTCCCCTGTCTGGCACTTGCCATTGGAGAAGCAAGTTAGGGAGCGATCCACGACTCCACAAGCCGACCCAGCTACCCCTCAGGAGTTGCTTTCAGTTAAAAAGGGCACAAGAAAGATCTGTGGGAGCACAGATGAAGCCAGAAAAATACCAGTACCACAACCCATAGCTGAAGACATGCCAGAGACCATGGTTAAGGTTTCTGGGACCAAGAAGAGAGAAGACAGATCTTCTCTTTCATCTGTAGTGAAAGGTTCTACAACCCGAGGAGAGGCCTTCCCCTCAGTGAGAGCTAGGGACCAGGCATGTATGGATCCTTCTCATATCCAGTCAGAAGGGAAAGCAGCTTCCAGCCTTGATTCACAAAATGCCCAATTTAAAGGGGAGTCAACCAAGGATACCCCAAGTCTCATCAAACACAAGTCTCCCAGACATGTGCTCCAGGCCTTTATAGCAGGTGCTGCTGAGAGACTGCCTCCCATAAGCAGTCCCGAGGATTTGGAGAGGCCTGAAGATTGTCCACAAGTCTCAGATACAGTGAGTACTTCAGAGGAGGAGAGTGGTTCTGAGGATCAGCTGGCTGCTGAACATTCTTTCCAGTCATTGAAGAAACCTGAGGATGAACAAGAAGTCTCCTCAGAACCGAAAAGTTTAGTTGTGAAATTGAGCAGTTCTGGCAAGCCGGTGGCTCCCAGACACTCATTACATGCCTTGGGAAAGCCTGAAGATGAACAAGAAATCTTCTCAGAATCCGAGAATACTTCAGAGGAGGGAAGCAGTTCTGATGAGCAGCTGGCTACTGGATACTCTTCCCAGTCCTTGGAAAAGCCTAAAGATGGGCAAGACGTCTTCCCAGAATCAAAACTTTTTGTTGAAGGAGCAAGCATTTCTGAGAGGCATCTGATTCCCAGATGCTCTCCCCAGGCTTGGGGAGAACCCGAAAATGAAGAAGTCTCCACAGGATCCAATAGTTATGTTGAAAAGTACAATAGTGCTGAGGATTGGAGCAGTTCTGAGGAAGACCTGTCTCCCAGCCTCCCTTCCCAGACCTGGGGAGAGCCTGAAGACGAACAAGAGGACACTCGTGAGGAGCAGCAGTCACCTGAATACTCTCCTCAGCCCTTCAAGAGGCCAGTTGTTCAGCAGCAAATCTCCTCAGATTCAACTTCTACAGAATTTAGTGGTTCTATGGAACCAGTGTCTTCCAGATACCCTTTCCAGCCATGGGCTCCTGCCTTTGAGCAACAAGTCTCTGTAGGGTCAGAGGGCACTGATGTTAACTGGGACATGCCTATGAAGTCCCCGCCTTCCAGAGTCCTTTCTAAGCATTCAACAAAGCCTAAAGTTGGGCAAGAAGCCTTCTCAGATCCAGAGAGTACTACTGTTGAGGGGATTCCTTTTATGGAGCCTAGGCCTCTTGGACATTCTCAGCGTGTAGTGAAAGCAGTCCTTGAGCAAGAAATCTCCGTTGGTCCAGAAATCACTACTGCTGATGGAAACATTCCTAGGCATGCACTGTCAACCAGATGTCCTGCCCAGCCTTTGGTGAGACCAGTAGTTGAACAAGATGTCTCCTCAAGTGCAGAGAGTACCGAAGTTTCTATGGAACTGCTGCCTCCCAGACGCACTGTACAGCCACGGGTTGGCCCCAAAGCCAAGCAACAAGTCTCTTCATTTCCAGAAAGCACCGGAAGCATTTCTGTGGAGCAGCTGCCTTCCAAACGTACTTCCCAGCCCTTGATGAACCTTAATGTTGAAGAAAACGTGTTCTCAGGTTCTGAGGGTGTTGCTGCTGAGAGGATCATTTCTATGGAGCCAGTGCGCCCCAAATATCCTTCCAAGTCCTTGACAAATCCTAAAGTCAAGAAAGTCTTTTCAGGGAGCACTCCTGTTAAGGAGCTGCTGCCTCCTGGAAGCCCTTACCAGCCCTCGATGAGGCCTGAATTCCAGCCACGGATCATAAGCCTAGATTCAATGAGTGCCTCTGCAGAACGGAGAGGTTCTGTGGAGCCGCTCCTTCCCAAGCGCCCTTTCGAGTCATGGGCGAAGCCTAAATTCGAGCAAGAAGCCTCTGCAGATTCAGAGAGTACTCCTTTTGAGGGAGGCTTTTCTAGGGAGTTGTCACCTTCCAAACATCCTTCTCAGACCCAGATGAAACCAAAAGTCAAGCAAAACATCGCCTCAGGTTCAAAATGGAGCGATTCTGTGGAGCCAATAGCTCCCAAATCCCATCCCCAGCCATGGCTGAACCCTAAAATTGAGCAGCAAGTATCTACAGGTCCAGAGAGCGATTGTGAGAGGGCTGTGTCTCTGGAGCTGCTGGCTCCCAAGCAGCCACCCCGGTCCATTGTGAGGCATAAAGTCCAGCAAATTTCCTCAAGTTTTGAGAGTGCTGCTGTTGAGGGGGCTAATTCTGGAAAGCCACTGCCTCTCAGGTATCCTGCCCAGTGTTTATCGAAGTCTAAAGTCCAGGAAATGTCCTCACGTCTGGAGAATACTGTTGTGGAAGGAGGCACTCCTAAGAAATCAACGCTTTCTAAGAGTCCTTCCAAGTCGTATGTGAAGTTTATAGCAGAGCAAGTCTTTTCAGGTTCAGAGAGCCCAGCTGCTGAGGGGTATCCTTGTGTGGATCCTCTACCCCCAAATTATCCTTCCAAATCTATGGTGCAGGCTCCAGTTGAGCGCCAAGTGTGCTCAGGTTCTGATAAAGCTGATATTGAGGCAGGCATTTCTGGGAAGGTGATGCCTACGAAGTTTCCTTTGCAGAAGAAGCCTGAAGACCAACACAAAGTTTTCTCAGGCTCAGAGAATACTCCAGAGAAGACCAGCTCTCACAAACAGCCACCTTCCAGACGTCCTTTCCAAGCCGCAGAATTCCCGCCACAGAGTTCCCCAATGGGCTCAGTGAGTGTACCTGTTGAACGGAGCAGTCCTGAAAAGAAACTGCCTCCCAAACACCCTGCCCAAGCTCTTGGAGATCCGGAAGAAAAACGAAAGGTTTATTCACATTCCATGAGTGCTACTGCCGAGGGAACCATTTCTGAGAGTGACCCTGGCAGCGGCTCCTTACCAAGAGCCTCAATTTCTCCAAACAAAACCAAGAAATACAGCCAAGGCTCCGAAGACCTCAAGTACATCTCATCCTTTACTAACAAACCCGTGAAATCCACCATTGCTCCTGCTCCTGGAGTCCTTTCCCCTAAGAAAGAAGTTCTTAAGAAAGACGATGAGAATCCCAAGCATGCAGGCTCATCTCCCAATGTTGAAAATCTTTTTGGAGTGAAGCTGAGAAGAATCCCATCCTCACAGCACAAGAGTGAGAAACAAGGTGATTTAACCAAACTTCCTACAAGCCCCTTGGGTCCAACTTCATCAACCATAGAGAGAAAGCAGCAAGTTAAAAGAAATGCCTCACAGGGGAACTTGGGCACCTCAGAGAACCTCACCAAAATATCTAATCTGGCAGAGAAGCAGCAGGTGGGACCCAAATCTGACGATATAAGCAAGAAGCAGCCAACTCACAAGATCACAGGTGAGACTTAAGTTGCCCAAAAGGCAAGTAGGTAACAAGTGGAAGGAATAACTAGAAATCAAAGTCTTGGATGAGAGGAAGTCTGCTCTAGCCTGGTTTACTAAATTGTTAATTTAATCGGGCTGTTTTATGGATTTTGAAGCAGTGTAGTGCCCCATTCTAGATCAGTAAATTTGGAAGTGGTTAATTTTTCCCAAGGGCATCTCCCTCTGGATACCCATCCACACTGTAGAATGCAGCAGAATGTAGAACCTCCCCCATTTCCTCCCTCTCACCTCCCTTGAACACTTTACATTTGGATGGACCTTTATGGTTCTCTCAAACTACTTTTATATGTATTCTGCCTTCACCAACACTATGTGGATTTTTTTTTTAAGCCAATTGTGTTCAGACTCTCTCTTTATTTTTTAAACTTTTTGTGAATTGGATGAAAGTTTACAGAGCAGATCAGTTTTCCATTCAATGTTTCACACACATATTGTTTCATTGCAATCGCCACAATGTAGCATCACTTATCCCACTTCCTCCTCTGTTTCCTGTTTCCATTTCTCCTTCTTTTCTAACCCTTCTGACCTTTGTGCCTGAGTAAGCTGCCCTTTTGATCTCAAATGTTTGATTATTCTAAGGTGTGCATACCTCCTTAGTGCTATTGATCCCCTTTACAGGCTTATTGTTTCACTGAAAAATGAGCCATGAGGTAGTTCATTTCCAGGTCTGAAGGGTGACTAAATGCCATAGTCTCAGGGGGCAGGGGGTAGGGGGAGGGGTGTCCACCAATCTTTCTGACCAGTAAGCCTGGTCTTTTTTTTTTTTTTTTTTTTAATAATTTTGAGTTGTGTTCCACACTTTTCTCCCACTCTATCAGGACCTTCTAATGATGATCCCTTTCAGAGTAGTTGGTAGTGGTAGTTAGGGACCATCTAGTTCTTCTGATCTTAGGGTCATGGATACCGATGTTCACGTGGCCCATTAGTACATTGGAATAACGACTTTGATTTTTCTTCACTCTTCATTCCTCTGGATATGGAGAGACCAATAGTTACACCATAGATGGCGAGTCGTGAGCTTTTAAGACCCAAGTTGCAACTCACCAAAGCAGGACGGAGAACATTGTGTTTGTGGACTATGTTATGACAGCTGATCTTGGTGTCCCCAGGGCTCATGGTCTTGAGCCTCCGGGCCCAGTGACTCATTCCCTCAGCATGCTTGGTTATGTCTAAGATGTTTTCATAACTTTGCCCCCTGTATACTCCACCACATTCAGTGTAAACATTTCTATTTGTACAACCGTCTTCACTGACCAGTAATAGCTGAGAATCTCAAGCTTGGGGACCTTTTAAGCACTAGCCTCTTCCACAATCCTCATATCTTCACACTCACCATCGCTCAGTCTTGTGTTTGCCTGTAAAAAGACCCATGTAGACACACTTGCATAAGGCACTGTGAAGTAAGAAAAACTATGTGTTTGTTTGTTTGTTTGTTTGTTTGTTTGTTTGTTTGTTTGTTTGCCTTGAGACTAGAGAAATGACATCAGTGACCTGGCAACCACTGTGAGCCTATAGGATAGATTGGAACTGCCTGCCCATTAGGGTTCCCAAGACTGTAATCTTTACAAAAGCAGATCAGCAATTCTTCTGCCTAGTGGTTTTAAGTTAAAACCACCCACCTTTCTGGTAGCAACTTAACCCTTTACCACTGTACCACTGGGGCTCCTCTCCCCTGATTTAGGGATGAGAAAAGACATGGACAAGGGAGGGAAAGGGACCAGTAAGGCGACAGTATGTCCGGGTGGTTAAAAAGTACCCCTTCTTTGGCGGGGGTCGGAGGTGGCACAAAAGAAGGAGGTTCTTCTCCCCTTAATAGCCCTTTCATCTGGCAAATAACAAGGATTTCATTTGGGACACTATTGTGGACAAGCCCCAGTCAGGCTTCAGACCCTGGCTGCCTAACTGCAGCTCTAACTCCTTTCATTTCTTTCTCAGGAAAGGCTCCTGGGCAGCAGCTGGATTCTACCACCTCAGAGCTGCCTCAGACAAGCATGGTAAAGCAAAGGCAGAAGACTTTCCAGAGCTACATTCCTGTGAAAGAAGTTAACATCAAGAAGGGAACTGGAGCCAGGGCTGAGATTAAGGAGCCTCAGTTTGGGGTAAGGCCTGCGGCAGCCCTGAAAACATCCCAAAAGCTTGCTGGAGTCACTGCTTCCGCTTCCTTTGGAAACTCTGTCAGGCATACAGCTCCACATCTCTTTGTGTATTCATCAAGGCAGAAGACATCTTCAGGGGACAAGTCAGGCTTTGTATTTACACAGAGACACCCTACTTTATGCTCTTAAAGAGTTCGTAAAAAGTAATGAACATGAGGAGAGTCTGTAGACCAAATCCTTTCCAAAAGACTCCAGAGTAGGGTTCCGTGAAAGTAGCTGTGAGAAACAAGGTTGTTGTTGTTGTTAAGTGCCTTCGAGTCGGAGCCAACCCATAGCGACCCTGTACAGGGTTTCCGAGGGTGTAAATCCTTACGGGAGTAGAAAGCCTCATCTTTCTCCCGCAGAGCGGCTGGTAGTTTCGAACCACTGACCTTAAGGTTCGCAGCCCGATTCGTAACCACTACGCTACCAGAGAAACAAGGTGGTAGTTATTAATTGCCCTTGAGTCAATTCTGACTCCTGGTGACCCCATGGATATGGAGTACAGCCACTCCATTGGATTGTCATGGTTGTGGCCTTTTGGAGTATGTCATAAAATCCCCAAAGATTGGGGTAAGGGTTAGTGATTATTCTTATAGATATTTTGTGCCTATAAATATGTATTTATATATATCTATATGGAGAAGGAGCTCTGGTAGCGTAGTGGTTACAAATCGAGCTGCTAACCTCAGGGTCAGGAGTTCGAAACTACCAGCTGTTCTGTGGGAGAAAGATGAGGCTTTCTGCTCTCATAAAGATTTACAGCCTCAGAAACCTTGTGCAGGGTCACTGTGAGTCGGTACCGACTCCGGGGCACATAACAACAACAACAACATATATATGGAGAGAGAGAGAGACCTGGTGTGGCACTGCAGGGCTAATGCGCTGGACTGCAAGGTCGGTTTGAGCCACAAGGTCAGTCACTCCTTGGAGACCCTATATAGGGTCGCTATGAGTCAACCGACTCGATGGCACTTAAAAACAACATATATATGTATATGATTGAAATATAAATGAATTCAAACTCTACATCCTAAGGTTTTCAATGAACATTCCATTTCTGGGTACTGTTGACTTTTGTGGATTTGCTGTTTGAATTTCTTCATATGGATTTGATTTTGTGTGGCACCTTCCTATAAGTTTCAGACTATGTTCTGTGATAAGCTAGGCTAATGGATCAGGGATGATGGTCTTGCTTCCAATGTCCTATTTGCAGTGCCTTTGTAAGTGTTGGAATGAAAAACCTGTTATCAAAACTGCAGAAAATGGACTCAAGAAAACATTAATTTACATATCAAAGAGATATGTATAAGTGCCTATACTTTTAAGTGGTTACTAAATTTGTTGAGGGATCACGACCTGTTTGACTAATTTCAAAGCTGTTTTCTTTCTTTTTTGTTTTTTTTTTTTTTACCATTAGCATATATATGGGAGTAGGCTCACCCAAGGGCAAAGTCGTCTGTGGCTCCGTGTAGACCTATTTTAGGGTTCTAAGAGGAGAATAGCTATGAAGTTTCTGTCAGAGGAGAGGCTCTAGACCAGCTCATTTAGTCCAGTTGTGTTGTTGTTAAGTGCTATTGAGTCTGTTTTGTGTAGATTTCAGAGTAGTGGAAGTGGATACTGTTGAAAATTCAAAACTGCCTGATTGGGGACAGGGGACTCTAGGATTACATTCTCTTCTAATACACAGAGTGCTTCCACACAAATGTCCACAATTGATGCTAGTTTACTTTTTTTTTTTTAAGTTTTTATTGTGTATTGAGTGATAGTTTACATGGGAGAGCATCAGCTTTACATTCATCCTATCGTATTTCGTTTCATTGCGATAATTACAATTCCCTCCATGCATTCAACAGCTTTTGCTTCCATTCCCTCTTTTGCTTCGGATGTACACCAAAGCACTCAGGAATATATAACCATTCAAACAACCAAAGGGCCTGTCCCCCAGCCACCAGCACACAGTCCCTTTCCCTCCCTGAGTCCAGAATCCCCAGCCGCTCCATCTCTCCACGTCATTGTCTCTGCCTCCATCTCTGGTGCCTGCTGCTTATCTGAGTAGGGCCCCACACTCCACTCTTCTCCCTTGATGGTCCCGGGGTCCTCCGCTCCTAGACTGCAAGATCAACCACTCCTCTCCTCTTTTAAGGAGTAGTAAAATACTAGAGGCCTTAAAATATTTACTGATGAAGATCAAAGACCACAGCCTTCGGTAT
This sequence comes from Chrysochloris asiatica, assembly GCF_000296735.1. NCBI lineage: Eukaryota > Metazoa > Chordata > Mammalia > Afrosoricida > Chrysochloridae > Chrysochloris > Chrysochloris asiatica. The sequence continues at coordinate 1,672,365 of NW_006408701.1, forward strand.
GGATTACATCTCAATGTCAAGAAAACAAAAATCTTCACCACTGGACCAATAAACAACATTCTTATCAATGGAGAAAAGATTGAAGTTGTCAAGGACTTTATTCTTCTTAGATCAACTATCAACGCTCCCAGAAGCAGCAGTCAAGAAATCAAATGACGTATTGCATTAGGCAAATCTGCTGCATGAGACCTTTTTAAAGTGCTTCTTGAAGAGCAAAGATGTCAGCTTGAGGACTAAGGTGCACCTGACCCAAGCCATGGTATTTTCAACAACCTCATATGGATGCGAAAGCTGGACAGTGAATAAGGAAGATCATAGAAGAATTGATGCCTTTGAGTTGTGGTGTTGGAGGAGAATACTGAAAGTGCCATGGACTGCCAAAAGAACCAATAGATCTGTGTTGGAAGAAGAGCAGCCAGAGTGCTCCTTGGAGGCCAGGATGGCCAAACTTCCTCTCTCATACTTTGGACATATTGTCAGGAGATATGACTTCTCCAGTTGCTGAAGAAGGATATCATGATTGGTAATGTGGAGGGTCAGAGAAAAGGAGGAAGACACCCAATGAGATGGACTGGCCAAGTGGCAGCATCGATGGACTCAAGCGTGGCAATAGTAGTGAGGTTGGCCCAGGATCGGGCAGTGTTTCGTTCTGCTGTGCATAAGGTGGCTATGAGTCAGTACCTACTCAATGGCACCTAACAACAACAACAAAATACTAGAGAGGGACGTGATAACTCTGGAGGATAAGCACAGAAATGCAAACCACAAGGTCAGTGATTTAAGCCCACCAGCCACTCCTTGGGAGGAAAATAGGCTTTCTGCTCCCACAAAGATTTAAAGCCTCAGAAACCCTATACAGGGTTGTTATGAGCTAGAATCAACATGATAGCACGTAACAACAAAGTACTAGGGAAAAGGTTATTCTCAAGTTCAATAATTTTCCTGTTACCTTGTGTGTATGCATGATTAGACAGTCTTTGCTTTCAAGTCTGAAAAGTGGTAAGCTTGAGCCAAAGGGCTTTCTGTGCTATTTCTTTCACCTATCTATCCATCTAGCATCTATCTGTCTGCCTAGCATCTGTCTTTTTACTTTGGCCACCATTGAGCTTATAGGATCCTAGACAATGCTTTGTACCCTGTGGTCTCCTGAACAAGAAACTTTCTTTTTATTATGTCGGGACTTACAAGTTTTCTGTTTCCTGTGTTTATTCCAGAGAGTTAACCCCGCAAATGAAGGTCAACAGAAGACTTTTGTCTCCAATGTCCAGAGACAGGAGAAGATGGCACCAATAAAGACACCTAAACCTACCAAAGCAGGTAAAAACTCACCACACCTCTACCAACACTCCAGCCCTGAAAAAAGAATCCTGGCAGAATGTTGTAAAACTTGCCATCTTAAGCTCAAACAAGTCATGTACCCAAAATCAGCATCACGATTCTCTCATGGCCCTTGGATTAGATGGTTTAGGAAGGCTCGATGAATCTGCTAGCATAGATCCAGTGGGTAACTCTCAGAGGGTCCTCTAGTCTTTTACTCACTGAAATGTTCCCGTGAAAACCACTTTCCAGTTCACAGCAAAGCAAGATTTTCTCACCTTCTATCTTCCCAATGTAACTGTTCAAAAACAATTTACGATAAAGGCTTAAGAGTCCCTGGGTAGTATAGATAGTTAGTTAAGCACTTGGCTACTCACCGAAAGGCTAGAGAGTGAAACCCACTCAGAAGCACCTAGGAAGAAGGCTTGGCAATCTGCTTGTAAAAGATTGTAGCCACTGAAAACCCTATGGAGCATCGTTCTACTCTGAAACACATGGGGTCGCCCTAAGTCAGAATTGACTTGACAGCAGCTGGTTGATAATGACTGAGTGGTACTGAATTGAACCTATTTTTGAGAAAGTCCAAATATCTGTAACTGTCTGAGAGGCTTGTTTTAGCTCCTTTTTAGGCTGAGCAGAAATGTGATAAGTAGGGAAATAGTAACAGCTGTAAAGAAAACCCTCTGTGCTGGGATATCATAGGATGTGCTCTTATCAGCATCAGTAGGGTATGGATATGGATGCGGCAGGGTGGGGGGGGGGAGGGCTTGTTTTATTTTTTCAGCTAAAGCAGGAGAAAGGGAGAATGGACTTATAATGAATCATCTTTGTCCCCTCCCTTTGTCTCCCTCATGAAGACATTAGACCAGGAACCTAAGAAACATTGCCTGGCTGTGACCTAAAACCAAAAACCAAACCCACTGCCACTAAGTTAATTCCAACTCATAGCGACCATATATAGGGTCTTGGAGACTGTAAATCTTTCTGGGAGCAGACAGCCTCAGTTTTCTCTTGAAGAGCAGCAGCTGGTGGGTTTGAACTGCCAACCTTGCATTAGCAATCTAATGCTTATCCCACAGCACTGACCTGCTTGTTCTTAAATGGTCTTGTAGGCACTCTGTGGAGTGATTCCCAACCCCTGTGCATAAGAGTCCCCCGTGAGATTATAAAAGAGTAAAAATAGCTCTGACTCCTTCCCTAGAGATTCAATATCAGTCAATTCTGGAAATGGCCTGGGCAGTGTTTTGGTTTATTTTCAGTGTCCTACCCACCCACCCAGGGAGCCCTGGTGGCATAGTGGGTTACAAGTTGGACTGATAACCACAAGGTCAGCAGTTCAAATGTACCAGTCTCTCCATGGGGGGAAAATGAGGCGTTCTGCTCCCATACAGATTTCCAGCCCCGGAAACCCTGTAAAGGATTGCTATGAGTTGGAATCAACTTGGTGGTATACAAACACCACCACCCACCTACCCACTGCCATCAAGATGATTCTGACTCATAACGACCCTAAAGGACACAGAACTGCTCTTTAGGGTTTCCGGAACTATACATCTTTAGAGGAGCAGACACCTACCTCATCATTCTCCCTTGGAACAGCCTACCTTGTGGTTAGCAACCCAATGCTTAACCCACAGTGCCACCAGGACTCTTTTTAAGTGCCCTAGGTGATCCTTGGAGGCCAAGATGGCTAGGCTTCGTCTCTCATACTTTGGACACATTGTCCGGAGAGAACAGTCGCTGGAGAGGGATGCCATGCTGGGTAGGGTGGAGGGTCAGAGAAAAAGGGGAAGACCCCCAACGAGATGGATCAGCCAGGTGGCATCATTGATGGCGTCAAGTGTGGCGGCGGTAGTGAGGTTGGCCCAGGATCGGACATTGTTCCGTTCTGCTGTGCATGGGGTCGCTATGAGTCGGTTCCGACTCGATGGCACCTGACAACAACAAGGTGATTCTAATATGTAGTTAGACTTTAGAACGTCCGGTTGAATCTAAGTCACTGAGTCAATCAGCCATAAAGCATGATGGGGGAGTGGAATTGGAGGTAGGAAGCTTGTAGTCTTCTTGGCCATTGCCTTTTCTGAAATTAAAAATGGAACAGATACCATACAGTATCTTTCCCTTCTTATCTGGTTTCAAAAGTGATTGGCAGTTACAGTTGTAGGTATCATCTCTCAGGCCTTACCATGTCCAGGCTCCCGTGGCCATGTTGTTGTGTGATATTGAATAGATACCCCATGTGACTGAGCAGATGTGTTCCATAGGGTTTCTTAGGCTGTGATCTTTATTGGAGAGCCCTGGTAGGGCATTGTAGGATAAGCACTGGACTGCTGACCACAAGGTTGGCAGTTCAAACCCATCAGCCACTCCTTGGAAACCCTATACAAGGTTGCTGTGAGTTGGAACCAACTCAAAGGCATTCAACAGCACCAACAATCTTTATGGGAGGAGAATGCCATGTTTTCTCTCTTTTGGAGCTACTGGTGGGTTAGAACTACTGAACTTTTGGTTCACAGCCAAGTGTTTAACCCTTGTGTCACTATGGCTCCTTCCTGTGGCCAGAGCCATGTTGCTTTCCTTCTTTTGACATACCCATAATGCTTTTGACATTGCCCATGCCCTGAAGGGAGCAGGAATTGGAAATGTGAGCAGAGGAAATTAGAGGAAACATAAAAATTGGGAAAATATGATTGCATCCCATAAACAACAGACCCCAGTATCTCTAGGGCTTCTTACTGCTTGTGTGTTATTTGCTGTGGTTCCAGCTGAAGATCACAAGATGGTTCAAGTGCCTGCCAAGGAAAAAGAAACCAGGAAATCTGCAAGTCTCCCAGCAGCACCTGAAGAGCCAGTTGAGTCGGAAGAACCAGTTTGGTTCTCCATGGCCAAGAAAAAAGCCAAAGCATGGAGCCATATAGCCGAGATCATGTAATAAATAGCTCACTGGTTGAGCATCAGCATTTTGAATGATAATTGCCAGAAGCTGTATGAAGTCCAGTTAGTGGTTTCTTTACTGTGATGATTTTTAAGCTAAAGAGCCTTGATGGTGGTGGTTATGTGCTGTGGAGTCGGTTCCGACTCATAGCGATCCTGTATAGGGTTTCCAAGGCTATAAATCTTTACGGGAGTAGAAAGCCTCATCTTTCGTCCATGGAACGGCTGGTAGTTTCAAACTGCTGACTGTGAGATTGACAGCTCAACTCATAACCACCACACTATCAGAGCTCTTTAAAAGAGCCTTATATATGGAAATTAATGCATAGAATTATTTGAATTATATAAATGCCACAAATGCCTAACTTTCATTATAGTCACTACCAGCATCAGGAAACGCAGCATTTCCCCTATTAAAAACATATCTATGGAAAAACATTGTACTGCTTTAGAATGATAGAATCTTTCACTCAGAGCAATGTGCTTTGGAAAGGAGGAAGCAAAACATTTTGTTAAAGCAAGTAAGAGGTTGCCATTTCTTTTAATCAAATCAAGTATTTTTACTAGAAAATTTCAGATGATTTGGCCCTAGAATCTGCTTTTAGATTTCAGAAGCCTAGTTAAATGCTTCAATTCTTAGGTTGCTACTCTAAGTTTTATAATAAGTTTCTAGAATAGATGGTGGAAGTGAAAATTCTGGGTCTCCAAGAAAAAAATTGACAGTCTCTTAGATAGTCCACTGGCCTTAGAAACATCTTCCCTGCATCCCTTGGGATGGAGCAATGCCTGCAGCTCAGGTGATAGTGACCCACAGAGCACTTGTATAGAGCTGCCCCAGGCCAACCTGCTCCAGACTTGGCAGCAGTGAGAACCTCCCAGGGATCTTAATGGTCTTACTCCTCTGAATGGCTGGTATATCTGTGTTTGGCTTCTTGCCAAACAAAGAATCTTGAGACCCTCTCCAAGTGCCCAGAAATATACTGCCCATCACACATATCCTGTTGTTTTAGCACATCAGATACTAACTTGATACTAAACATTTTTTTATTTGCATGGTCTCACCCAATCACTTGGTGGAATTAAGAGGACACGGGATAGAAAAGCCATATCAAGTAAATCCAATATACCACAGGCCACCTGGCTTTTCTTGCCATTGTCTTTCATAAATGAAGGATTAACAACCCCTTTAGTTACACATCTTCTATAATTACAGTTTTGAGAATCACAATTAATCCTGCTAACAATTACTCACTACTGAAATCATAAAATCCTATCACCATCTTTCCCCACCCTCTCTTCACCAGACTTTCTAGAAAGGAAGAAACTATTCAGTGGGTATTCTCCCTTGTCCCCCTCATCTGGAGATTAAGTACACCCATGAAAGCTTGTAAGTCAGCCACTTCATGCTTTTAGAGTACATCATTTTTGATAAAAAATGTCTAAATTGCCCATCCCTATCAACCCAGTACAATGAATGTTCCTTGATCTCAAGAATCTTCCATTCCAGTTGGAATTTTGAGCAACTGCATCCATAAGCAAAAGTCCAAATCAAATTGTAGCAATTTACACTTGCTCACAGTATCAAACATGTTTATCTTCATATGATTCTGGTCACAGATCAACCCTAGCCATCCAAGCTACATCAAATGGATACCAGCTACAAGTTTGGGAGTTCACACACACCTCCCTGAACTTCAGACCAGCTGTCCCCTTCACTCTTAGCCCTACCCCCAAGGCTAGGTCAGTGCCTATGTACTCAGGAGTTCACATAACTCCCTAAACTTCAGACCAGCCAGCCCTTTCTCTTCTCTCTCTTCTTAAGGTAAATCGGTGGCAATGGAACAAGCCCAAACTCAACCTGCCTCTTCATTGCTGTGTTTCCCGCATTTCCACTCAACAAGTAGACCCAGCTTGCTTGAAACTCAAAAGCCAAACAATCCACTTTTTTTCTTCTTCTTCCTGGGGTTCTTTTACAATCATATATCGTCTGTTTTCTCTGCAGTTCTGGGTAGGTCTGCATCTTTTCAAATGCAAATGTACCAAATCTGAATGTCCTGGGTGGGACTCAGAATTCCACCCAAGACCTCATACTCTACTAAGGCTTAAAGCAAAAATCCTATTTCTGAGCAAATTCGAACTCCCCTTTTAGCAAATCTGTTTGCTTTGGAGGCATCTAGGCAAGAAAAATCCGTGCCCATCAGAGAACATTCCATGAGCACTGAAAGTTAAAGGGAACCAGCGAGCAGTTTAGATAGGGATCTCACACTCCACTCATTCTCTTCCTTTTTGCTTCTGGAATGTCTCCTTTTAAACCTAGCTGGATGGCAAAACTAACCAATCCCAGCCTTAGAGTCCTGTATAACTTCTTTGCATGGTCCCACTCAATCACTTGGTGGGAATTAAGAAGACCTTGGATAGAAAAGCCATATATCCCCTAAATTCAAAGCACCACAATTCCCTTCATGAATAACTCACAGGCACCTTTAGCATAGAGTCCGTTTAATGCTTGGCTAGATCTCCATGAGGTGAATCACCCTAGATGTTCATTCAGGTTCACCAGAAGTAATTAGATCTCCTTCTCCATCTTCTTCCCTTTTAATCCACCCCTAGACATATCAAACACTAAATAAAGCCTCCCTCTCTTTGGTTGCCTGGAATGTAAGCTTAACTCATTTTTTTAGGAGACCCAGAAGTGACCTCTAGTTACAGTTATCACTGTGTCTGCCTCTGTCACCTCAGAGCGACTTGAACGAAAATGTAGACCTGGGCTTCTACCTGTGCCTTTGAATTCGGAGTGGGGCAATCTCCAGAGAGGCAGATAGGTACCAGAACAGATTGAACCCCTTGATGCCTGACTTTGCTGATGATTCTATAATGTAACACTGTAAACCACATGCTCGATTTTAAATTTTATGAAATACATCTTTTCCCTGATGAAGAATCTTTACCTTTTGAACCTGCAAACCTTGAGCTGATTGAATTTTACTTCTTTTATATTCCCAGTGTAAACAGTTTACTTGTAGACATGAGTTATACCTAGGTAAACCCAGTAGAACAGCTGTTATACCTCCCTTCCCCCAACTTTCCTCAGAATGGTTCACTATTAGGTTATTCTTACTCTCAAATCACTCCATTAATGATTCTTTTTCCCAATTAACAACAAAAGTATTTTAAAATTAAGATGTTAAGGTTTTTTGTTGTTGTTGTTTAATGCCTAAAGGCACATTCTAACACATTATCAGCTTCTTTGTAGTTTTCTTGATTTGTACTGTATGCAAAGCAAATAAACACAATAAAGCCTGTTTTGCAGCCTGCCTCAGTCTGTCTGCGACTTGGTGGGTGGGCTGGAAGGACTCCAATAGACAATTGGTAACCCTGGCCTGAGGCTTGTCAGTGTAGCAGAAGGTTCTTAAGAGCCACTGTGCTGAGGCGAGTGGACCTCCAAGCAGGTATGCCCCATCAAGGTGATGGCCTCCGAGTGGCTGTTTGTGTGGGGAGGGGACGGTACTGAAGATCAGGTTTCCATGCCTGTAACTATTTGGGAGCACAGAAGGAGACCAGTGGGAATGCGAGGGGCAGCTAGGGAGAGTATAGGGCCAAGATGGTTGGTGGTGGTGCTCCAGCCTGGCACAGGGGCTACGTCCAAACCCGATAGCAAGCCGGGCCACGGGAATGAGCCGTTTCCAGAAGCCAGGTGCCCCTCTGGGATCAGATAACAAAAGTGTGGCACAGATTGAGGAAGGGGAGGGTGAGGTCAACCTGAGATTTAACCTGGATGCATAGTGTGTTCTAACACTTGCAGAATTCAGGGCAAGAGGGGTTGGGAGCTCACCTGTCATCCTATGCCTAAGTATTTGAAATGTTTAAATCAACTAATAAACTACTAAATACAATAGGCTGTGTCTCCTTCCATGACAGTTGTATCTTCATAACAACCCCCAAAGTGAGGGTGTTGTTAAGTGCCATCTAATTGTTTTCAAACCATAGTGACCCTGTACAGGGTTTTCTAGGAGTGGTTGGTGACCTTGAACTGCCAACCTTGCAGTTCAAACCGACATTGCAGTCCAGCGCATTAACTCGTAGCACCACACCAGGATTTAGGATTCTTGAACTTGTCCAATGGTCTGGGAGAACTGCTCCTCCCTCCTCCCTCCTCCCTTCTCCCTCACCTCATCTCCATCACTGTCCCCCACAGTTACTCCTTACTGTAATTAGCTCTCCCAACAACAGCCCCTGGTTAAAGCATGCAGGCCCGGGAAGCAGACTCGGGCTGTTTGGGGTGCTTGGATCATAGTCTGCAGGGGGTACAACCTTTGTTCCCATGGGCTGGGCTCCTGGCCCTGTGAGGAGAAGAGTGGCTGGAAGAGAGCCAAAGGGATTTCTAAAGTGTAGAGCTCAGGAGAGGCCTCTTGCCCAAGTCTAAAAGCAATACTATTCTTAGCAAGTACAGCATCAACACTGACAAACCAGTACCAATTCGGAGGCCCTCAAATACACTAAGTGCCCCTTCAGTTTAAGTAATGGCGATAGGAGCCATGTGCTTCCTGTCTCACATTGTGGCTCTAGTCATAGGGAATATGAATAGGTTGCATAAGCATTCATTTTACTTCACTTTACACATGTTAATGGAGCACCTACCAAGGAGATAATGCCCAGCTAGAGCTTTTGGAAAGAAAGCAAAAAAGAAAAAAAAAAAGAAACCCTTTAACATCCCAACCATTCAGAAGTTCACAATCCAGGAGATGGTGGATGCTGGGGAAACAGATACACTTACATTTTGTACACACATGTTGACAACAGCACTGTTACAGTAGCTAAAAGGTGGAAACAATCCAAATGTCCATCAATTGATGCATGGAGAAACATATGTGGTACAAGCATACAACAGAAGTAATGAAGTACCCACACATGCTACAAGGTGGATGCAACTGAAACATACTAATTCAAATCAGACCAAGACAAAAAGCCACATATAATTGCATTGATAGGAAATATACAGGATAGTAAACTCAGAGACAGAAAGTTGATTAGTGGTTGCCAGTGGGGGGAAGGGGGTTGGAGATCAGTAGTAACTTCATGAATAAGGGTTTTTACTTTGGGATGATGAAAAGATTTTGCAACCAGTTGAATGTGGTTGTTGCAACACTGTGAATACACTAAACATCACTGAATTGTTCACATTCAAAGGTTACTCTAGTTATGTGAACTTCACTTCAACTAAAGTTAGGAGATGTGTTGCCATAGAAAACAAGAGCAGAAGGTACTAACTCTATGGAAAAAGCACCTTGGAAGTTTTAACTCAGCATGTTAATGAGGCTGTGTAGGCTCAAGCCTTTCCTCTCCTCTGCCTCCACTACCACTTTACCTTGTTTTTCTCCTTGAAAGCAAATTCCAGAGTCCATTCTTTCTCTTTCTTCTATTTTTCTCACTTCGTTTTTAGGAAGTATTTCAGACTTACTCAAAATTAGAGGATACGCATAGAAATATCCATGTACCCACTTAATTATGGGGAGGCTTCAAAAAACTTTGTGGAAAAATTCTTTTTTTCATCAGTCGTTCCTTGGAAACCCTAGGCAGGGTCACTATGAGTTGAAATCAACTTGATTGCACTTAACATCATCATCTTTTGTTTAGAGTTCTGGTGTGGTGCTGTAGGATAAGCACTGAACTGCTAATCACAAGGTTGGTGGTTCAAAACCACCAGCTGCCCCTTGGGAACCCTATACGACAGGATTGTTATGAATCAGAACCAACTCAACAGCATTTAACATATTTTAACTCAGTGTTATCATTTTAACATGTAATCAGTATAAAGATAGTGAGATCATTTAACATGTTTTGCTATACTTACAAACACATCTCAGAGGAGCCCTGGTAGTGAAGTGGGTTAGGAGTTGGGCTGTTAACCACAAGATCAGCAGTTTGAACCTACCTGCTGCTCCAAGGGAGAAAGAGAAGGTTTTCTGCTCACAGAAAGATTTACCACCTCGGAAACCCAATACAGGGTCATGATGAGTCAGAACCAACTCCACGGCACACAACCACCACCACCACAGCACATCTCAAGTGGAACCAGTCACATTTCCAGTATTCAGTAGCCCCACGTGGCTACTGATTGATACAGTGGACAGCTTGACACTCCCCTCCCCCAGCTCTCTCTACACAAAGATTGCTTTAAACTTGACATTTTAAGTTATTTTGAGTTGCAATAAAATAATTTGAAAGAGGTTTACCAAATGGTAGGACATTATCCCTTTCAATGAAGGTAAAGTAGACATCTTGGTTATCTATCTAGTGCTGCTGTGACAGAAATACCACAAGTGGAAGTTATGATATTAACAAAGAGAAGTTTGTTGTTACTGTTAGAAGGCCGTCGAGTCGGTTCCAACTCATAGTGACCCCATGTAGGGTTTCCGAGGTTCAAACCGACCTTGCAGTCTAGTGCATTAACCCAAATGACCACAGCTTAGGAGGCTAGAAGTTCAAATTCAGTAAGGTTTTCTCTTCCTGTCGGCTCTGGTTGAACAGAGTCTTTGTCTCTTTCGTTTCTGCATCTTAGTTTCTTGGGAGATCTTCATATATCTTGGCATTTCTCTCATCTCTCCTCTGCTGGCTCTCAAAAGAATTATAAAATCCTGCCTCATTAACATAACAAAGGTAGCCCATTCTCAAATGGAATTCTAAACACAGGCCAAGAGGTTTGAGTTTACAGCACATGATTGTGGGGACACACAATTCAGTCCATAACAGTGTTGCTCACGATTATTTATTAAAAAAAAAAACCCTCATATTTCAGCTTATTCATTTAAAACAAAGTTTTATTTTTAACTTGTATAAATACTGTTAAATATCTCTAAAATGTAAAAGTCAGATTTCATTGGATATCACTTTTGGGGTGATGAACTTTGAAATACAATTAGTGTTGATAAAATTTCAGGAAAATTAAAAAACTTTAAAACAATGAAGAATGGATGCACGCTTCTTTCTCTGTCCTTTTACTTCGATTTCTTCCCACTGCAAAATGAAATAGGAGAAAATGAACAAGTATACATTAACTGGCACCTGTGACTTTCTCACCCTAAGCCAGTGGTGGGGAACCTTTTTTTCTGCTAAGGGCCATTTGAATATTTATAACATCATTTGTGAGCAATATAAAATTACCATCTTAAAAATTACCCTGCTATAATGTGATGGCTGCAACTGTGGTTGCATTGGCAGAACCAAACCAAATGATTTTACGGGCCTTGCGGTTCAAACTGACTTTACAGTCCAGCTCATTAACCCACAGCACCACACCAGGATACTATGGGGTGGTGGTGGTGGTGGTTATGTGCCGTGGAGTCAGTTCCAACCTATAGAGACCCTGTATAGGGTTTCCAAGGCTGTAAATCTTCACAGGAGCAGAAAGCCTCATCTTTCTCTGGCGAAACAGCTGATAGTTTCGAACTGCTGACCTTGAGGTTAGCAGCCCGATTTGTAACCACTACGCTACCAGAGCTCCTGATAGCTATTACGTTGTTGTTGTTAAGTGCCGTCGAGTCGGTTCCAACCCATAGCGACCCTGTACAGGGGTTCTGAGGGTGTAAATCTTTACGGGAGTAGAAAGCCTCATCTTTCTCCAGCGGAGCGGCTGGTCGTTTCGTAACGCTGACCTTAAGGTTCACAGCCCGATTCATAACCACTATGCTACCAGAGCTCCTTGACAGCTATTATAGATACCTGGAATTTCCGGGCCTTCCCTCTGCAGCATCCAGACTCTTTTGGGGCTCTTGTTCGTTTTCTTGCTCAGTTTCCTCCTCTGCTTCTTTCTCGGTTTCCCCCTCTGCTTCTGTCTCCTCCTCATCTCCTGGTTTGGGGGCCTCTTCATCAGAGTTTTCAGGCTGATATTGAGCTGCTTCTGTAGTGAAGATTAATACAGATTTGGGGACCAGATATTCATGGGAAAAAACCTCCTAATTCACAAGCAGTAGTGACACCTAATAGCTGACTCTCAGGAACACAGAATAGAGAGTGGGCCCGGGCAGCTCCCTTCTGGTGAACACCTTCCCACTGGTGGACACGGCCCTTCTAGGGCCCTCACAGTTCTGCTGCCTGATAGAGTTTGCTCAGTGACTCGATTTCATTCTGTCTAGAAAGTGCCACATGCCATAAACTGCTAAGTGTGTCTGGCCTTTTGGAGGAAAAAGGATCCCAATCATGGGGGTCTTTCTGTTTTGTTGGAAAAATAAATATTAATTTGCCCGAAAGAACAATTTTATGGTGACGCTCATAGTTCTCAACCCCCTGAATGTTTGATGTTGACCAAGCGCTCCCCTATCCGTTCATCATTTCTTGGGATGGATCTAATACTGGATTTTCAAAAGCCCTCCCCGACACAGGACACATGAGGAATACCACCTCAGTGCGTTCCCTCTGTCCTCCCCTATCCCCGCACCCCCATGCTTTCCTGAAAACCTGGCTCCTCAGGACCCGCGGGGAAGCGAGGTTAGGTTATGGCGGTTGGAGGGCTGGGCTTTTACTTGGGCACTTTGGGCCTGGCACAGAGGCCTCTCCTGGGCCCACACAACCCACCCACGTAGCCATCCATCCATCCATCTGTCGATCCGTCCGTCTGTCCATCCATCCGTCCATCCCTCGGTCTGTCCCTCAGTCCGTCCTCCCACCCACCCACCCACCCATCCACCCGCTGCCCCTCAGCTCTGCAGCGCCTCGGCCCACCCTCACCCTGCTGCGCGGCCGCCCACTGGATCTGGGATGGCCCAGGCTGGGCCGCTTCGAGCTGTGGTGCTGAGGCCTGGTGGGAGGCGTCCTCGGGCTGCTCTGGCTCCGGGGCCTGGTGCATCTGGTTGGTGGGCTCTCGGGGCCTCGGGGCGGGACCCTGGATCGGGGCGTCCTCGAGCTGGGACAAGGCGCCCCAGGAAGGGCCCTCGCCGGCACCGGCGCCCCTGGACTGGCCCTGGGCCCAGCCGCTTCTGCTGCCTCCCCTGTCGCCGCTGCCCTGGTTCCTGCTCCTGTTTCTGCCGCCGTGGGGCTGGCGCAGCCCGTTGGGGCTGTCGCGGGGCCACATGAGGATGTGGTTGTGGTAGTAGAGGCGGCGCAGCACCGAGTGGACCAGGCCCAAGAATTCTAAGCGGAAGTCGGCCATAGGGAACTGGTAGGCGTCGATCACCCCAGGCCGGTTGGCCTCCTCGACGGCGGCCCCCTCCTCATCATCAGCCGGCTCGATATCTGAATCCTCCCCACTCATCTGGACCTCCTGGGCCGGAGCCCCGGAGCCCGCAGGGACTCCCTGCTCCTGAACAACCCCAGGGGCGCCGGCCCCCACCAGCCCTGGCTCGTCTGCCACCCCACCTCCAGCTCCCGCCACATCCCCCAGGCCCGACTGGTCACCTAGGACCTGGTCTAGGTCATCGTTGTCAGACATGGCACTAGGCGGTACCTCACCCAACCGACGACAATCGGGTTCTGGCGACGATGGCAAAGATGGATGTCACCCGAGTGGTGACACCTGAGGGGAGGTTATAGACAGTGATGGCTGCCTCTAGGGGGCAGTAGTCTATGTAGGCGCTTGGGGACAGGAAGTTCAAGGGGCTGACAACAGGAACCGCCCACTAAGGCTGTCTCAGAGCTAAGCATGCGCAAGGCGGGAAAGGAGACTTGAGAAAGCGCACACTTGTTTAAGAGCTCGAAGCTCATTTGCTGAGACTCATGGATTGACATGTCCTGAACCCAATGAATGATCAAGGCTATTATTCACACCTGCTCGGAATACTTGAGACCGCCAAGTCTTGGGCCTCATGCTAGTTATAACCTTTTTGGTTGCTGTTGTTCAGTGCCATGAATGGGTTCCAACTCATAGCGAGCCTTTATAGGGTTTCAGTGGAATGACATGTGGGTTTGAACCACCAACCTTGTGGTTAGCAAGCACCACACCAGGATTCCAAGGCCAACACAAGTCCTACCCTTTTAATTTTAGGATTCGACCATTATAGTGGTCTAATAGAGGAGCTCTGGTAGCGTAGTGGTTACGAATCGGGCTGCGAACCTTAAGGCCAGCGGTTCGAAACTACCAGCCGCTCCGCGGGAGAAAGATGAGGCTTTCTACTCCCGTAAGGATTTACACCCTCGGAAACCCTGTACAGGGTCGCTATGGGTCGGAACCGACTCGATGGCACTTAACAACAACAACAGTAGTGTAGTAAGGAAGTCTGGTAGCGTAGTGGTTACGAATCTGGCTACGAACCTCAAGGTCAGCAGTTCGAAACTACCAGCTCTTCTGCGGGTGGAAGATGAGGCTTTCTGCTCGCATAAAGATTTACAGCCTCGGAAACCTTGTACAGGGTCGCTATGAGTCAGAACCGACCCCACGGCACATAACCATCACCACTACCAGTAGTGTAGTGGATTACGAGTCAGCAGTTCAAAACTACCAGCCGCTCCAAGGGAAAAAGATGAAACTTTCAGTTCCCATAAATATTTACAGCCTTGGAAACCCTATACAGGGTCACTATGAGTCGGAAGTGACTCTACGGCACAACAACAATGAAGATACTTGGGGAGCGCTGGTGGAGCTGTAGGGTAAACACTGAACTAACTAACCACACGGACTGTGATTGGAGCCCACCAGCTGCTCTGAGGGAGTCCTGGTGTGGTGCTGTGGAGTAATGCGCTGGACCATTAAGTCGGCACTTCAAGCTCACTGGCTGCTCCTCAGAAACCCTATACAGGGTAGCTGGGAGTCGGAACCAACTCTACGGCTCTTCACAACATTGAAATTTAGGTGGAAGCACAATTGAACAGTTAAGTAATTGTGAAAAAATTGAATTTTTGGAGTTGCATCAAAATGAAACAAAACCCACTGCTGCTAAGTGGATTTCAACTCAATGACGCTACAGGATTGAGTAGAAATGTCCCATAAGGCTTCTAAGGCTATCATATTTACGAAAGCAGACTGTCACATCTTTCTCTTGGGCAAGTTTGAACAGCAGACCTTTTGGTTACAGGTGAGCTCATAGAAGTTAAAAAGAAATGGGGAAAAAAGCAGCTGGATCTGTATTCTGAGGTTAGAGGAAATGGATATCTCACTTACTGCTTTAACTTTTGACAGCACAGGAAATGTATAAAGCTGCTTGATATTACTTTGAGTTATACACCATTAATTATTACTGAAGTTACTTTACCATAGTATAAATTCTTTTATATACATAAAAAGCATTGTTTGCCTTGTAATTTTAGGCTGAATTAATTAAGGAACGTTCTCAAACCTACAGCAAAAGCCAGTAAAATTCTTCTGAGCCGAATATTATTTAATCTCAGCCTTGAGCTAAAAACAATCACATGCACACATACATATTATTACGGAGAAGCCATTTAATTGCTGCATGGCAGGGCAATTTAAGATATTCAGTTACTCTTTGTGATAAAAATTCAGGGAATTGTGATGGCTAAGTTTCCAAGAATCAATGAATTTTTCTATTGACACTACTGGGTCAAGAACTTAATAGATTCAAAGATTTTCCTCATTGTAACCACTGACAAATAATACAACAAATAACTAGAGGGATTAAACACCTTACATTTTCACAAGTTTTTTTTTTTTTTTTTTTTTTTTTAATCTGCATCATTCCTAACTGTCTACCTCAGAAACAAACTTTTCATGTAAAAGATATTTTCATTTTTTTTTTTTTTTTTTTTTTTAATATTCACTGTCCTTTTTTCTTCTCCACACACATACATATTTTTTTTACCATTCATTGTAACACATCATGTTGTAACACATTCCACTTCAGGTTGTATTAAATTCGTTTTTTTCTCAAGTTCTTCAAAAATATTCTCTCCTGGGAAGTAGAATAAGTGATGTTATATGGATGGGATTGCAATCATTGAGATGAAATGAAGTGTATGATTTCTTGAATGTAAAACTGTAAACCTTCAATCAATTCACACACAAAAAAAAAGTTTAAAAAAGAAAAAGAAAAACAATTCTCCCTTGTAGTTGTTGGTGGCACAGAGGTTTAAGTGCTTGGCTGCTAACTGAAAGATGAGCAGGTTCAAATCCACCAACCATTCTGCAGGAATGTTCCCGTATCGATTTACAGTCGCAGAAATCCTAGGAAGCACTTCTACTCTGTCCTATCGGGTTGCTATGAAACAGAATCTACTGAGCGGCAGTGGGTTTGTTGGTTGGTTGATAGTTCCATTAAGACTACCTATAAAGACTAAATCTTTCTCGCAGCTGCTGCCCCTTTCCACACGGTTACACTGAGCTAGCGCCCTGGCCTGGAATCGGGCTCCAGTCCTCTCAGCCACGCCCCCCCTCCCCCCCCTCCCGCCTCCCGCCCACTGAGGACCATGGACCCCTACAAACATGGGTGGTAAAATACCACCTGCTACTCAGCAAAATCAGAAGAGAATATCAAGGAAGAAAAAACAGATAAGAAGCCAGAAGAAAGCATAAAAACAGATGAACCATCAAGTGAAGAAAGTCATCTAGAAATTGACAATGAAGGTGTGATTGACCCAGACACAGACGCCCCTCAAGAAATGGGAGATGAAACTGTAGAGATAACTGAAGAAATGATAGATCAGGCAAATGACAAGAAAGTGGCTGCCATCGATGCCCTCAATGATGGTGAACTACAGAAAGCCATCGCCTTGTTCACAGATGCCATCAAGTTGAATACTCCATTGGCCATTCTGTATGCCAAGAGAGTCAGTGTCTTCATCAAATTACAAAAGCCAAATGCTACCATCCGAGACTGTGACCAAACCATTGAAACTAATCCTGATTCAGCTTAGCCCTACAAGTGGTGAGGCAAAGTACACAGACTTCTGGGCCATTGGAAAGAAGCAGCACATGACCTTGCTCTTGCTTGTAAACTGGACTATGATGAAGATGCTAGTGCAATGCTGAAAGAGGTTCAACCGAGGGCCCAGAAAATTGCAGAACATCGGAGAAAGTATGAGCGAAAACATGAAGAGCGAGAGATCAAAGAAAAAATAGAAAGGGTTAAGAAGACTCGGGAAGAACATGAAAGAGCCCAGAGGAAGGAAGAAGCCAGATGACAATCTGGAACTCAGCATGGCTCTTTTCCAGATGGGTTTCCGGGGAAATGCCTGGTAATTTTCCTGGGGGCGTGCCTGGAATGGCAGGTGGCATGCCTGGGCTCAATGAGATTCTTAGTGATCCAGAGGTTCTTGAAGCTATAATAGCAGGATCCAGAAGCTATGGTGGCCTTCTAGGATGTGGCTCAGAACCCGGAAAATATGTCCAAGTATCAGAGTAACCCTAAGGTCATAAATCTCCTCAGTAAATTGTCAGCCAAATTTGGAGGCCAAGCCTAAATGTCTTCTGACAAAGCCCTTGCTGAAGGAAAAGCAACCTAGAGCACTCAGTGGATGTCAAAATAATACAAACCAGTGTACCTCCGACCTTCTCATCAAGAAAGCTGGGGTGCTCTGAGACCACATTCCCTGCAGCCCCAATGCAGTTGAGACATTTTCACTCATTTGCCATTAGGTATTCATTCAGATAATGTTTTCCTATTAGCAAGTAAAACTTAAAACACTTTTTAAACCTTAAAGTACACAAAACAAAAGGATATGCTGATTCCTATATTTTTCATTACTAATCATTTTGTTTTGCTCTTTTGGATTGGTCGGGTAAGGAAGATCCTTAAGTGTGGAATGTTGATCCCTCTAGCTTGAGTGAAATAAAGATTTACCCGGCAGAGTTTTTTTTTTTTTTTTTAAATGACTAAATCTTTGTTGTTGTTGTTATTGTTGTTGTTGTTGTTGTTAGGTGCCATTGAGTTGGTACTGACTCATAGCAACCTTATGCACAACAGAACAAAACACTGCCTGGTTCTGTGCGAGCCTCACAATCATTGTTATCCTTGAGCTCATTGCTGCTGCCACTGTGCTAATCCATCTTGTTAGGGGTCTTCCACTTTTTCACTGACCCTCTACTTTACCAAGCCTAATAACCTTCTCCAGGGACTCGTCCCTCCTGATACTATGTCCAAAGTATGGAATACGAAGTCTGGTCATCCTGGTTTCTAAGGAGCATTCTGGCTATACTTCTTCCAAAACAAATTTGTTTGTTCTATTGGCAGTCCATAGTACTTTTAATATTCTCCTCCACCACCATAGCTCAAATGTATGAATTCTATTATGGTCTTCTCTATTCATTGTTCAAGTTTAACATGCATATGAGGTTATTGAGAATACCATGGCTTGGGACAAGTGCACCTTAGTCCTCAAACTGACATCTTTGTCCTTGAACACTTTAAAAAGGTCTTATACAGTAGATTTACCTCATGCAATATGTCTTTTGATTTCTTGACCGGTGCTTCCCTAAGTGTTGATGGTTTATGGAAGCAAAATGAAGTCTTTGACAACTTCCATCTTTTCTCCATTTATCTTGATGTCGTTATTGGTCCAGTGGTGAGGATTCTTCTTTTCTCTACATTGAGGTGCAACCCATGCCAAATGCTGTGGTCTTTGATCTTCATCAGTAAGTCTTTGACGTCCTCTTTGATTTCAGCAAGCAAGGTTGTAAGATATGCATTTGCAACTTGTTGATGAGTATTTCCCCAACCCTGATGCCATGTTTTTCTTCATATAATCCAGTTTCTTGAATTATTTACTCAGCATATAGATTGAATAAATATGGTGAAGGAATATAACCATAGCACACACCTTTCCTATTTTTAAACCATTCAGTGT
>NW_006408701.1:1701685-1707842 GCF_000296735.1 Chrysochloris asiatica
GGCCTATTTCCTCTTTTGTCTGCTTGTCCCACTCCACAATCCCCGTTCAGTCCTTTTTTCTAGTTGGAAACAGTTCAGGGCTGTCTGTGGCCGTTTGGTTTTAATTGGAAACTGTCTCTAAATTTTGAGGAGATCTGTGTGCATGCATAGTAGGACCCTCCAAGGGTGGGGCTGGGTGCCCACTAGCTCAGGCACCCCTATAGTCACCAGAATGGAGGTGCACAGATAGCAAGGAACCAATGAACAGCTACCAAAATAAAAGAATGTCCACACCTTTATCTCAGTGGTTTTGCCAGGCGTCTGTGGCCACTCCTACCCTTCCTCCACTTGATCTCACCCAAGATTGCGACTCCTGGAGCAGCTGAGCATCCCAGACTAGGAAGAAATGGATTTCTTGCTTCTGCCACAAATTCCCCCACCTGTAAGCCTTCCAATCTTCTAAATATTCCTTTATATGTGGTTCAGAGTTCTGGGACCATCCTCTGAGCCTGCTTGGTTGGGTATTCTGTGTTGTTGGTGGTGGAGCTCCTTACTGCACTTCCACCCGATCCACCATCTTGTTTGTTCTCCGATCATTTCTTTTTGGTACAGTCACTCTATGTATTCTTTCCATCTTCTTTTGATGCTTTCCACATCATTCAATATTCCACCCATAGTAACCTTAAATGTTGTAAGTTGAGGCTGAGATTTTTGCTAGGGCCTGGTGACTCACAGTTGCCTCAGACCCAAGCTGTATCATAATTACATCTGGAGAGGAAGATAGACACTTGGATAATGATGACACGGGGTGTGAAGAGCTATAAGAGAAGTGAGTGTAAGGTGCTATGGGGCATGGGAGACAGAATAATTAGCTAGCAAGAGAGGAGGAGGGAGGTGGGTTGGTGCTCAACAGAGGACATTTCAACTGGGTCCCAAACGAGCAAGAGAGATTTAACTGGTAGTGAGGAGGAGGAAAGGAGGGTAGTCACTATTACTAAAGGGAACAGAATTAACAGTAACAGAGATGTATATATGTATGTGTGTGTGTGTGTGTGCGTGCGCATCTGTCTAGAGAACGAAATGACTGGAACCTAGGACAGAGGGGCAGATGGGTCTGTAAAGCAGAATGGGGCCATAGTCCTGAAAAGTAGGCCTTCCTCCTCCTGAGCAAGCACATAGTCCTCTTTCCAGCATCATTTCCCAACCACTTGTCTGGCTCAGTGTCTCACTTTCTACCCAAACTAATGAATGGTATTCATCAAATCATGCATGTATTTATTTACCAACTGTATTGAGTGTCCTCCATGTACCACTACTGTGCCTCCTTGGAACACTGATTGCCCATTTGATATGAGACCAAGATGGCAGGACTGTCCAGGGTCCCATCCTAGTGTCTCCCCCCCACCCCCATCATTCCTCTGCCCTTCTGGAGCTATGGACAAGACCTCTGGAAGCCGGGCCCTCCCAGCTGCAGACAGTGTCAGTGTCCTGCTGGATGGGTCAGGATGCTAGTTCTTACTCAGTCACGTGCTCTCCAGTTGCCTCCTCCACTTATCAGTGGGACTGAAGTACAGCACGAGGACTGCTGGCATCATGGAGCCTCCGGCACCGAATGGGGCACCCAGAGCCTCTTCTCTGTGCAGGGAAGTGGTGCTGGGCACCGGGGCTGGCCGTGGAGGAAGTTGTTGATCGGGAGTGGAGAGGACCCCACAGGAGATGGCTCTCTGAGCATGGCAGCAGCCAGCTCCCCAGTGGCTGGAGTGGCCCCAAGTCCCTGGGAGGAGGACCTGGTTGACACTAGCAAGCAGAGGCAAAAGGAAAAGACTGAGCAGGTGTACCCTCAGAAACACCTGAAGAAAAACCGAGGGAGGGTCTCTGCCCAGCTCCCATGTGGGTGCTCCCCCACATTAAGTAAATGACCCTGAAGTCCATAGCCCTGGGCATCTGCCTGGGCCTGCGCAGGGTGCAAACTCATCCAGGAGCTCATACTCCCTATCTCTGATGAGCATTGGTGCCCATCTCCACGGTCAGGGGAGGGACTCAAACCCACAACCACCTGAGGAGGTTGCCATTTCACTTTGAGACGACAGGGAATACTAATGCAAAACAAGCTCTCCTTTACAGCTGGCTCAAACTCACCACCTCCAGGAAGGCTTCCTTTTGTGTCTGACTCCCCTCCCCCCCAAACACACTGCTTATCCTGAATTGCAGTGTGGACCTTGTTCAATTCCCCTGGGGAAGCACAGACCTCTTGGGGAAAGCCCGGGTATTTGTTAAACATTCCTTGACTAAATCCCATGAGTTTTGGAATCACTGCCACAATGAAGTACAGCCAGAATGATCCCTGAAGATGAGGCTGGTGGGACCTCTTCTCAAGTACTTTGAACATGTTGTCAGGAGAGAACAGTGCTTGGAGAAAGACATCATACTTGGTAACATAGAGGGTAGGGTGAAAGAAAGACCTCCAGTACCAACGGTTGTAAGGATGGCACAGGACCGGGCAATGTTTAGTTCTGTGTTGTGCATAGGGTTGCTATGAGTTGGAACTGACTTGGCAGTACCTAACAACAACAACAACAACAACAACCATAATACATGATGCTTGCTTTCTTCTCGCCTATGGCTTGACTGTTGACAGAGAGAATTTTCCTTCTTTCTTCCCTCCCTCCCTCCTTCCTTCTCTGTCTTCTCCACAGCCCCCTGTGGGGTTTCTGCCCTTGAGGTACAGCAGGATTCTGCTGAGATACTGAGTGCAGTGAGGAATTTCAGCCCTCAGGAGATACCCTGCCCCCCTCATACATGGAGTGACTTGGGCTGTTTCCTTGAGTCCACCATTCCACAGCCAGAGTGAGCTGTGGGTGCTCACTAAACTGAAACAGCCACATAGAAATGCTAGTTCTGGGGACGTTTGTGCCAGTTCACTCACAGGTCCCCTCCTAGCTCATCGGCTTTGAGCCTTTCCTTCCAGTTTCAGTTGTCCTCTGCTCGCTGACATGGTCCATCATTCTTGGTGACTTCAGCATCCATGTAGCTATCCTTCCTACACCCTGTCCTTTCACTTCCATGTCCACTTCATCTGATCTTTTATGCACTTTTACATCAGAAACCTCTGTGGCCCTGCATTATCTTTTAGCATCACCAGAAACTGTAACATTTGGGGAAAAAGCTACTCCACTACTTCTTCAACCCCATTAGATTTCTCATCCAATTCACTGACCCCACAATTTTCTTGCTCTTCATCAGCCTACTGTCTTCTTCATTTTCCTCTTTGGTAAATTTAGCTTCCATCCATTTATACTGTACTCACTCTGTAGTAGGAAGAACGTTGTTGCTTTAAAGTGCCATTGAGTCGGTTCCAACTCACAGTGACCCTGCATAGGGTTTCCAAAGAGCAGCTGGTGGGTTTGAGCTGCTCGACTTGAAGTTCAAACCAACTTTGCAGCAGTCCAGCACTCATCCTATAGTGTCACACCAGAATAATGGTCCTAATTTTCAGAACTTTGTGAATATATGACATTGTATGGCAAAAGGGAATTAAGGTTGCAGAAGGAATTAAGGTTGATGACCAACTGACCTTTGGCTAAGGAGATTCTCTTGCATTCTGGTGGGCCCAATATAATTACAAGCCAAAATGACAAAACCACTGTCATTGAGTGGGTTCCAATTCATGCCAACACTATAGGATAGAGGAGGATTGCTCCCGAGGGTTTCCGAGACTATAAAGAACATTATCTTTCTCCCTCAGAGCATCTAGTGGGCTTGAATAGCCAACCTTGGGGCTAGCAGCCCAACACTTAACTCACTGCACCACTAGGACTACTATGAAATGACAAGTGCCCTTAAAAAAAATGGAAGAGATAAAAAATGGAAGAGGGAATAGGAAGAGAGATGCAGAGAGTTAGTTAGCTACTTGAGTTTGCTACACGAGAAAGACTCAATTAGATGCTGCTAGCTTGGAAGATGGAAGAAGAGGGTTCTAGCCAGGGAATGTAGGTTTCCCTCTCATCCACCTCCCACCTACTGTCACTTCTGGTTCCTAGTGACCCTATAGGACAGACCAGAACTGCTCCATAGGGTTTCAGAGGCTATAAATCTTTGTGGAAGCAAACTGCCTCATCTCTCCTCTGAGGAGTGACTAGTAGATTTGATTGATCCTTCAGCTTTTCAGTTAACCCACTGCACCACCAGGTTCCCTCTAGAAAAGGCAAGGAAACAGATTCTAGTGCCTCCAGGAGGAACACAGCCTTGCTAACGCTTTAATTTTAGCCCAATGACACCCACTTAAGACTTTTGACCTTGAGAGCTATTGTTGTTGTTAAGTGCCATGGAGTTGGTTGCGACTCACAGTGACCCTGTATAGGGTTTCCAAGGCTATAAATCTTTAAGGGAACAGAAAGCCTCATCTTTCTCCCATGGGGTGGCTGGTAGATTCAAACTGCTAACCTTGTAAGTTAGCAGCCCACCTCGTAATCCACTACATTACCAGGGCTAACGTAGTATGTTGTTGTAAGCCACTAAGTTTGTGGTAATTTGTTATGGCAGCAATAGAAAACAAATACAAGGGGCTTCAGAAATTTCATGAAAAAAATCCATGGTCTTTTCATTCCATTTCTCGCGAGCTTTCTGAGGCTCTCTCATATACAGTCCCTGATTACAACTACTCCACTCCCTTTTGCACATGTATACCAATATTCACAGGGCCAAATCCCAATCCCAGCTGAACTAAATTGTATCCTTTTATCCTTGCCTGCGACAAAATGCTAAACTTAGAGAAACACCAAAAATTCGTGTAACCAAAAATTTCTTGTGAGTAGATATGGTTCGAATATGTCAGGAAGATGCTCTGAAGAAGGAACAGAGAAATCTGGTTCTATCGGTTATTATTATGTGAATTTCTCAGAGGTTATGCCGATGTGCTGTTGAATGAGTTCTCATTCATAGCAACCTTGTATAGGGTTTCTGAGGCTGTACATGTTTGTTGTTGTTGTTAAGTGCTGTCAAGTCGATTCTGACCCATAGCAACCCTATATGGGGTTTCCAAGGAGCAGCTGGTGAGCTTGAACCACCGACATTGCAGCTCAAACAACTTTGCAGTCTGATGTATTAGCCCACAGGAGCAGAAAGTCTCATCCTTCTCCCACAAAAGGTAGAAGTGGAGATGCCAGGAATCAAACCTGGGGCCTCATACATGTAAAGCATGTGCTCTACCACTAAGCTTGTTGTTGTCATTAGGTGCCATTGAGTCGGTACCAATGCATAGCGACCCTTTGTACAACAAAACGAAACACTACCCAGTCCTGGGCCAACCTCCCAATTGTTGCCACACTTGAGCCCATCAATTCTGCCACTTTGCCAATCCATCTCATTGGGAGTCTTCCTCTTTTTCTCTGACCCTCCACCTTACCAAACATGATATCCTTCTCCTGTGACTGGTCCCTCCTGACAATATGTCCGAAGTATGAGAGACGAAGTCTGGCCATCCTGGCTTCCAAGGAGCACTCTGGCTACACTTCTTTCAAAAACAGATCTGTTGGTTCTTTTGGCAGCCCATGGCACTTTCAAAATAGTGCCCTACAACACTATAACTCAGAAGCATCAATTCGTCTATGATTTTCCTTATTCAATGCCCAGCTTTCACATGCATCTGAGGTTATTGAACCACTCAGCTACATTACCTTTAATGTCTCAGAAGACAGAGTTAAAGAATTAGCGGGGCTTAAGGGCTCATCCCTTACAAAGACAGAATCACCAAGGACTTGCCATACATCCCAAAGCACAGCCTCTATTCAGACCCTGGAGCTCCTGGTTGCACATAGAAACTTTCCCAAAATAATCCAGTGCCTATAAGGCCAAATGTCTTGGCTCAGTTGCTCTTACTAAGCTATTGTTTGACCTAAAGGTGACTCTAGGGAACTAGTTCCATAAAGGTTCAAAAAACACCTAAGGATAGATGACCTAGGTGGGTCACCCCAATTCCATGAACCCTACACAGGGTCACTATGAGTTGGAATCAATTCCACAGCACACAGCCACCACCACTTACATCACCATAAAGTGAGTGAGAATCCCAGGCTACTAACTGAAAGTTTAGAAGTTTGAACCCACCCAGAAGTAACAATCACAGCCATGAAACAAACAAAACCCCTTTGGAGGGCAGTTCTGCTATGAAACACAGGGG
>NW_006408701.1:1707942-1709229 GCF_000296735.1 Chrysochloris asiatica
AGAAAGGAACACCAGGAAACATGATTACAGAAAGCTTGTAAGCCCGTCTTCAGCCTATAACTGATTATAATACCTAAAAGGGGTTCTAGAACTTGCCCAGTGAAATAGGCTTCTTGTGGAGCCTTTGTAGTGTATAGGACCATAAGTGGTATCCTGAGCCCCATCCAGAACCTTCTGAGGTGGGACATTCCCACTGGAAAGGACAAGCAGACCAGCCTGGAACAGCTACTTCTTGAAAGAAAGACCAGCAGGAAAAATCCAAAACAAAAATGGCAGTCTGATTGGCTACTACAAGAACAAGCAAGTTGTTCCCTAAGGAGCCATCAAGGCAAGCAATCAAGTCCCTTCAGGACAAAGCCCCTTCCAAGACTGAAATTCAAAAGGAACACATGAGCAGGCATGTAAGCTTGCTGACGACCACATTGGTCTACTGGTGAGTGGAAGAGGGGGGAAAGGCAGTAATAAAGTAATGGGCTGAGTTCAACTATGTTCCATAAACTCCTGTTGACCTGGAAATGAGAGAGAGAAGAGGAAGGGCTGGTTGGTGTGGTAAGACCTGGGGACTCCTGAGCCCATGGACAAGGACATAGCCATGGAGGGCTAGAGCTGAAAGTGAAGCATCCAGCTGAGATGAAGTGAGGGGAGACATATAAGAACTCCCAAACTTGCAGATAGTACCCATTTGACCTAGCATCGATGGCTTGATAATCACAACTCGACTAGAGGAAGAAGAAAAAAAAAAAAAATTGGTAAAGGAAACAATTGTAAATTGCTAGAATATGATGAATTTGACATGCATTTATGCACGTAGTAGCTCAAAATACCAACTGAGAGGGAAGGAGTCTTCATATCAACTATTAATCCTATCCCTTCTGTATACAGGGTAGATAGGGATGGGCTACTTAACATTGGCTACCTAAAATGTTGTTGTTGTTGTGTGCCGTCGAGTCGGTTCCAACCCATAGCGACCCTGTAAGGGTTTCCGAGGCTGTAAATCTTTATGGGAGCAGAAAGCCTCATCTTTCTCCTGTGGAACAGCTGGTAGTTTCGAACTGCTGACTTGCGGTTCGTAGCCCAATTCGTAACCACTATGCTACCAGAGCTCTTAAAATGAGGGGGCGATAAAGGCACAAAGTGACTGGCTGTAAGTTTTCAAGAGGGAGTTTAGTTTAAGAGTGTGTGGGGCAAGGTAGAGCCCCCACTGAATAGTTTTCATCTTGTCTAGATGGGTCTGGTGAAAAGAGATGGGGATAAGATTCTTATGATTCAATAGTGAGTAATTGTTAT
>NW_006408701.1:1710447-1711887 GCF_000296735.1 Chrysochloris asiatica
TTGGGATAATGAAATAATTTTTAGCATATTGTGTAATGAATGATCTTTGGGTGCTAACAAAAGCGATGCCATCCCAGCTCTCCAGGAAAATGATCACATGTAGCTGACTGAACATTTCATCAAATATAATTTATACCACCTGTGGGGGGAAAAATAGACACGTGTGCAAAGGTCTGCAGGCTCTGATTTGAAGGGTAACCAGGGAGAATCCCTGTATCACTGCCACCCACAACCACCCTCACCCTCCCATTGTACAAGTGTCTGATACTAACTACACCATTAGAGTAGCATTCCTTTGTAGTAAGACATTGACTCCCTTATTAGAATCCCATGCAGGGAGTACAAGAAGGGAGGAGTCCTCTGTCATCTAAATCCAGTGTCAGACATTATGAGATTCTCTCAACCAAACAAGAGCTGTTGTTGTTGTCAGGTGCCATCGAGTCGGAGCCAACTCATAGCGACCCCATGCACAGCAGAACGAAACAATGTTCGATCCTGGGCCAACCTCACTACCGCTGCCACACTTGAGTCCAAACAAGAGCTAGAACAGGTTATAAGACAGAAAAGGGAGAGGATGTCAGCTCTGGGTGCCTGGGTACATGTATGGTGAAGAGTGGTGGTGGTGGTGTGCCATGAAGTTGGTTCCGAGTCATAGTGACCCTGTATAGAGTTTCCAAGGAGCAGCTGGTGAGCTTGAACCACCGACCTTGCAGTGCACGTGGCTTTGCAGTCTGACACATTAGCCCACAGCGCCACACCAGGACTTCATGGTGAAGAGTAGGGGTGGGGGAAAAACAGACCAGTAATTAATTGACAATTCAACTGAGGTTCCCATCCTGCCTACATGTATATTCCTGCAGCCTTTTGTTGAGTGTCTTCCTTTCAATTCCCTGCCCAGTACCTTGGCAGCACAGAACTATTCCTATTACTGACAGCAGATGGCACTGTAAGCTTCATCCCATCCTGCCTACATGTAAATTCCCGCAGCCTCCTGGCATCTCCCTTTCAATGCCCTGCCCAGTACCTTAGCAGCACAAGCTATTCTAATTACTGGCAGAAGATGGCACTACAAGCATTTCTGTAAGGAGCTATAAGCCTTCTTTATCATGATACCATTATCAGTGTGTCTGGTGGTGGTTATGTCCTGTGAAGTTGGTTCCGATTCACAGTGACCCTGTATAGGGTTTCCGAGGCTATAAATCTTTACAGAAACAGAAGGCCTCATCTTTCTCCTGTGGAATGGCTGGTAGTTTTGAACTGCTGACCTTGAGCTTAGCAGCCCAATTCGTAACCACTACACTACCAGAGCTCCTTAGTGGATAAGCCACTCAAAAGTTAAGTGCTGTCCACAGGGCAGGGGTTAGACACAGGATAGTCTGGGTGCTAGGGAGGGGGCAATATACAAGTAGGGAGAGGGGAATGGAAGAACAAAGCAGATGC
>NW_006408701.1:1714687-1727028 GCF_000296735.1 Chrysochloris asiatica
ACCTAAAATGGGAGGCACTAGAAAGGCATGAAGTGACTGGCTTACAAGTTTTCAAGAGAGTTTAGTTTCAGAGTATGTGGGGGAAGGTAGAGTCCTCACTGAATAGTTTTCATCTTGTCTAGATGGGTCTGGTGAAAAGAGATGGGGATAAGATTCTTATGATTCAATAGTGAGTAATTGTTATCATGACTAATTACAACTGTCACAACTGTAGAGGTAGAAATTCTGTAACAAAAACAGGGGACTAGTTAATCTTACAGTCCAGGAACAGAGGACCCTAGGACCATCAATGGACTCTAGACTCATGGAAAGAGAAAGATTGAGTGCTGGTGGCCAGGAGGCAGGCTTGCAGAATGCGCCTTTTGGTTGTTTAAATGATTACATATTCCTGAGTGTTTTTGTGTACAACTTCCCCCACCCAAAACAAACAAACAAACAAAAAAGAGGGACTAGAAGTAAATGCTGTTGAATGATGATGCACAGACAGGATTGTAATCATTGCAATGAAACAATGAGTGTAAAACTGAACTGGAATGAAAAGTCAATTTGAACCTCAAGGTCAGCAGTCAAGCTCACCAGAACCTCAGAAACACTATACAGGGTTGCTATGGGTCAGAACCAACTTGATGGCACTTAACAACAATGCCTATTATGTTGATTTTCAACAACAGTACTATAAATTGGAGTCAGACCACACCCCCAAGGGAAACGAAGGGTGGTGATTTGAGCCACACCCTTTTAGTAAGACCCTTTAGTAAGGGCCATCATTAATCCTTCCTACATAGTCTTTCCTCCTTAACCCCACCTTACTCCTTGCTCCTTAGTCCTACCTCAATTCTGCATCATTAACAGCTCACTTCAAAATGGGTCCATAATCACAGGCATATTGTTGTTGTTGTTGTTGTTGTTGTTGTTAAAAGCCAGTGAGTCAGTTCCAACTCATACTGATCCTGTATAGGGTTTGTAAGGAGCAGGTGGTGGATTTGAACCACCAACCTTTTGGTTAGCAGTTCAGTGCCACACCAAGACTCCCAATCACAGGCATGTTGTTGTTGTTAAGTGCTGATCTTGCAGTTCAAACCAACTTTTAAGTCCAGTGCATTAACCCACAGCGCCACACCAGGACTGCATCACAGGCATAGAGGCTAGTATTTGCAATAAAGCACAGAATGGAGAAATTTTGCTAGAAGGGCCATAATAAATAATGACCTGCCCTGCAGACAAGCTGGGGAATTAACATGGCAAAGGGATGTTGGAGGTACCAGAAGTCAGACAAGCCTGAGGTCACATTAAAAAGAGATCAGTTAAGGACTATGCTGTAGGCCCAAAGGATGAGCCCACAAAAGTCCTGAATTGTGTGCCTTGGGAACTAAGGAGGAAAGAGTTAGGTGCCTGGGCAACCAGAAATCAGGCTCCAGGCAGGAAGCTGAGTAACAGAACTCAGTCCCTAACAGCCAAAATAGACCTTGGGACTGAACAACTGCCTGCTGAGGTAAGGTTGGGGACCCTAGATGTCTCCCTCCCAGAAATGGTGGTACCATGAAGTCGGTTCCAACTCATAGCGAGGTTTCCAAGGCATACAGGGTTTCCAAGGCTGTAAATCTTTATGGGAGCAGAAAGACTCATCTTTCTCCTGCGGAACAGCTGGTAGTTTCGAAACGCTGACCTTGAAGTTTGCAGCCCGATTCATAGAGATCCCCTTATCTCCACCAGTCTCACAAAGCTACCCTCAAAGAATAGGATAGAAATTTCCTTGGTAAGGATAAAGCATATTTTTAAATGTTACATTTTGAGTTGATTCAGATGCTAGTGAGCCTGTGCACAACAAAACAAAACACTGCCCACTCCTGTGCCATCCTCACAATTGTTATGCTGGAGCTCATTGCTGCTGCCATGGTGCCAATATATCTCTGTGGAGGTCTTCCTCTTTCTCGCTGACCCTCCACTTTATGAAGCATAATGTCCTTCTCCAGGGACTGGTCTCTCCTCATAATATGTCTGAAGTATGAGAAATGAAGTCTCGGCATCCTGGCTTCTAGGGAGCACTCTGGCTGTACTTCTTCCAACACAGATTTGTTTGTTCTTCTGGCAGTCCATGGTACTTTCAATATTTTTCTCCAGCACCATAACTCAAATGCATCAATTCTTCTATAGTCTTTACTGACTTTGCAAAGACTTTCAACTGTATGGATCATGACAAGCACAATAAAGTGTTCTGGAATATCCATTCTTCACATTGTGAAAACAAAGTTTTTGCATAGTCAGTAAAGCACAGGTAATCATCTTTCTGTAATTCTCTGCTTTCAGCCAAGAATCATCTGACATCAGCAATGATACCCCTAGTTCTAAGTTCCCTTCTGAATCCAGCTAGAGTTTCTAGCAATTCCATGTTGATGTACTGTTGTAGTGGTCTTTTAATTTTCTTCAATGAAATTGCATTTGCATGTGCTATTAATGAAATTCTTCAATGATTTTCACATTCTATTGGGTCACCTGTCTTTGAAATGAGCAGCAATAACTCTCTTCAAAATTTCTTGGCACAGTTTGTTGAAAGATTTTAATTTATATTCTGTCAATTCCTGGAGCCCTGTTTTTTTTTGTTTGTTTTTTTTTTTTTGCTTTTTTTTGTTGTTGTTGTTGTTTTGCCAGTGCAACTTGGACTTCTTCCTTCAGTAAAAGTAGCTCTTGATCATATGCTACTTCTTGAAATGGTTGAACGTCAACCATTTCTTTTTGGCACAGTATTCCTTCCATCTTTTGATGCTTTCTGCATCGTTCAATATTTTGCCCATGGAGTTCTTCAGTATTGCCTGTCAAGGCTTGATTTTTTTTCTTCAGTTCTTCCAGCTTGAGAAATGCCAAATGTGTACTTCTCTTTTGATTTTCTAACTCTAGGTCTTTGCACATTCCATTATAATACTAGACTTTATCTTCTTTAACTGCCTGCCCTTTGAATGTTGAGTAAAGGCTCAAATGAAGAACACCCGGAAACCTTTCTCTGTCTGCTTCTCTGCTACATTGCATCTAAACAGTAGTGTGCTACTAGGTAAACTCAGCTTCAAGACAGTCCCCTGGCCATACACACTGCCTTCCTTTCTTGGCCCACCTCCCTACTTTCTACTGGGTAACAATTTGCAGCTTACTAGATTTATAGATATGTGCCTTACATAGATATTCTAGAAGTGACTCTGCATTCCAGGCTGACCCTTGGTTTCCAAGTATTAGGGAATCAAACTATGAAACTATGCAGAAATAATGTTAAATTATTATTGTCTTCCAGTCTTCATGGTTAAGTACCAAATGGGCTGAGTTGGGGTGGGATGGAGGGCACCCATTCAAAGTAGCTCAGACTCGGCAGGGATTACAATTTCTTACTTCAGTGGGCCTCATTTGAGACTGTGAAAAGTCTGGTGGGAGCCCTGATGGTACAATGGTCAAGTGCTTACCTGCCAACTGAAAGGTTGGCAGTTCTAACCCACTCCAGAGGAGTTAAGATCTAGTGATGTGCTCTCATAAAGATTAGAGCCTAGAAATCCCTATGGGGCAGTTATACTTTGTCATACGGGGTCAATATGAGTTGGGATCAACTTGATCCTACTGGTAATAGCCATTGGTTAAGGAGGGAGAGAATCAAAAAAAAAAAAAGACAAAAAAGAAGGTGTTACTGTTAAGTGCCATAAAGTTGGTTCTGACTCATAGCAACCTGTGTAGGGTGTCCGAGGTGGGTTTGAACTGCCAAGCTTTCAGTTCAAGCAAACTTTGTGGTCCAGTGCTTTATCCTACAGCACCACACCAGGACTCCATAAAAGGAAGTAGCTGGTGCACTACTCAAATCTGCCTGACCATTGGCAACTCTGAGGCCATCAGCCATCCAACTTTGAATGCCCCTGATACCTAGTAAAAGCTCCAGTTGAGTCATACCCACGAAGTCTCCTCCTCTCCTGGGATATAGATACAGACTTAAATAATAGAAGCCAGGGTTCTTAATTATAAGCCACAGAAACCACATCTGACTGATATAGAAAGAAAATAAATTTATTTAAAATTCTTGGTACACAAACTCCCTGGAAAAGCTGAGAAGCTAAGCCCAGGTCTGTGCAGGCAAAGACCATCACACCACATACTGATTACCAGGAGTGAGTGAAAAAGGTGGGGAGAGGAAGACTCTCTACCCTTAGGGCACAGTGAACGTCTTCTGTTAAGGGTGATGGAACAATTTGGGAATTCATAAGGGTGATAGTTAAGCAACATGATGGGCATGAGTTTATGTCACTGAACTGTACATGTGAATCATGTTGAAGTATTTTCTGACATGGAGTTCTGGTGTGGCGCTGTAGGATCAGCACTGCACTGCTGTTCCTCAGAAACCCCTAACCAGGGTTGCTAGGAGTCAGAACCAGCTTGATGGCACTTAACAACAGCAACATCTTGACACAATTGCTGGCGCTGCTCGAGTGGCTCGGCTCCCCACCAACACTCATCAGTAGGGACTTCCTCCAATATTGGAAGGGGCTTTCGAATCTGGGAAGTCAAAAAGAAGGATAAATATTTCTTTCCCTGAGTCTGCCACCCTGCCTAGGCATTGTTGGTTTGAGATAGCTCACTAACTGCAATCCCTCCACTCTCCTAAGGTCAAGCCAGGACATTCCCTCTCCCACAAGTTTATCTAATGCCAGCTACTTTTTCACTTCTACCAATCTTCTATTGCTGTCCCAGCATAACTTGTGACTGCACTTACCCAAATTAAAACATTCAGCGTTCTTAACCCTCCTGATCTGATGTTTTTCTAAATGACATATTGGGCTTCAAATTGCCCGTCTAATGGCAGCTTCTTCCTGTGTAAGTGACCCAAGGAGCAGATGGATGGAGATACTTAGGTACATTTGACTATCATGTTCTTCAAGATAAGCTCTGGTACTGCTGTCCTTGAAAAGATCAGTATATATGCACTATTGTTATTCTTAAAAGGCTAGGGACAGATTTCATGTTCTCATTTTAAGCAATACACTATAGTCTCTTTTTCAATGTACTTTAAGGTTACTGAAGAGTTTCAATCCAATATTTTCTCTATTTGGCTCTCATTTTGCCTATTTCCATAATCCTGTTTTGTGAATTTGTAGTCATTATTAATTTCCCCCCAATGGATGGTTGTTAGTTGAAATGATCCAGCTAAAATTCTGTTTGAAAAGAATAAAATGAGGTTATTTCGCTTCTGAGCTCCCACATACACATCCCTGGGCTCAAGCCGATGGCATGGTTCCTTTAGTCATATGTACAGAATGTTCTTTCTTTGTTTCAGAGCTAAGGGAATGAGAGAGGTGAGCGGAGGGGCAGAGGGTCATGGATGATGGCAGCTAATAGAACGAAATTTTGGAAATACCTATCAATGTGACTACCTTTGTTTGCTTGCTTGCTTTGCTTTACTTTGCAAAGCAGAAATCTATGAAAATCATAATCAAAATGTAAATTAAAAGTACCATGGACTGCCAAAAGAACAAACAGATCTGTGTTGGAAGAAGTAATCCTTGGAAGCCAGGATGGCCAGACATCGTTTCTCATACTTTGCACATTATCAGGAGGGACCAGTCACTGGAGAAGGATATCATGTTTGGTAATGTGGAGGGTCGGAGAAAAAGAGGAAGACCCCAGTGAGATGGATTGGCACAGTGGCGGCAGTGATGGGCTCAAGCGTAGCAATGATTATGAGGTTGGCCCAGGACGGGGCAATGGTTTGTTCTGTTGTGCATAGGGTCACTATGAGTCGTGAGACTCTATAGGAGAATAAGAGAAAGCCTATTTGGGGGAGATGATAGGAGTTACACACTGTAGGGGTGATATAGGACCAAGCAACTGTTTAGCTGGTATTTTCTTGAATCCTGTACAAGGGTTCTGTTCTTTTGGACTCAGCTGCTTTTCCCCCCAGTGGCCTCTAACCATCACCCTTATGGTGGGTTGTGGATAGAATCATTGTACTTCATAGAGTTTTCATTGGCTGATTTTCAGAAGTAGATTACCAGGCATTTCTTCTTTGTCTTACTCTGGAAGCTCTGCTAAAACCTGTCTCATACCATAGCAGTGACAGAAGGGGGAGTGCTGTGGCTCTGTAGGATAAGCACTGGATTGTTTACCACAAAGTTGGCTGTTTGAGACCACCAGCTGCTCCGTGGAAGAAAGATGAGGCTTTCTGCTCCTGCAAAGACTTACAGTCTCAGAAACCCCATCAATTTTAACAGATTCAACAGCAGTATCAGCAACAATGACAGATGGGTAGCAGCTAACCATTGGGTATACTGGCTAGAAATGAAACCCACGAGAAAGGAGAAAATTCTACCACTGAACCCAGAGCACTCAAGTATATATGTTCATGTATGTTAATACACTGGACTGCAAAGCGAGTTGGAACCACACGGTCGGCAGTTCAAGCTCACCAGTTGCTCCTTGGAAACCCTATACAGGGTCACTATGTGTAGGAACTGACTCAATGGTAATTAACAACAACAACAACAAAATGTGACTTTTTAGCAATTTCTTAAAGACAGAATCACTTATATACATTTTCTATTTATACAGAATGGCCTCGGAGTTATTTCCTGAGTATTGTCATGGGTCAGCTCTAGGCTATAGCAAAATAACTAGCATGCCTGGAAGACTAAGTCAGAGGGGTATGGGGAAGGGCTGTTCTCAAATTTGTCAGACTAGGGAAATTGGGAATTTTGGTTAAGTATGAATTAAGGTTTGCGAATTGGTCTGCTAACCTCAGGGTCAGCAGTTTGAAACTACCAGCTGTTCAACGGGAGAAAGATGAGACTTTCTGCTCCCGTAAAGATTTACAGCCTCAGAAACCCTGTACAGGGTCGCTATGAGTAGGAACTGACTCCACGGCACATAACAACAACAACATGAATTGACCATGTGGCCCTGATATACTGAATTATCACCAAATCACTGAAATATTATGGGGCTCTCAGGCTCCTTGGAGTCCTGGTGTGGCACTGTGGGTTAATGAGCCAGACTGCAAAGCCATTTGAACTGCAAGGTCGGCGGTTCAAGCTCACCAGTTGCTCCTCGGAAACCCTATACAGGGTTGCTATGGGTCGGAACTGACTCGAAGGCACTTCACAACAAATCACAACAACAAGCTCCTTGGAACCCTTGTACAGGGTTGCTATGAGTGAGAACTGACTTGACGGTACTTAACAGCAATGACATGTTAATACAAGAGTGCTCCTGGCTCTGTAGAATAAGCACTGGACTGCTAGCCACAAGGTTTGGCAATTCAAATCCACCAGCCACTCTACAGAAGAAAGATGAGACATTCTGTTGCCGTAAAGAGTTACAGCCACAGAAACCCTATGCAGGGCCCCAATGAGTCAGGATGGACTCTACAGCACCATAAAAACAGCATGTTAATACAATTGTTATTGTTGCTGTTGTTGTTAAGTGCCATTGAGTTGGTTCCGACTCATAGTGACCCATAATAGGGTTTCCAAGGAGTGGCTGATGAGTTTGAAGTGGACACCTTGTACTTCAAAGTGACCTTGCAGTGCTTATCCTGCAGGGCCACTAAAACCTATAAAAGTCCGAGAAGGTAAACTCTATTTTCCACTAATAGAGGACAATAGGAGTTGTGGTGTGGTGCTGTGGGATAAAGAACTGGACTGCAAGGTCGGGTTGAATCCCAAGGTCAGCGGTTCAAACTCACCAGCCACTCTTGAAAACCCTATACATGATAGCTAAGAGTCAGAAATGACTCTACAACACATAACAGCAACAATAGAAAACAATAAAGAAAAACAAAAAAGATTGTGGTAAGACCTACACGCTGTCAAAAGAGGAAAACTTGTAAGACACCAAAAAACAAAGCCGTCCTGTCAAATTCTGGCTTTCACACGTTTCATTGTACTACCTTAGTAATTCAAACAATAAAGGCTTAGAACCTTCTACCAAGGATTGTGAACTTTAGTGTGTAGAGAGTCCCTATACCGAGAGTACATGAATGGGCTTCATTGATTCAGGGGAGGTCTGTAAATTGCAGACAAAATAGCATGTGTATGTGTGTGTGTGTGTGTGTGTGTGTGTGTGTGTGTGTGTGTGTGTATCTTATTGCTGCTAAGTGCCATTAAGTCTAGCAACTCTGTATAGGGTTTCTGAGGCTGGAAATCGTTTCGAGAGCAACAAGCCTCATATTTCTCCCATGGAGAAGGTGGTGGTCTCAAATAGTCAACCTTGTGACTCACAGTCCAGTGTTTATCATACAGAGCCAATGTGCATCCATCTGGGCCTTTTTCTGAGAAGCAGACACATAATTTTCCTTAATCTGTATGTGATATAAGCATTGTGATACCCAATGAGATGTAGTGAGACAAGGAAAGCAGATTAAACCATCTGTCAAAATGACCCAAAAGACAGGGCTAAGGAAGAAACTCAACCAACTCAGTTGTCAATGTGTCGTACTGTGGTGGCTTGTGTGTTGCTGCAATGCTGGAAACTATGCCAATTGTTGTTGTTGTTAGGTGACATTGAGTTGGTACCGACTCATAGCGACCTTATGCACAACAGAACGAAACACTGCCCGATCCTGGGCCAACCTCACTACTGTTGCCACGCTTGAGTCCATCGATGCTGCCACTTGGCCAATCCATCTCGTTGGGGGACTTCCTCTTTTTCTCTGACCCTCCACCTGACCAAACATGATATCCTTATCCAGCAACTGGTCCCTCCTGACAATATGTCCGAAGTATGAGAGACGAAGTTTGGCCATCTTGGCCTTCAAGAAGCACTCTGGCTGCACTTCTTCCAAAATGGATCTATTGGTTCTTTTGGCGCCCATGGCACTTTCAATATTCTCCTCCAACACCATAACTCAAAAGCATCAATGCCAAAAGGTCTTCTAAATACCAGCAGGGTCACCCATGGAGCTCCCAGACAAAAAACAACTAGGAAGAAAGAGGCGGACTGCTTCTGAATGGTCCACTGAAAACCTTATCAATCGCACCAGAATAATGTCCACTATAGTGCTGGAAAATGCGCCCCTCGGGTTGGAAGGTACTCAAAATGTGACTGGGGAAGAGCTGATGGTCTAGCATATTATTCTGCAGGGCCACACCCAGGGGTAAATAAATTTTAAAAAATTATAATTAACAGCAGCTAGGAGTTCTGGTGTGGCGCTGTGGGCTAATGCGTCAGACTGTAAAGTAATCTGAACTGCAATATCGGTGGTTCAAGCTCACCAGCTGCTCCTTGGAAACCCTATACGGGGTCGCTATGGGTTGGAATTGACTTGACAGCACTTCACAATAACAACAACTATATATTTAGTGCTTACTAGATGCCAAGCAGGAGTCCTGGTGTGGCGCTGTGGGTCAATGCCCCAGACTGCAAAGCCATTTGAACTGCAAGGTCAGCAGTTCAAGCTCACCAGCTGCTCCTCAGAAACCCTATACAGAGTCACTATGGGGCAGAACTGAGTTGACAGCACTTAACAACAGCAATAAAGATGCTAAGCAAAGTATTCTTCAAAACAACAGTCCTATAAAGCAAGTGCTATGTATCATCCCCATTTTGTAGAAGAGAAAACAGAGCCTCAGAGAGGTGAAGAGACTTCCAAAGGGATAAGAAATCTAGAAGTAGAAGAGGATATGAACTCAGGGAGTCTGCTTCCAGAGCGCTCATTCCTCACCATACCTAGGAGACTCCGCTCACCAAAACTGGACTTAACTCTTCCCATGGCTAACCCCAGGCTCATGCTCTGTTCTGTCTGAAAAGGCTGTTCACTCTACTGTGGATTGCAGACCAGCATTCCTGGAAGCTTTCATGTGTGGCTAAACTTGACTGCTAAGTGAGAACATCTTAGAAGCTGAGAAAGTTTCAAACCATTTCCATCTTAGGATCCTTCCATTATATTAAAGGAGTCTTGGTGTGGCATTGGAACAGTGGATTGCTAACCACAAGGTCAATAGCTCAAACCCACCAGCTGCTCTTTGGAAACTCTATACAGGGTTGCTATGAGTCAGAACCAACTCGATGGCACTTAACAACAACTATATTAAAACAAACTCGAAAAACAAACAAACAAATTAAACAATAAGGGCCAAGATAAATTTGTGGTAACATGGTCACACATTAGATACAGATCGGTTGAATACAATTGAATTTTGCTATTAACAGAATCATTTTTGGAGTTATATAAAAAGTGATGTGTGCTGTACTCACTATACGCAGTACTGGAGTCCTGGTGTGATGCTGTAGGATAAGCCACACTAGGGAGGTAGGGGATGCACGCTATGGAATGGTCTACCATTCAAGATCAAAAGGGCACATTTCGGAAGGGTTGGGAAAGCAAGAGGACTGGAGAGTAGAACCATCAGGAAGAAGTGGGAGAAGTGAAGTTACATTGAGGGGACAGCAATCATTGACATGAAAGGAAGTCTATGGGTTATTGGATGCCAAACTGGTGCTCAATTCACAATAAAAGGTAAAAAAAAAGAAAAAAATTGAATACCCATCCCTGAAGAGGGCATTTTTGCTGAGGAGGCATTGAGTGTATGTTAATGGCTACACAACTTGAAGAATGTAATCAATGTCCATGAATTGTACATGTAGAAATTGTTGTATATTTTCACTACAATTCAGAAAGGAAGGAAAAAAAGAAAGAAAATGCCTATCCCATTAATCCCCACTTTGCTTCTTTCCAATAAATAGTCAAAATCTTAAGGAGTCTCTTGAACCCAGCATCTGATTTCAGTTTTCCACTAAACAGTGCCAAGGATTCCCATGGTAGTTACCAATGAGTCCTGACTCGGTCAACAAGTTGGCTCTTATATGTCAACCCTTTCCCTATCACCCAGAAGCCTCCTCTAAGGCCTCTGCTGAGCCTAGCTGGCAATTTCAATCAGGATTTAAAAAAAAAAAAAATGTGAGCAATTGGGCCTCGCTTCCCTGTCAGGAATAACCTTGTTTGCTACCAGACTGACCAATGACTGACCAATGTTCACTCTATGGACCACCAGAGTTTTCCATGTGTTGCTCTTACTATCTGGAATGTTCTTCAACCCTTCCTCACTGTTTCTGCTGGAAAACTTCTCATCCTTCAGTATTCAGTTACTACACAATCTCCTCCAGGAAATTTTTCCAGAATACCATCCTTTTCCCACAACAAAATGTTTTTTTCTCTGAACTACCATCCTTCACTGTGCAATGGATCTGTGTTTTCTCCCCAAGGCTGAGCCTCTCAAGGGCAAAACACTGATGTATTCTTCTCTGTAGATCAATGTCTAGCATATACAGCCTGACCTCAGAGATATAAAAGATTCATTTCCTGATCACCAAAATAAAGTGAGTGATGTGAAATTTTGGGTTACTCAGTCCATTCAGAAGCTACGTTCACTCCATCCTTTAGTCTATCAAGTTCTGCAACAGCATTATGAAGAAGTCTGAAATATTGTGAGAGTGGTCAACAGGTGACAAAGAGACACTAAGTGAGCACATGCTATTGGAAAAATGGTGCTGATCAACTTGCTCAATGCAGGAATGACACAAACCTTCAGTGTGTCAAAAAGGCAGTGTTTGTGAAGTGCAATTCAGCAAAGCACAGCAAAATTGTCCTGAAATGTATGCTCCACTAATAAGGGGATTGATTGGAACTGTTGTTACTGCCTGAACTAAAGATGGTCATTGTAGCTGAGCCTCTATTTTCCCAGCTGTTCTACAGGTGGAAAGGCAAGAGCACGGGAAGACCTCTTTCCCATCGCAACAATTCTTCCACCTGTGGATTCAGGGTCCATTTATTTATTTAGCACAAGCAATGTTTAAAGAAGGAGCTCTTGGCTGCTCACTGAAAGGTCAGTGGTTCAAAACAACCAGTTGCTCTGCAGAACAACGAGGCAGTTTGCTTTGGCAAAGATTTACAGACTCAGAAACAGTATGGAGCAGTTTTACTGGGTTACTATGAGTAGGAATTGACTTGACGGAAGTAGGGTTTTTCTAGCTGATGGTCAACAAACACCTTCCTTTTCCAGCATCTGGCCTCCAGCAATACTGGGCTAACAGTCTCCTGATGAAGCTGTTTCTTAAAGGGCTTTAAAAAACATCCAGGAGAGTAGACGGGGATGGGCAACTTGGACATTGGCTACCCAAAATGGGGGGCGGGGGGCTACAAAGGCAATAAGTGACTGGCTTACAAGCTTTCAAGAGGGTGCCCAGATCCACAGGGTGTGGAGGAAGGTAGAATCTCCACTGAGTAGTATCCAATCTGTCTGGGTGGGGCTAATGAAAGGAGATGGGGATAGGTCCCTTTTGGTACAATGATGAATAATTGTTATGAGGACTGACTGTGAGGGTTG
>NW_006408701.1:1727428-1729327 GCF_000296735.1 Chrysochloris asiatica
AAAAAAAAAAAATCCAGGAAAGATAGAGACCAAGCACTTGAAGGGACCATTGGACATATGAATTAGCCGGGAACTCTCCTGCATCAGTTTTTCCTAGTAAACAAGATAATGTTTTTGTTTTATTTTTTAATGCTAGGAATCCTTTTGATGATGTCATTTGAAAAACATTGCTGAATATGTTTTGGTTATTTGCCATAGACAGCCATATTCAGTCAAACCAAAATTGACCTCGGTAGCATGACTGAGTGGTCTAAGGCGCTGGAGTTAACACTCCAGTCTCATTCAGAAGCATGGGTTCAAATTCCATCGCTACTGGCTTGGTTGATTTTGGGTCATGGTATGGCACTATAGGATAAGCATTGGACTGGTAACCACAAGGTCAGCAGTTCAAACTCACCAGCCACTCTCAGAAACCCTATACAGGGTCACTATGAGTTGGAATTGACTTGATGGCACATAACAGCAACAAGAACATACTGAGTGATAACAATGAGCTAGAGATTGATAAACATTTAATCTTCACAACAGCTCTATGAGCTCATTACTATCATTCCCCCATTTTTCAGATGTGGAAACGAAAGCATAGAGATGTTGGGTGGTTTTGTGATGGTCACATGGGTGGTGGGAGCAAGATCCTAACCTAAACAGAGTCCCATGGTCTCAGCCACTACCCTTTATTGATTACTATTGGATGTATGGGCGGATGGATGGTGTAGCAGAAAGCAGACAAGCTAAGGGTTGTCTCTGTTGAATCATGATTCCAAAATCTGATTCAGACATTGTTCTTTATTCCTATCTGGGA
Organism: Chrysochloris asiatica; assembly: GCF_000296735.1. Lineage (NCBI taxonomy): Eukaryota > Metazoa > Chordata > Mammalia > Afrosoricida > Chrysochloridae > Chrysochloris > Chrysochloris asiatica. The sequence continues at coordinate 1,728,231 of NW_006408701.1, forward strand.
CATTGGTCCCAAATCTCTCCATGAATTGCCTCAATGGTTGGGGTAGAGTAGTGTCTGAGCTGGAAGACATGATTCTTAAGGAATCCTCTTGTATAGCTTAAAGCAGCCCACCTCAAACCCATCAAACCCAAACTTCTGTAGATGGGGTGGGGATGATGGTAATTGTGGAACCCCTGAGTTCATAGTCATTTAAAGATAGCCCCTCATGGAAGAGGATTCCTGAGACAAAGAGGGTCCAAATCTTTCAGGGACTGGAACTAGAAGGAGTATGCTAGAGCACAGTAATCAAGGTTCAAGGAGGAGGAGAATGGCAGACATCATCAATCTAACTCATCACACAGCCTGGATTTCATTCCCAAGCCTTCCTGCTTCCCAGTTTCATGACCTTGAACAAGTCCATTTTTTTTCTGAGTCACAGTCTCATTATATCTAAAAGATGCAAGAATAGCACATCCCTCAGGGCTAAATAGGAGTGCTGGTGTGGAGCTGTAGGATGAGCACTGGACAGTTAACCTCAAAGCTGATGGTTCAAACCCACCAGATGTTCCTCAGAAACCCTATACAGGGTTTCTATGAGTCCGAACAAATCTGACTGCACTTAACAATCTAGGACCTCAGTTGTTCTGTGGTATCTCATGCTAGCAATAGTGGGAAAGGGTGTGGGCTCTGAAATCAGACTGGAATATGAGCATAAGTCACATAATCACCCTGGACCATAGTTTGTTGTTGTTAAGTGCCACGGAGTTGGTTTCAACTCATAGTGACCCTCTGTAGGGTTTCTGAGAAGAAGATGCCGAGTTCAAACTGCTGGTCTTGAAGTTCAAACCGACCTTGCAGTCTAGTTATTATCCTACAGAGCCACACCAGGATTCCAGGCCATAATTTACTCATTTAAAATACAACCTGTATTTCCTGAAGAATAGCAGAGAAACACTGTCGATATAGTGCCAGAAAATGAGCTCCTCAGGTTGGTAGGCACTCAAAATGCGACTGGGGAAGAACTGCATCCTCAAAGTAGAGTAGACTGTAATGATGCAAATAGAGAAAAGCCTGTGGAAGTAAAGCCCTCGGGACCTTCATTTGCTGATGGGGCACAA
>NW_006408701.1:1732093-1775448 GCF_000296735.1 Chrysochloris asiatica
CAATCCAGTCCTCCTGAGACCAAGTGATAAGGGCATTCTGGACAGAATGACTTCCTTGGGAAGGAAGATTGTGCCTTTTGTTGAAGTATACTCTATCTCTTGAGAACTGCAGACTTGCAGGCTAGGCACAGGAGGGAAAATCCATCAATTTTCTTGGGGGCCTAGTTGGGCAGGAGGTTCAGATTTTTTTTTCTTCCAATTATCCCAAAGGTCCAATTATGACCAAGGTCAGGTCAAGTGTAATTTGCTCTAATTTTTTTTAATTGCCCCATTCCTAAGTCATTCCTCACCCCCAGTGGTAAAGAACTTGTAAAAAATCATCAATGTTATGAGACTAAAAACAGCATTGTAGGGAAGATGGGATTATTTATGAAGCTTGGTTAACATCTCGCTTATTTTCCCAACCAATGTTTACCAATTTTCCTATCAGAAGACTCGTGCTTTAGCATATTGTTGAGAAACAATAAACAAAATAAACAAAGCTGTGTAATTTGCTTTCATGAACACTTTATAGTAATGCCAAAGAAAACAGTAGGCAGTATGCTTTGCTTTAAACAAACAGAATATAAGACTGTTTGGATTGACAAATAAACTAGGAGCTCACTTGAAAAAAAAAAAAGAGCTTTAAATCTAATTCTTTTAACACATTTTTTCTGGTACATTGAAAAAAAACAATCAACACACACAATTTATGTATGGGCAGCTTTTCTGAACACACCAGTCACATTAATCAGTTGGCACTCCTTCCCTGGTGCACACATAAGAATTTGCTGTCTGAGCATAGGTCTACTTCCTTACAAAGAATCTTCTGGTCAAATGTATTGCAACCAATAGAATACAAAAACAAAGCAGACATTTGATAGTTTTTCTATGCAACTTCTAATAAAAAGACACTGACACAATATTTGCCCCAAATGAGTAGTTTGGTTAGATACAAAGTGAGACAATAGGAAACTTATTTCATGAACAAACAATGTTTCTTTCACACTGTTTCTATCACATTGTTATTACAACATAGATGCGCTAAAACTTTTTTGTACAGATTTTGATGAAGGGAAATGCTAAATGGAAATCAAGCAGATAGAGGTAGTTAAATAGCAATATAGAGGGGGACAAGCATTATCTTAATTCCCCTTCATTACAGTGCAAGAGTAAAATGGCTGCTTAACAAATGTAATAACAAACACATACACATTTGCCAATGGCTTAATATTTTTATCCTGGCATTCAAGTTCTTCACAGAGAACTGCATAAAATGAGGAAACTCGTTCATCTAAGATAAGCCTATTGACCTATTTTCTCTCCTTTTATTGTTCGTTGTTGTTGCTTTGACAGTAACTGCTAATCAGCTTTTTAAATGATGCATAAGCTACAGTGTTGCTTTGTAAACTTCAGTTAAACACATTTCCTGTAGTGAGAAAACAAACGTTTGAACGGTGGCTACAGTCATGGAGCAAAAGCTTTAAAAGGACAACTAGGAACAGCGATTACAGGCACTTCTCTCTGAAAGTTAACTTGGTGTGTTTGGAAACACCCATTTGTTTAAGTGAACATTTCTTCATTTAACCTCTGGATGTGCATAACCCAGACTACTGAACAGTGTAAAATGTTGGAGTTACCACTCTAAAATGGATTAAATGGGTACATTTCACATGACTGTTGCTCCTTCCTTTTTGCTAAACTCAGGAAGGGACACAAATCTTCATTATACACCTCTACTAAGATTCTGCCTTCCTAAACAGCAATGGATGTAAAATCAACATATTGGGAACTCAAGGAATGAGCCCCTGAATAAAACTCCTTTCTTGAAAATGGAGTTCAGATGGGGGAACAGTCCCCAATGGATTCTAGTCCATCAACAGTACTATCTGTTGACAGTAAGAGACCTCTGGGTGCTGTGAACTAGCCTCGGAGCTCTAGTGCTCCAGTGGCCAGTCACAGGGGATTATCTGAGCCCAGGCCAGCTCCTCAGGCAGAGCTGGGAAACACCATAAACAAGCACAGTGACTTGACTAGACCTTCGCTGCTAAGGCAGCACTGGGCTAGAAGCAGTTCGCCTTCAGAAAAAGGCAAATTGTCGAAATCATCAATTCTTTGTCCCAGGAAATCAGGGGCAAGCACTTGTCTCTTCAAGTTGCCTAGAGAAAATTAGGTTTTTCATTTTCCATTTTCTACATTTTGCTGGTTATTAGCTAGCAGCAGTAGTACGGTACAAAGCAGAAAGGCACAGTGTCTGCCTGGTACCGTGTGTGTGTGTGTGTGTGTATACATATATATATTTATACACAAAATAACCTACTAGGAAAAGACTGGGTATATCATGATAAACAGGAAAACAAACCAAATAAATGGCCTACTCTAACACAGCGGGGAGGAGTCTTGTCCTTCTGGTCTACATTTAGCTTTTATTTTCAAGCTGTGCAACAAAACTAACATTGAAAGTGTTGAAAATGTTCAAGTCCAATTCAAGTAGATACCCCAAAAGCTGAGGCTTAGCCTTGCATATTCTCTTACATGTGGTAGGCACTGCACTAAGCAATTTACAACCATGGTCTATGTTCATACCAACTCTGTATGCAGCATTTGTCACTGCCATTTTATAAATGAGGAAATTGAGGCTCCATAAAAGATCCTTTGGTGTTCACTCACATAATCTCCTTTGTATTTATTGTCTAAACTACCTCACTCGTACTTTTCTGTTCCTGGCCCTAGGTGATGATGGATAAATCAGACTGATTACTCGAGGCATTAACCTCTCACCGTACTAGAGCAAATGGGCTGAGAGTGAATCATCTCAGTGTAGTTGTCCAACATAATATGGGCATTGTTGTTCAGTGCCATCAGGTTGGTTTCAATGCATAACGACCCTAAAGAGGGTTTCCAAGGAGCAGCTGGTGAGCTTGACCCACCAACCTTGCAGTTCAAAAGACTCTGCAGTCTGATGCATTAGCCCACAGTGGCACACCAGGACTCCTTAATATGGGGGTGGGAGTGGTAAGTTTGGCCACATTACAAATGGCACAAGTCCTAACCCTTCTCTGCCTTCACCTTGTCACTCTGCTGTCAATAAGACACTCCCATAATCAGAGTATTTTTTCAGGCTCTCCTATCGTAGCACTGAAACAATCAAACTTGCAATAAGCAAAGTTTAATAATTGCTTATTCTTAACCTCCTTACCTTCTATTCTTTTCCTGAAATTTCTGGCCCCTTGTAACCCAGAGGAAAGGCAGTGTTTAGATAAAATAATGGCCTGTCTGGTTCCCTTAAAAAAAAAAAAATTTTTTTTTTAAAGGGTTCTGTCCTATCTGGTTTTCCCCCATTTATTTTTAAATCCAGAAAGTCCTTCATGACATAAGTCCAGGGCTTCCTGCTCAGCATTCTGAGACGAGGTAGGATAGAGAGGCTAATTGGGCATGGCTATGATATGTCAAACTGAACACCATGCCCTTTGAAGGGTTAAGTATTATCCTGCCTAAAATCCCATTCATAATTGCTTTGGGAAAAATGAGAAAACACTTAACAATTGCTGCAATAAATGCCTACAAACAGAAACATGGAGTATTGAACCTTACTTTGGCATGTGCCACAATCTATGCCAAATCCTGCAGGTAGTTTATATTGCTGAACTCACACTGGAAAAAAAAAAATTGGAATCTGTGAAGGTAGATGATCTTAGCATCATTCTGAACTTCTTTTAAACATCCAACTGAATAGGTATAAAAATGGTCCAAGAACTGGGATCAAATGCAGTTTTAAAAAAAAGTTGAAGCACAAATTGCACATTGCACATTTCTAGTATTGTTACTCCCCTCTAGGCATTCGTCCACAGTAAACCACACCAATAAATAAAGTAACTGACTTTTCAGTAATGGACACTTAAAGTAGTTACAAACATACATGTAGGGGTGGGAAGATTCAGTAGTGCAAAAAATAAATTAAAACAGAAAGAAGGCTGAAAATGAATTTGTACAATGCTTACTAAAACCTGAACCATATGGAATGAGACTCTAGTCAGTGAAATAATGCAGCAACATTATTAGTGTGTTTGCTTCACATTTCAACCACACAGTCATTTATCTAGGAAAGAAAAGAAAATTAAAGCAAAACCACTTTCAACACTTGGAACATTTTATGGAAAAAAATTCAAAATAAAAACTCCCCCAAACCCCCACCTCAGGATTCTGAAACACCTCTGCTGTTCATGCCTTAGTGCAGCAGGTCAAGAACATCTTGAGACATCAAGTGTTGAACCAGATCACATTCTTTTGGTCTCTACTCAATTTTCCCCTGTGATCCACAGTAGGATAATACTTCTGGTTTGATCTCCCCTTCTACAATGATGTTATTGCAAGTATATACACTGGGGCAGTGGTGAGGGTGGGTACGACTCTTCAGAAATCCATTCTTACTAGTTTAGAGTCCGGGATATAAAGGCCACAACACGCCGAATACTATTCAGTCTCTCCTTTAACGACCTCATTGCTAGGAATGGGAGCTGAGCTCGGCTTTCCAATGGAAGAACTGCTAATATCCACCAGCACCAGGCTGGACCATCTGGATTCATCTGCAATAGAGAGATACAATGGATTCACCCAATTCTCACGGAAGCAAGAGCAGCCTGCAGATTTCCAAAGCCTCCAGGTAAACATACTGCTTCTGTGTGTAGCAGACACTACTGCATATCCATTTTCCTCCCAGAATGAAGGCTACATTTTCCAGACTCGCTTGCAGCTAGGTGAGGCCAAAAGACAAAGTGATACTAAAAGAAGTGATACTTGTCACGCCTGAGTGAGGTGCACATGCTCTCTCTGCCTTCCTCTTTGCTCTTCTTTCCTCCTGGCTAAACATGAACATGGTGATGATCAGCAGTCTTCAATCAAGATGACAGCAATCCGCTGGAGCACACAGAACTTTCTAATGAAGGAGCCTGGGTCCCCCTTAGTAAGCTCAGGGAAAAGCTGTCTTGCCCCTCCAGGAAGAGTCCTGGTGGTGCAAATCTTTACAGAAGTGGCCAGGGCCATAATTAATTAAGGAATTAAAATAAATAAATTGAGACATATTAATCCAGGAATTAAATAAATGAGACATGGGGGAACCTACGCATGAAGAATTCATTGTCTTTGCAAAACAACAATGAAATATTTTCTTTTCTTTTCTTTTTCTCTTTGGATGGCAGAGCCACAAAGAGTTGTTTTATTATTTTTATGCACAGACCCCTAGTTAAATTTTTCTCTTGTTAAATCATTCTCTGATTTATTCATGATTTTATTAGTATTCCTTTTTACTTTAGATTTTTGACTCTCCTACACTTTAGTATATTTTTATTAAAAGTTAGAAGCCACAGATTAGCTACATTTTATTCTACTTGTAATCTTAGGTAGTTTTAATACTTATATTAACAATATTCTTAAGACTGCTAGGAGACAGGATTTGTCAATTGAATTACTGCCGGCTTAGGTTTAGTGATTGTAAACATTCTTCCTTATAGCCTTAGTTTAAGGCAATAAAGAATCCCACAGCCATAAATAAGGGCTGTGGGTACAAAAATTCCTAAAAACAATTAGATAAAGGCTATGGGTATATACAGATACTAAATAAAAAGTCTGACTTAGACGTTCTTAAATTAATGATCGGTAAATTAGAGAAGTTGTTTTTCATAGCCTCAGTTTCCCTGATAAGTGATGTTTTTGTAGGCTATAAACAGATAGTGTATGGAAGAAGTCAATGGAGAGTTAATTGCACCTAACAACTAAAATTAACAAGACTTAACAGACAAAGGTTAAGAAATATGTGAAGGTTAACTTGCTTCTCAGAGAAAAGAATAGATTTATGTAGGAACAAATGTTTAAAAGGTTTCAAGGCTCCTGAATGTCTCCTATGCCTTGAGATAATGTCTTTGCTGTAACTTCTCATCCCTGTTGTAAATTTAAGAATTGTAAACCATAAGGAATGTGCCCCAAGATAGATTGTACCTTGATGTCATTGATTACTATGAAAGCAATGTTTTCTGTAATGGTATATAAGGGGTTGTAAGCTAGAACAAAGAAGAAGGGAGGAAGGAGAGAAAGGGAAGAAGGAGAAGAAGGGAAGATGGGAAGTAGAAGAATGGGTGGAAGAAAAATTAGAGGCAAGAAGTAGAGGTAAGAGTAAGTAGAGGAAAATAGAACGAGACAAGAATGGAGGGAGGGGAAGCTAGTAAAGGGAGCAGAAGAAATGAGCAGGAGAGCAGGGGAGTAAAGAATGAGCAGGACAGTAAAGAATGAGAGAAGTAGAGTATTAGAGTAGCCATAGAAATAATAATAAAGCATGTAATAATAGGATTTTGAATTTATCATGACCCATGACTCCGTGTAATCCTTATCGCCGACACTGCACCCGCCTTCGGAAAAAACCCTGAAATAAATATGCCGGGGCAGGCTCTCGGCACAGAAGCAGACAGCCTCACCTTTGTCCCACGGAGTGGCTGGTGGGTTTGAACCACTAACCTGTGGTTAGCAGCCCAGTGCTTAGCTCACTGCACCATAACCAGGGCTTCTATTCATGTTTAAGCTACAGTTATTTTTGGTATTTGTTAAAGCAAACAAATCAGTATCCTAACAATACATCATGCTCTCCTACCCATTGTAATTTTCCAAACTGGAATATCCACTACACTGTGTCTTCCACTTCTAAGATTGCTTTAGGTCTCTCTGCCCACAATTTTGGGAATATTAATTTTAGGACAACAGAAAACCTACATTCAAGCCACCAACACCTGAGATTCTTTGGCCTCAAATTGGTTCATCTGATATTCCCCAAATCCATGACTTTTTTTGCCTCTCCATACCTTTAGCTTCATTTGGATTCTTTTTGATCCTCACTGCAGTTTGTCCCATGTTCCCCTTCCCATTATCAGCTCTGAATAGAAGAATTTCCTTTCCCAAGATCATTAAAAAAGCTATTTAAGCTGCTGTTAGTGTTTAGGGCTGTTTCTAAGCAACCACCTCATGAGGCTTGTTATTAAGTGCCATCGAGTCGATTCTGACTCATAGCGAAACTGTATAGGGTTTCCGAGGAGTGGCAGGTGGGTTTGAATCGACCTTGTGGTCCAGCGCTTATGCGTATCAGGACTCCTCCTGAGGCTTAGAACATTCATACTGGTGGGATTATAGGAGCTACAGGACTGGCTGGAGCGGAGCAGACCAGATGTCTTATTTTAGCACGCTGCTGCCAAAGCAACATAATGACAGTTTTTAATATGAAGTGAAACCCAAGATTTCAGATTTCTATGTCATTAAGTCCTTCTGACTCACACTGTGGCATCTGTGCTTTCTCCTTTGAAAGATGCCATAATCATTGCTTATCTCGCTCTTTTGCTTGACTGGGGAGAATGCTTCCCAGGTGAGGGGGAACATTAAGCTTGGTCAGGAGCTTGCTCGGAGCTCTGCTATAAGTCCTGCATCACAGCAGCCCAGAGGCAGGAGCTCCTCTAACTGGCCTTTCTCCCATCAACAATCACCAGGCCTCTGTTTGGGGGGGGAAAGGGGCCATCTTTTTGGTCTGCAGATAACAAGCTACTTCAGACCATCAGGGAACAGGTGGGTGTTTGTGAGACCGAGAGGAGTTGAGGGCCCTCCTCATGCACTTCTTTTATTTCAAAGATGAGGGGAAAATTGAGAGAGGGAAGTGAGTCACCAAGGTCACACAGCTAGCAAGCAGGACCAGTTTTCTGGCAAAAAAAAAAAATTAGATTTTTCTGTTGGAAATGAGGGTGAGTAATGAATTAAGAAAGTGTTAGAGATAATCATGTAGGAGAGAGCCAGATTAGAATATGGAAAAAGGAAACGGTGGGGGAAATGCTTGGTTAGGATATCTCCAGCCATGTCCTTGAAAGAAAGTATCCCTTGAAGTAGAATTCCCTTCAAGGATCTGGTAGTTCCTACCACACAAGCCAAGATTGGGGAAATCTAGTAACAATCTCCACTTTCCTGGAAAGCTTCTCCTCTGCAGCTTGATCTCCAAAATGGAATCCACCCCCCACCCAGGAAACAGGCTGATCCAGTAGAACCTAATGAAGAGCAGCTTTGTAATAGAATTCAGCCGTTGATAGATTTCGAGATTGAGTCAGTTTTCCCTGGCTCTAGCTACCTCAAATGAGATCACTAGCGAAGGTCTAGACCTGTAGAGATAAGGTGGATGGGTCTGGGCATGAACAGTTTCTGTGGTCTTACCACTGGACTTTTGTCAGTAGTTGGCCCTACCTCTAGCTCCTGCAGCAATAGAGGAGAGAAGCTTTCTGGAAGGTTTGGTCTCTGCTACCAGGATACCTTTCTCTTTAGCGTTTATCTTGTCACCCTAACACACGACCATGGTGTGTATCTTCTGGCTCCCATCGAAAATTCTTCTATTTGTGGTGCCTGCACTCTGTTCTCTCACATAACTTACCTCTCAAAATCTGTCTTGAATCCAAATTCCTACTACTGTACTTTAGCTAGCCCAATTCTACCTTGAGAGCTTTTTGGCCTTACCCATGATGCCCACTGCTCAAACAATACCAAATTGGATCCATCTTCCTCTCTGCCTTGGCTTTTCTGGGTGGCAACCATCCAGCCACAGATCCTAGGCATTCTCAACACTTTCATCTAGTAGGATAAGACACTGTAAAGAGAAATGTGTATATACCTGGGGATCCGCATCTTTCTCTGGCATTGGACCAAAGTGATGGAGTATCCGATTCTTCATTGATGATTTGAGTGAATGAAACCATACTGATGCTTGCTCATATACACAGTTATGTAGTGTCATCAGTTCAGCATAATCCTCTCCCTGAACCTGGAATATATCAAAGTAGAAATGAAGCATTCTGTACCTTCTCCACCAGTCCCAGAACTCCTTTGGGTTCTTGGACTCTCTCTCTGAGCATCCATCCTGTTTTCCTATGGGAAGGGTCAACTTATCCAGCTTTCTCCTGGATGATACGGGAATGGCTCTTTGGTCAGATGTGTACATACTCTGTGTAAATACCACTAGGGATGGAGGAAGGGAACAGGGTCTGCTGGGTAAATGAGATGAAACACCAAGCTATATAGAAGGGCAGAGATTCCAAGTGGCCTGAGTGGAGGGGCAGTGTTAAACTACTGATGCTCATGATCTATGCTTCTGCCCTTGTTTTGCACATTTCTTTTCCTACTACTCACTAGGAAAAGAGACACGAATGTGTCTGTGTCTCTATATTTCAAGCTATATTCCCTGATGAAACTATTTATGAATCTTGTACTCTGCAGGGAATGCAAACAGAAACAAACATGGATTATCTACCAAGGAGTAACTGGACACGATGATGGACTATGGAGAAGGGCTCTTAGCCAGGTTATACATTTGAAAACACGTGCATCTGTGAAACTCCAATCATCTCAAAACTGTTCAAATAGCCATCAATAAACACACATATATACAGCCCACTCCAGCTCTGTCACTTGGATCTGTGGCCAGGACATTAACTTTGGGCTAAATGGGCCCTAGCGTCAGGCTAGAGTAGCGCTTGGAACACATGAATGAAACTCAACAGATCAGCAGCAACTTAGTGAGGCATCTCAAGAACCCCAACTGTTCTGAGAAATTCTTTTGCAACCATCTCTGAATGCAATCTCTCCTAGCTTTGGGATTTGGATTCAATGGTCACTTACCTTTTGGTCTTCAATGTATTCAATGTCAGCCGTGTTGTAACCATCCCGCTGGCCCTGATGGAGCACCCTGAAGCGTCTCCTGCCTATGCTGTCAACCACTGAGCGACCATCGGCAAAGAATTGAACATTTCTAATCTCTAGGATGCAGCCATATTCAGCAAATCTGTTTATGGAGAGTGGAGTTAAGAAAGTAGATTCTTAAATTCTGTTTCCTTAACCTTGCCCCTCAGCCATGTCTGCCTGCCTCAAGGGACTTCTGGCACTCTGCATGTCCCAGGATCTAGAGCTACAATTACAAAAGAAGCCGCAGGCCACCTGCAGGAAATCACAGCCACCATTTACTGAGCAGACTCCGTGCCTAATACTGTGCTTAGTGTCTTATGTGCATTCACTCAGAAAGCCTGCCAAAAAGCTCAATGAGGTGGGCACTGCTATTTTTACTCACGTAACAGACAAGGAACCTGAGACACGGAAAAGGGAAGTAACTTGCTCAAGGTCAAATTTACTCCCAGGCCGGAGCCAGAATATGAATCCAGGCAGTTTGGCGCAAAGGTCCACGCTCTTACAAAACACATATTGTAATATACACCACAGTCTGTTGTTGTTACATGCTGTTGAGTCAGATTCCGACTCATAGCGACCCTGTCTAGGGTTTCCAAGGAGCAGCTGGTGAGCTTGAACCACCAACCCTGCAGTTCAAACCGACCTTTCAGTTTAGCACATTAATGCACAGCGCCACACCAGGTCTCCAGTTAATCCCGAGGTTCTGTTATATAGGCAGCCTCTAGGATGGTGACCGTGGGGCTAGAAGGATCCTGATCTTTATAAATAAGTGCTTATATCTGGAGCTACCTAAGTTTCACGAGTCGTGCCTCTCTACATCCTGGGAACACCCCAAGTCAAAACAAGCCCTCAACACCCATTCCTTGCATTCGCTTAGCTCCTCACTTACCCTTTAACAGGATCTCCAAGGCACATGCCAAACCGTCTTGTGCCTGTCTCAATGCATCTACGAATCATCAGACGGTAACAAGGCTCAAAGATGTGTAGGGGACAGGGAACGGTGGGGTAGGCCATAGTACACACAAAAATAGGCACGTTCTTATTTAAGCTGTCAGGAAAAGCAAATCATATGGTGACGTCAGAGCAATGAGGCCGACTAGAGAGGGATTAGACAAGCATCACCTGTGGCCCCCGGCCCCCAGGGAAAAAGGCAGGCAGCATCACTGTCTGAGGGCTTATAGAAACATATTGAAATGCCACTGATGCTGTGGGGATCAGCTCCTATTATCGAGTGTGCAGAGGCTACCCTAAGGACTACGATGTTTGAACTGACATACAGTTTCTATACATTCGAATTTAGCTGTTGTTCGCTAATATCTTATCACTGTGGATGGTCTTTATGTATCTGCTTCCCTTTGCTTTCATGCTCTCCACTCACAATGGCCTCTTCAGGTGTTTTACTGGCAGGATAGGCAAGGGTACTGATGGCATAACTGGACCCAGCTCTTCAAATGAATGGTGGGAAATTTTCCCATGGGCAACTCAACTTTTCAAAGCCCCTAGAGAATCTGCAGAGAAGACCTAGCAGCACAAGAGAAGCAAGAAGCAAGAGTGATCTCACCCAGTGATGCTCAAGCTTTCCTGTGCATCCGTCATTTCTTCTTATTGTTGAGTGCCATTGAGTCACTTCTGACTCAATGGCCCCTGTGTAAGGTTTTCAAGGAGTGGCTGCTGGGTTTGGCTCGCCACCTTTGCGGTTTGCAGTCTAGCACCATTGCCAGGACCCCATCAGAGTCACTGAGACACTTTAATGCAGATGCCTCGACTATTGAAATTCCAGAGCTGCAGATGTGGTAGGCTCTGGCATTTGTACTCAGAAGTGTGCATTTCAACAAGTGTGTGTCTTCCCCCCTCCCCCCTCGCCCGAGACCCAGACTGGGGAGCCACCAAGTGGGGCAGCTTCTGGCAGCAGCACTGTCCTCTTGTTTCACAAATCCAATACATCTATAACCCATGAGAGGCCTGAGACCATTGGGTCAGTGTTCAAAAGGATTAAGTTTAGAATTCCTTTAAGTAGAAAAACCTACTGCCATCAAGTCAATTCAGACTCAGTGACCCTGCATAGGGCTTCTCAGACTGAAAATCTTTACAGGAGCAGAAAGCCTCATCTTTCTCTCACAGAGCGGCTGGTGGGTTGGAACTGCTAATCTTGCAGTTAGCAGTCCAGTGCTTAGCCAATGGCCCCTGGTCTATTCTAGTGTTTGTTAATAAGACATTAAGTAATATTGAGAAAAGGTCTTATGAATACACAAGGCTAATTTTTAATTCAGACATAAAGATGAAGATGCCCTGAGTGGTTCTAATACAAAGAGGAAAATATGTTATTCAGAGTAAGGTACGTTCTAACTGGTGGCAGCATTTAGAAGTGTTCTTTACAGGCTGAGCGTAAAACCAGAACAGCGTTTGCCATCAGGAGCCTTGCTTCCAGAGCCCCTGAGTTCTATTCCCCTGAAGTTGGGGAGAGGGAAGGCATGCAGTGTGAGGAGGGGATGACTGAGCGTCTCCTGTCTTTTCTACATGAGCTCTTCCTCCAGCGAGGCTGAGAGAGCTTGGAGCCCCACTTGCTTCTCTGTTTCTACCCTTCACTTCTCCGGCTACCCATGTGTAGCTTGCTATGTATTACCTCATTTAATCTTCATAACATGTACATGATCTAAGAACTGTTACTTTCCCCAAACTACACAGCGGAAACTGGCTCAAAGCAGTTTAGTGAGCTGCTAGTGTCGTGAAGTATGAGGGGGCCTTTAAAAAGTTTGTGAGGACATGGAATTACAAGATAATAGCATTTTTCCATGAACTTGTTTGAAGCCTTCTTATATATTCACTTTGTAGCCAAACTGGGTCTTAAACCCAGGTCTTGATGATACCAAAAGGTCTTCGCTTTGTAGCAACCCCTCATGTATTTGAAGACCGTCTCTGGACATTGATTAAGCTACACCATTTTACTGCTGCCAGAGACACACTGTTATCAGTGACAAGCCATGTACTGGGCAATGATTCAGTTTATGCTTCTTCAGTGTAAGTGCCCCCACCTCCAATCAGGGTCCATTTCATGTTACTAACATGATCCCACTGAGTGAGGAAGGGGGAAGACAAATGCATACTCAGTTCTCATAAGCTGGTATGAGTGAAACCAAAAATAAAAACATGCATACATATATATATATATGCATATATACATACTTAGACAGTTCTCGCATTTCTTCTTCATAAAGCCTCCTTCGTTCTTTTAATTCTTCTGGAAGGAATTTAGCTATTAGCTCTTCCATTATTATAGTTTTGCTGTATTTTCGTGATGTCAAGCACTATATTGGGAAGAATAGGCCATTGAATATTATACAGCCATCAGACACAGAACTGTCAAAGAACCCACATATTAGCATAACTTTGACCCCCCAATTAACCAGCTGAGATGATGAGAATGTATGTATTCTGGATGGTAGAGTTCAGTTTAAAACAAAACAGAACAGACACATGCAATGAATTATTTTTGGACTTAAAATTTTTTTTTTTAATATTGTAACAGTAACAAAACTTGCACTGAAGGTTTAAAAGTCTCAGCGTTTCCCCCAAACACTGAAATTGAGACCATGTTCTTGCCCCACCCCACCCCACCCCGCAAAAGAAACCACAAAGTAAAAAAAATCCTTCCCTTCCTTCTTTCTGGTTAGCATTTCTCAGCTAACAGAAATGGTCGCTGGGATGTGCGGAAGGGCAGTAATGGCAAGGTTCAGCCAGTGATCCTTTACTGCCATGTCTCTACCTTTTACCCCAAGGCCAATGCTTGGATTTTGGACATTGCACCATCTACATGATGATAATGATTTGTTCTCCTTCAGCTTCAGTTGAGACATGCCCTGGTGGCACAGTAGGTTAAGCACTGGTGGTTCAAATTTTGCACAGGAGAAAGACATAGCAGTCTGCTCCCATGAAGACTGACAGCCTCAGAAACTCCACGGGGGCAATTCTCCTTTGTCCTATATGGTTGCTAGGAGTCAGAATAGACTCAACAGGAGTGGGGGCCGCTGCACTTTAGTATTTGGAAAAAATGGGGGGTATGAAAACCAGTAGTATTTGAAAAAATATGAGGGGAGATGAAAACTAGTGGTTTTATTTTGTTTGTCTATTTGGTTTTTAAAAATCATTATTATACGTCTAGTTATTATTGAAATGATGTTATAAAACATATATATATATATATATATATACACACACACACATATATACACACACACAGGGATCAGCACGTTGTGGGTATTTAATAATGTGAATCACCAGACAAGGAAGGTTTTAAACAGTGGAGTGCTTGCAATGAAAAGGATCTGTACAGACCAGCAGGGGGAGCTCCTGAGTATTAGACGACTTCAGATAATTTTCCTTTCCCTGTGTGGATTGTGTCCGTCTATTCTGCAGTGACAGTGATTGGAATAAGATATTTCTCTGTGTAAAGTGGTGGGTGACCCTGTGTGAGCACACAGAGATAGACAAGCCTGTCATCTAGTCCCAGAGTCCAGAATGCCTTATTTACCAGGCCCTGCCTGGTAGCTCCAAGTGCACGGACTAGGGACCCAGGCTTTGGAGACCAGCAGCAACTCAGGAAACAGCAAATCTGCGAAGTAGCAAATCAGCATTCAACTGAAGCTAAAAAAAATTAAAAACACTGAGGAACCAAAACCAAACCACTGCCGTGGAGTCGATTCCAACTCAAAATGACAGGGTACAACTACCCAGAGGATTTCTGAGGCTGTAAATGTTCACAAAAGCAGCGGTTTGAACTGTCACCAAGTGCTTTAGCCACTGCACTACCAAGGCTCCTTAAACCTTAAAAAAACAAGTCCCTTGCCCTTGAGCCAAGTGTGACTCATGCGCCTCTGCAACAGGTTTCTGAGACTAAATCTTCATGGAAGCAGACAGTTTCAGCTTTCTCTCATGGAGCAGCTGGTGGCTTTGAACCACCAACCTTGTGATTAGCAGCCCAGTGCCTAACCCACAATGCCACCAAGGCTCCTGGGTTTTTCGGGTTCCTTAAACCTGTTGCCGTTAAATGCCATCAAGTCGGTTCTGGCTCATAGGGACCCTGTACAGGGTTTCCAAGGAGTGGTCAGTCAGCTGGAACCACCAACCTTGCGGTTAACAGTCCAGTGCTTATCATATAGCAGCATACCAGGACTCCTTAAACCTAGGAACCCAAAAAAACCACGGCCATCGAGTCGATTCCAACTCACAATCGTATAAAACAGCGTAAACCTGCTCCTTAGGGTTTCAAAAACTGCAAGTTTTTATGGGAGCAGACAACCTCATCATTTAGTGGCTGGTGGGTTTGAACTGCTGACCTTGTGATGAGCAGCCCAATGCTTAACCCACTGTGCCACCAGGGCTCCTTAAACCTAAGAGAGATACGTACAAAAATGTGGCTTTCTCTAGGTACATGAGTTGACTTTTCTTCTTTCTGCTTCTCTGAACTTTGCAGTGGCACCACAGTGCACGAGTCCTGGATGATTCTATAAATAAGCATTGGACTGCTAACTGCAAGGCCGGCAGTTCAAACCCACCAACCACTCCTCGGAAAGGCTATACAGGGTCTCTCTCTATGAGTCGGAACTGACTTAACAGGCCCTAACCACTACACCCCTTTAACCCAGGGAAGAGAGTGAGAACTCACACCCTTCGTTCCTTCCCTGAGTTTCTATGGCGGAGTGTGGGGGATAGTGGCTTCTCTGGATCTGCGTTCACCCAGAAATAGTCTTGCCTCCCCAGCCTCTCCTCTGGGTGCTGGGGTCAGCAGCAGTAATACCAAGGGTAAAATGTGCCACACAAGCGCTTGAGGGAAGGAAAACAAGGTAGACTCCCAGGATTCTTTCTTAGCTAGAGGAATTTCACCTGGGTCACTGGGAAAAGGAGGCTGGGGCGGCTGTGTGATTCGTTTTAGAGGATATGAACGGCTCGGAGCTTTTGAAGTCACCAAGTGTCTGTGAATAAGTGCAGTTCTTTGCACACCAAGGGGGAGACCAGAATCACACTGGACGTCTATAAAGGTTTCTCTCGGGACCTGGAAGCTGATTTCTTTTAACTACAGAATAAACATCAATGATAAGGGGATTTCAGAGTTTATCTTGTCCAAGTCCAGAGAGGATAAATGGTTCACACCAAGATTAAAGTGAATCAGGTGGCCGACATGCTGGAATTAGAATCTGGATTTAGAGTTTCATCATCTTATCGGACTAGCTAGCACTTTTGTCCCCAACCAGGGCTTTGAACTGGTTCGTTCCGGTTCACTCCTTGCTGACACTTCACCTTTCCACCCTCAAGTAGAATCTCCTGTTTTAACAAGATGCCCAGGTGATTTGTATGTAAATGTAAGAATCACCTGGGGCTCTGTAAGGAGCCATGGTGGTGCTATAGGATAAGCACTTGACTGCTAACTGCAAGATTGGTAGTTTGAACTCACCAGCCCCTCCATCGGAGAAAGAAGAAGCTGTCTGCTCAAAGATTTACAGCCTTTGCAAGGTCGCTATGAGTCAGAACCAACTAAATGGCAGTGAGTTTGAGGGAATCTGTAAGAATTACTTGGGGACCTTATTCAAACAGAGATTCTGATACAGTCTATCAGGAGGTGGAATGGCAAATTCTCAGCAGTGGGTTCAAATAGAATTAACTGGTCTGAAGCCATCTCGGACACAAATGAATTTCACTATTGACAATAAAAAGGGAGACGTTGCCAGTTTTTCTGAGTGATTTTGTGGAGACGGAAGAGAGGCAGGAGAAAATAAATGGTCCCAGGGGCCTACTGGGCACGGTTGTTGTTGTTAAGTGCTGTCGAGTCAGCTCCGACTCACAGCGATCCCCATATAGTTTCCAAGAAGTGGCTGGTGGGTTTGAATAGCTGATGTCATGATTAGCAGTCTAGTGCTTATCCTACAGTGCCACAACAGAACTCCTTGGACACTGGCTTAGTACCTGCGCCCGAATCCACCACCTCATTCAAGACAGAAAGACTATTTTACCTGTAAAAGAGCATCTTTGCACAGCGGGCACTTGGCATTGTGATCCAGGCATCTTTCAAGGCATTTTAAGCAGAAGGTATGTCCACAAGGTGTTGTAACTGGCTCATAAAATAATCTGAAATTTAAGAATCATAAGGGAAGAAGATGGCAGTAAGACACACACACACACACAAATATGTTCAAAGGTCAAGTAACATGGTTTGGGAAATCAAGACGGTGATTTCTTTTTTGTTATCATTGCTCTTGTTGGTACATCTGTTTTTCATTTCTGAGCAGCATTTAAAATAATGCCTTTATTAAAATTTCAGGTGGAGCTAGACAATTTTTCTAGCATTAATTCTAGTCAGTCTCTTCTGGGGCACCCAGAGTTTATTTTCCCCTGCCTGGTCCCCTCAGACAACAGAGATCAATGTCCAGTATGTCTGAGTAGACTCAATTCTAAAAATATTTAGGTAACCTGTTCACCTTGAGTATATGTAAATACACACACACACACACACACACACACACACACACACATGACTTCCAACAATTTCAAACTGGTTCAGTCATAGCCAGTGTCGTGAAACTGGAATAGACTCAAATTTTTCATATTTGGGTGATCTGGAAAAAATCATTGAAATGAGAAAAATCATGGGTCAACACCCTGGAAAGGAGACTCGGAAGAGGTCTAGTGTAGCCTTTCAGGAGCTTGATGAACTGTAGAGAGTGACACACATCTTTGTTGTTGGCCACCATCTTTGAATTGAGCACAGCTGTTTCAGGCTCAAAAATCCAACAGGCATGGGATCTGGTTGGTATGCAACGCACATACTGCCCTTGTTGTCTTAGGGGGGAGATTACGTTTCTAGCAGGGCTTCTGCCTGTAAATTTTCCTGTTCTGGTTCACCCAAATTTGAAAAATTCACATGTGTTGAGTTTTGATTCCTGGCCATGACAGAACAGGGGAAAAATGGTTTGAAGCCCTGGTATTAACACATACGTATTCACACACACTCGCTCTCACTCTTTCTCCCTCTTATACACACAATTCAACAATTTCGCAACTGTACACATTACAACAGAAAAATACCTGGCTGTTTTGCTAACCTTGATTGCTTTTTTCACCTAAGCAACATGTACTGCCTGAAGAATCTTAAAACTGCACCTCTAACAACACATACCTGCCTTTATATGGATGAACAATTTTCCTAAGACAGTGGAGTTGTATTATTAATGTGCTACTGAAACACACACACGCAGACATGCTCCAATTAGAACCTATGTTTTCCTTGCTTTAGGGGAGCTGGGTATTTTCGAAGCAATCTAATGATCCTTTTATAAAGTCTGTTGTAGACATTCAGAGATTCACGGACTGCCATCACTCAGAGAAAGGCTCACCTGCAGCAGGACCAGTGGGTGGGGGCAGCTGAAGATGATAGCTCAGAAGTGGGGTTTGCACTCACCATAAGGACGAGAGCACAAAAAGAAGGGAAAGACGCCTGGCCAGCCTACTTAGCCCTCACAAGCGAGTTCAGTTGACAGGGAGAGGCAGCCAGCTGCACAGCTCCCTCATGTGGCCTGGAGGTGCACCAGCAGTCTGAGCCACATTGCCAGGCAGAGCAGAGAATTCAACTGTCAAAGCTTCAAATCAGGACTTGAGAAGAAATTTTACCCATTTACTCAGAATGAAACTGAAGTCCAGAGGAGGAGAAGTCACTTGTCTGAGTGTAAACAGGCAAAACTATCCACTTTCAGCACTCCTGTGCCTTTTCTGTTAGAACAATGATTCTCAACTATGCATCAAGATCACAGCTTTCCAAACCAAACCATAACCTTTGTGCAGCAGTCATGGACTCTGACCCTATGGGGGAGTAGAACTGACCCATAGGATTTCCCAGGCTGAAATCTTATGGAAACAGATTGCCACATCTTTGTGCCCTGGAGCTGCTGTTGGGTTTGGACTGAAGACCTTTAGGTTAGCAGCTGAGCACTGTGCTACCAGGCCTTCTTGAACCACTTTGTTATTGTTGTTAAGTGCCGTGGAGTTGGTTCCGACTCATAGCGACCCTGTACAGGGTTTCCGAGGCTATAAATCTTTACAGGAGCAGAAAGCCTCCACTTTCTCCCGCGGAACAGCTGGTAGTTTCGAACTGCTGACCTGCGGTTCGCAGCCCGATTCGTAACCACTACGCTACCAGAGCTCCTTTACTGCTGTATATAACCGATGCGCAGTAACTCACCATACTTTAGTAGAGTGTACAACTTTGTAAGTTTTTACATAAGCACACACCCATGGGACTATCCCTAGAGAACATAATCATTACCCTCAAATGTTTCCAAGTTTCTTCATACCGCCCCTTTGTAAACCCCACCTCCTGCCCCTCTCCACCCTGCCCCATCCCCCCACTACCTGTTGCTAAGTGCAGTTGAGTTAGTTCTGACCCTGTATAGGGTTTTCAAGGAGCAGCTGGGAGATTTGAACTGTGGGTTTAACCTTATGGTTAGCAGTCCAGTACTTATCCAACAGTACCACCCAGATGTCTGCAGCACACCAAAGAGCCCTGTGGCACTGTAGGCTAAGCACTGGACTGCTAACCACAAAGTCGGCAGTTCGAACCCACCAGTCACTCTATGGGAGAAAGGTGAGGCAGTCTTCTATCAAGATTTCATCACTATGAGTGGGAATCAGCCCGATGGCAGTGGGTTTGGGTGGCCACATCTGCGGAGATATCGGCCACCTGGTCTAGTAGGATAAGGCCCTGGCATCAAGGTTTTTGGTTTGCTTTTTTTTGAAGGTGGTAGTAATGTGTAGGCTAGGACTGAGAATCACTGTAGTATTACACAATCCTACTAATCTCTACAGAGGCAAACCTTCTGGTTTCCAAATCTAATCATCAGAATCACCTGAGGAGCTTTCAAAACACACACATACACACACACACACACACACACACAGAGAGAGAGAGAGAGAGAGAGAGAGAGAGAAGCTTGACTCAGCAAGTCAAGGGAAGAGATAGAGATTGTTTATTCTTAACAAGTCAACAAAGGCCGGCCATAGGAGAGAGGCTTTTAAGATCCTCTCTGTGTAGTCTGAATTTGTGTCCTGTTTTAAAAGTATATCATTTAGACAACAACATTAATACATTTCCGTTTTTACATTTTTAAAAATCAAACATTTCCAAAACAAAAACAAATAATTTATGGTGGTCCTAACCAGTGCTCTAAGGCAAAAAGAAAAATGAAAATATAAGATTGGAAAGAAACCAAATCTGACATCAGTCACAAATCGTATGATGGTGAGCTTAGAAAATCTACAAGAATCTACACATGATTTTTAGAATACAAAACAACTAATCAAAGGAGCTCTGGTAGCATAGTGGTTACGAATCAGGCTGTGAACCTTAAGGTCAGCGGTTCGAAACTACCAGCCGCTCCACGGGAGAAAGATGAGGCTTTCTACTCCCGTAAAGATTTACACCCTTGGAAACCCTGTACAGGGTTACTATGGGTCGGAACCGACTCGACGGCACTTAACAACAACAACAACAATCAAATGAGCGGACTCTTCGTGGGGTGCTGTAGGATAAAGCACTGGACAACTTATCACAAGGTTGGCGGTTCAAACTCACTAGCTGCTTCTTGGAAAACTAATACAGGGCTACTGTGAGTTAAAACTCACTTAACAATAACAATCAAATGAGCAAGGAGCCCTGGTAGCACTGTGGGCTAAGCACTAGGTTGCTTGCTAACTGATGGTTCAAACCCACCAGCTATTATTCCAAGGGAGAAAGACGAGACTGTCTGATCCCATAAAGATTTACAGTTTCAAAAACCCAAGCAGTGAGGGAAAAGGATACTCTTTTTCAATAAATGTTCCTGGGAATACAGGCATGCCTTGCTTTTATTGCTTTTCACTTTACTGCAATTTGCAGTTAGTGCCCTTTTTCAAAAGAAATTTTAAATACAAATTAAAAGTTTGTAGCAACCGTCTACTGAGCAAGTCTATTGGGGCCATTTTTTCAATGTATCTTTGTGTTACATTTAAAGTCGTTCTCACAATACTTCAGTCTGTTTCATAACGTGGTTGCACACTGGTTGCACACTCAATAGACTACAGTCTAATGTAAGCACAGCTTTCAAATGTGCTGGGAAACCAAAACATGTGCATGACTTACTTTATTGCAATATTTGTTTTATTGGGGTGCCTTAGAACTGTATCACTAAGGTATGCCTGTAGTTGGATATCCACTGGCGGGGAAGGGGGGAGGGGGAGGAGATGAAGCTGGACTATCCCCTCACACCATACACAGAAATCAATCTCATATGGATTATAAAAATGTATGTGAAAGGCGAAACAATACAACATTTAACAAAAACACTATCAATAAAATTCTTGATAATTTTGACTATATTAGAATGAAGAACATACAAATTCATCAAAAGATGCCATTGAGAGAGCAAAACAGGAGATCGCAACATGAGAGAAGGCATTTGCAATTCTGTAGCTCTGTGTGATAAACACTGGACTGCAAACTACAAGGTCAGTGATTTGAGCGCCCCAGCCACTCCATGGGAGAAAGACGAGGCTTTCTGCTCCCACAACCATCTACAGTCTCAGAACTGACTCAATAGCACTTAACAACAACAACAACAACAAACAAAAATGTAACATCTAAGACTACACACACAGCTCCTGCAATTCAGTGAGAGAGAGAGAGAGAACCCAAAAGGAAAAAGGGGAAAAGACACATGTGGCAGGAAATGTAGACGTTTTTCATAGCAATCTTGTTCATAACTAAATCAGAGATAGATTCATACTATAGAATACTAAACAAAGATAAAAACGAACAAAATTCATCCCGATGCAATACATGGCTAAATCTTAAATTAAAACTAAATAAAAGAATGGAGAACAGAAGAATGTGTTCTGGATGATTCAATTTATATATTGAAACAGGCAAAATGAAATCATATGGCTTAGGGATGCATACACAGGTGGTAAAACAATAAAGAAAAACAAAGAGCCAAAAGTCAAAAGAATGGTTTTTGAGGAGGAGGGAAGTTTGTGATTGAGAAGGGGCACATAAGCAGTTCCTGGGGTACTAGCAATTTTCAATTTCTTGAACGGAGAGAGTATATTCTCTTTACGATAATTTCTCAAAGAAAAAAATTTAAATTTATTGTACTGTTCCACTGTGTTGTTGTTTAAGTGCTATCGAGTCAGTTCCAACTCACAGCGACCTTGGATAGGGTTTTCAGGGCTGTAAATCTTCATCTTTGCAGAACCAGAAAGCCTCATCTTTTTCCCTTAGAGCAGCTGGTGGGCTCAAACTGCCAACCTTGTGGTTTGCAATCTGATGCTGATTATACAGAGCGACAGTGTTCCCATTCCACTGTGTAGTATATTTCAAATTTTAAAGGTTTTATTAAAAGTGTAATTTGCCGCCTGATCAGAGTACCACTGCTGTGATCAAACTACTAGGGCAGCCAAACCAAAATATGTCATCTCCCTTGTGAATCTGCATGCTTTTCTAATACATTATTTGCTGATGCTAATGATGAAGATGACTGATGAATTTACATCAGCAACCAATACCTAAATCTATTTTTTCTCCTAAGAAATTCACAAATGGACCTATTGTTCATGTAAGAATGTAATCCACACAAAAGAACAAAGATGTAACTGGCTAATTAATTGCAATAAATACTGACATTTAGTGAGCAGATGAATGAAATATACAGAAAAAGGACACAGTCATTTCTGCGCAAAAGCTATGAGTAAAAGGCCCAGATCTGAGTGCTAACCGCCAAGAATGCTGCCACAGATGCTGCATAATCATTGCTCAGTAATAATTCAAGGTTCAAATGCTTAAAAGATAGCATCTTTCAATAGTCAATCCACTTGCACATTCAGGGCTATTGTTTTACTCAGTAAAGGCTGGCAGGATACAGATAGCATAGACCTCCCTTGCTATCCTTAGTATGTACAATTCTCTATTTCATGTGAATTAATTTGATATATGTTTATAGGTGGGAATTATGATAGCTCCATCTTCCTATTCAAGAAATCAAGACTCAAACAGGTTACTTACCTAAGGTCACACAGCTAGCTACTCCCCAGCTCATCTTTTTTCTCTCCTACATGATTCAGCCACACCTATGTGGTATTGTTGCTGTTAAGTGTCATGTAGTTGGTTTTCGAATCCTACCAACCCCATGTAACATAGTAGAAATACTCTAGAGGCTTTTCTAGGCTATCATCTTGATGGGAGTAGGATCACTAGGTCTTGTCCCACAAAGAGCCGCTGGATAGGTTTGAACCATTGACCTTGCAATTTGCTTAGCCATAGCACCCCACAGCTCCTTGGGACTGTATGTAGTATATCTGGATCTAAAATAGACAGTATCTACTGAAATGTAGATACATACATTCACCCATATTCCCCCACCCCCCTCAAAGATAGCTTTGTTGTTGAGTGCCGTGTAGTTTTGGTTCTGATACATTGCGACCCTGTACAGGGTTTCTGAGGAGCAGCTAGTGAGCTTGAACCACCGACCTTGCAGTTCAAATGGCTTATCTACAGCTATTCCAATGCCTCTCATGCTCTCTTATTTATTTATTTATTTATTACCATTTTAAAAACACCTTGGGGAAGGATTTCTAAATCCAAGCAGTGCAATATCTTCTCACAAAAAGGCCATTTTACATTGCCACAGTGACGGCATAAACAACAGTAATAAACGCTTTCAGTTAGATGTCAGCCTGGATAAAATGCTTGGCTTATCTGGAAAGAGCTGTTATTTGCCACCAATTACATCCTTGTATTGTATTCCTTGCTGCTACCAAATCCAAATGGCAGCAAAGAGAAGAAGAGAAGGAGGGGAGAGCAAAGGGACACGAATGAAGAGAAAAGGAGGAGAATGAAGTAATTCCTTAACTTACGCAGAGAAAACTAGGTTACATTGAAAGTAGCTCATTTCAAATGATAAAGAGGTCACTGGGCCATTAGGTAACTGGTTCAAATACCAAACATTCTGATTCTGCATCTCAAAATAGACTTGCTACCTGGGGCTGCTCCAAGAGGCCCCAGAGGTGCCTTCAATAGTTAGGGTACTAAACATGACTAATAGAAAGAAAAAATATTATAGTCCTCTGCTCTCGTCTCCACAGGGGATATATTCCAAGACCCCCAGTAGATACCTGACACCACAGATTGAATTTGAACCCTATATCAAAAGTGTTTTTTCCTATACGTACATACTTATGATAAAGTTTAATTTATACATTAGGCACAGTAAGAGATTTACAGCAGGAAGAGAGAAAGGAATAGCCAGAAATATCACCATAGAAAACTTGTAAGTCTGTCTTCTGCCTATAACTGATTGGAATACTTAAAAAGAGTCTACAACGTGCCCAGTGAAGAAGGTTTCCTGCGGAGCCTCTGCATTACATATGACTATAGGTGGAATCCTGAACCCCATCCAGAATCTTCTGAGGTGGGAAATTTCCACTGGAAAGGACAAGCAGACCAGCCTAGAGTGGTTAGGAGAACAGTAGATAGCTTCTTGAAAGAAGACCAACAGGTAAAATTAAAAAAAACACTAACAGCAGTCCAACTGAACAAGCAAGTTGCAAGCCCAGGAGACATCAAGGCAAGAGGTTGGGTCCCCTCAGGGCAAACCCCCTTCCAAGACTCAAGGGGAAGACATGAGCAGGCATGCGGTCTGGGTCTGATTGGTTACCACTGGTCACTGATAAGGGGAAGTGAGGGAAAAACAGCAATGAAGCTGCAAGCTAAGTCCAACCACGTTCAATACACTCTTGTAAACCTGGGTGGAGACCTGGTTGGCCATCAGTTTGGTAAGACCTGGGGACTCCTGGGTCCAGAGTCACTGACATAGCCAAAGAGGACTAGAGTGGAGAATGAAGTGTTCAGCTGAGAAGAAGAGAGGGCATATGTACAAGAACACCTACACTTGTAGATAACACCCACTTGACCTGGCTTCAATGATCAGAGCTCAACTAGAAGGAGAAAGAGGAAAAAGAGTAATCTGATACAATTTGATGAACTTGACCTATACCTATAGATGCGGTAGCTCAATAGAAGGAACAAATCTTTACAGCAAGGATCATTCCCACCCCCTCCATACACAGAGTAGACAGGGATGGGCAACTTGGACATTGGCTATCCAAAATGGTGGTGGTGGGGGCTACAAAGGCAAGAAGTTACTGGCTTACAAGCTTTCAGGAGGGAGCCTAGATTCAGAGGGCGTGGAGGAAGGTAGAATCTCCACTGAGTAGTATCCAATCTGTCTGTGCGGGAGATGTTGTACTCATGCGGTACAGTGAATAATTACTATCAGGACTGACTGTGACATTTGGAAATATAAAGATAGATGTTTTGTAGCAAAAGGAAGGAAGTGGTTGACTTTATAGGCCAGGAGCGGGAGGCTTCTGGGACCATCAAGGGAAAAGAGTGGAGTGTGGGACCCTACCCAGACAAACAGTGACGCCAGAGATGGAGGCAGAGATGATGATGTGCAGAGATGATGATGTGGAGAGATGGAACAGCTGGGGACTCTGGACCCAGAGAGGGAGAGAGGCTGTGTGCTGACCACGGGGGGGGGGGGGGGACTTGCAGGGTGTACCCTTTGATTGGTTGATGATGCCTGGAGGGGATTGTAATCATGGCAATGTAACGATATATACGATAGGATGAATGTAGACCTAATGTTCTCCCATGTAAACAATCACATAATTCACAATAAAAGTTTTTAAAAAAGAGAGAGATTAACAGCAATAAGCAACAAGAAAATCAGAACAATTACTAAGTAAAATCAGTGTGACTTGAACACAAGCACTACAATACCACCAGAGCTGAGCGGGTCACTGAGACATAAAGGTGATTCACGTCCAGGACAGAGCAGCAAGAGATTGCATCACACCACTCAAAATGGTGAGCAATTGAAGACTTAGGATTTGCTTGGGTTTTTTTGGAATTTCCCATATAATAATTTTTGGACTGTGATTAACCGCTGGCAACTAAAACCTCAAACCGACTCCAGACTCCAAGGCACACAGCTACCAACCACCACTACCTGAAACCTCAGGAAAAATAAAACAAAAACCGAAACCACAGATAAGGGACCAGGGGAGGGAGCTACTATATACGTTAGGGAGTGAGGTGGCTCAGTAGGATAAGCACTTGACTACAAACCACAAGGTTGGCAGTTTGAGTCTACCAGTTGCTCTATGGGAAAATGATAAGGCTTGATGCTCCCACAAAGATTTACAGCCTCAGAAACCTTATACAGGGCTATTATGAATCATAAATGACTCCAAGGCACTTAACAGACAATAACACTGTATACCTTTCAGGTAGCAGCTTCCTTATTCAGTTTGTCTGCACAACAAGAGAAGTCATTCAGAACACTAGTACCTTTGATGGATAGGGCAGGCTGCATGCCAGTGAAGGGTACTGTGTGGTGGACCAAAAGATCTTTCTGGACATCTGTTCTCCTGTATCTTCACAACCTCTGCACAAATACCTCAGCCTCCTTTTAATGCTTTCTTGAAAACCAGACCCATTGGCGATGTACTAAAAGCTGTAGACCTTTTCCTAGAAACACACACGTGCACATACGCACACTTTTACATAGAACCTCAGACAATTCATACATCGATTAGAATCCACACATATGACCTCCTCAAGGGCACATGGACCTAAAGTTTTAAAACCTCTGATCTATAGGGAAAAATAGTGAACATTTATGGAGTGTTCACTGTCTAACAGCTGCTATTCTAAATGTTTTAAATAGATTTTCTCAGTCATGCTAACAAACCCTTTGGAGAAAGGACTATTCTCTATTTTCCTTGTCACTTGCTACAGGTCAAACAGCCAGTAAGTGGCAAAGTCATGATTCAAACCCAGGCTGTCTGGCATGGAAGCCCCTCCTCTGAGTTGCTAAGTAACAGCTGTGAAATGAAAATGTATATATCATTTTAAATTGTACACAGTTAAAATTGAAACAGATCCTGATCATAGCAAAGTCCTGGTGTGGCACTGTTGGATCAGCACTGGACTGACTGCTAATCAAAAGATTGCGGTTCAAACCCACCAGCTGCTCCTCAGAAACCCTAACCAGAGTCTCTATGAGTTGGCACCGACTCGATGGCATTAAACAACAGCAACATGACCATAGCAGCTTTCTTTTTTTTGGGGGGGGGGGGCGGGGGGCAGACATGGAATAATTTGCCTCTCCAGAGAGATCTGAGAAGGTAGAGAACATGTGAAACACTGGAGGAGAGCTGCTTGGCCAAGTAGCTCACACCCGCTACTAACTACTACTCACACAACACAGAATGAAAGCTAGGCAGACCCTCTACTTGACTGACAATAATAGGCCTGTGGTACTAGTATCAGCCTTTAAGCTCTAAATTCTTAATCCAGTATACTGTGGTGGTTGTGTGCCATTGAGTTGCTTCAGACTCATAACGAACCTATTTCTGAAGGTGTAAACCTTTACGGGAGCAGAAAGCCTCATCTTTCTCCAGTGGAGCAACTGGTAGATTCAAACTGCTGATCTTGTGGTTAGCAGCCCAGTTCATAATTCACTATCCTACCAAGGGTCCTTAATCTAATACAGTAGTTGAGATTAAGTCTAGGGCCATAAACTTAAATACCGACAGGAACCATGCAAAATGTCTCATGCAAAAATGTGAGACACAGGATGGGATGAGACAGTGGGAGGTGATGGGGGCCAGGACCAACTGAAGAGTACATGTCCTGTCTTAGCTAGAAAAATCCAGGAGGGTCAAACAAAGAACATATTCAGACTGTAGGCCATCGGTTAGCAACCTTTGAGTAGACTTCTCTCTTCCCACCCTCCCTGTAAGAATTTTGAAGTCAGGAGTCAAGCATGCAGCCTGTGAGTAGGAGACACAAGCTAGCCCATGTGAGAAATCAGTGTTGTGAGTTCCACTTCACTAGAACCATGCTTTCACACATGCTGACTGAAGAAGCAGGTAGGTGGCTAGCAGAAAGATGCAGGCATCAGAAAGGAGGAAACATCAGGTGGTAAGTGACCGCAAGCAGCACATACCTCATACAGAGTGAGCATTCAAGGTCAGATGCATCAAAAGAGGCGACCGGGCTATTGAGAGCAGGTTTGGCCTCCAGATCCGTGGGTGAATCTGTGATTTAGAAAGCACTTAGTCAGAACTACACCACCCTTGGTTCCACAGATAGTAAGTACTTCTGAAGCTAAGAGGACCCAATTTCTATTTTTGTTTTTCAGCTGTTACTCTAGCTACCTCCCAGAGAGTTGATTTCATGACCACCTGAGTCACTGAGGATGGGAGACCCTGATATAGACACTCACAGGGTTCCAGCAGCCTGAGGCATCCTCCCAGTGAGAGAGAGAGAGAGGCACACAAGTCAAGGCCCATGGGACTTCACTCCAATGTTACAAGCACCCACTCAACCAGGCAGCATCAGCAACATCTCCATGAAGTGAGCTCTGCCAAACCCTCTTGGAAAAGACTTCAAGCAGCAGCTGCTGCTTCCCAGAGGCTTAGTTATAAGAGCACAGCTGGGCAGGAGCAGGGTAAGCCCTAATCACACTGCTCTGGCCCTACATTTCTACATGGAGGCTGGGGGAAGTTAGCCAGGAAGGAAGGGACACTGTGGAAGGCATAGGTTGGCATTACTTGATGCCTGGCTTGACTATCTGCCTTAGCTTTCTAGTATGATTGCTGACCACATACAATGGGCTAGACCCCAGGCATTATCATACAGAAACCTCCAGCAACCTCTGAGGTCACCAGCTGGTTAAGTGCTATGGCTGGGTCACACATCCAGAGAGAAAGTGAAGAGGTCCCCCATTGGGGAGGCTGGAATAAGACATTTGCATAGGCTGCTGAGTGAAGCATATCCTTCCAAGTCTTTCTCCCTGGGTAGAGTTGAGTACCTGACTTGGAAGCTTTCTTAGACACCTCCTGACCTCGGGGTTCAATTTGGCCATGCTTCCTCTTCTTTTCCTGGCATTTTCCAGTCTTAGTGGCATCATCCTCAGGAGAAGCGGCATCCTTCTCCTCCTCTTCTCCTGTCTCGTCTTGTGGCCCATCCACCTTGACTCTAGCTGGACTGGTGTCTGCTTCCTCCTGACTAGAACAGTGAGGAAGCTCCAGGTTTTCCTGGGAGGAGGAAGAGGCGAATATCAGAATCTACTTCAGACCAATATTGTTATGTGATGTGTCTACTTGCATGGGGACAAAACAGGACAAATACAGAGCCCTGAGCCCCACCCCTGAACATTTAGTGAACATCTTGCTAAACACCTTGTTGTCCCTAAGGGCACATTACTTCCCATTTCCTGTCCACGCAGCATCTGCAGCAAAGACGTGTCCAGCCTGGGTGGAGGTGGGGAACTTCCTAGACAAGGTTATAAAGGAATGGATGGTGGTAGGTAGTGTGTGTGTGTGTGTGTGTGTGTGTGTGTGTGTGCATGCGTGCTTGAGTGCGTGCGTGCGTGCGTGCGTGCGTGCATGTGGCAAGGGGAGGTAATCTTTGAGGAGAGGTGAAGGGGAGAAATGCAAAGTGAAGTACCAACCCCACCTTCTGTCATAATCATTCCGCAGTTACATTTAGGTAAAGGCATGGTGGGGGTGGGGGTGCTAGTGTCTGAAGTGAGGCTAGATAGATCACCTGTCACTCAAACCTTCCTTCCACCCTCACTGCCATCCCAGGCCCTCTGGAAATCCCAACCCCCAGCTCCCAGAGGCCTTCTGATGAGTTTTTGGCACAGGTTTGCTCTGAGGCCTGCAGTTATCTCATGTTCTAGAACTGTATGTTCTGCTCATCAAATAAACTAGGGGAAAGAAAAAAAAAAAATTCCTTTCACTAGCTTTTTAAGTAACAAGTCTGAAAAAGAGACAAAACCACCAGGCAAGATCATCAATAATGTCTTTCACCTTTTAAACAATGTTTGCCCAGGAAAGGGAGATTTGTAAAATGGGTCTAGAAAGCAATCCAGTGACAATGTGTCACTGTATAACTTTACCAGGTGCAATCAGAATGATCATGTTGCTGTTTCCCTCTAGCCCTTACCAATAAATGGGAGGGTGGTAGTGGTGGTAGAGCAGAGAGTTAGGAGAAAATACTGAGGTGAGGAGAAAAATGATGTGGCTTTTCAGCATTATAGCAATACAAGGAGCTCTGCTGGCATAAGGGTTAAGCGGTTGGCTACTAACAAAAAAGGTTGGATGTTCAAACCCACCCATTAGCTCTGCGGCAGAAAGATCCAGTGATCTGCTCCTATAATGTTTGTTGTTGTTGTTATGTGCCGTGGAGTCGGTTCTGACCCATAGCGACCCTGTACAGGGTTTCCGAGGCTGTAAATCTTTATGGGAGCAGAACACCTCATCTTTCTCCTGCAGAACAGCTGGTAGAGTTTTGAACTGCTGACCTTGCGGTTCGCAGCCCGATTCGTAACCACTACGCTACCAGAGCTCCTTCCTATAACGATTACAGCCAAGAAAACCCTATAAGGCCGTTCGTTCTACTGCCACACAGGGTCAATGTGAGGTGGAATGAACTTGATGGCGCCCAACAATAGCACCCCCCTACATCGTCAGCATTCCCTCAGGCCAAGGAATTGTCTACACAACAGTGCACTGCTTTCCAAAGCAAACTTTGGATGGAAAGCCAATCCCTGTGCCCTAACAGTGGAATGTAAAATTAAAAACAAAACAAAAAAAAAACAACCCACCAAACTTGTTGCCATCAAGTTGATTCTGACTCATAGCAACCCCATGTGTGTCAGAAGAGAACTGTGCCTTCTAGGATGTTCAATGACTGATTTGGGGGCAGCAGGTCACCAGGCATTTCCTCCAGGGTGCCTCTAGGTGAACTGAAGTTTCCTATCTTTCAGTTGGCAGCCAAGTAGGGTCACTGTTTCCAGCACACAGGGAGCCCCTAGTGGAATGCAAGGGGTGCTAGGTTGCTTCATTTCAGATCGAGCTGCGATTCAAAGTCACTCCGGACACCTCAATTTAGTCTGAGAGTTCCCAGTCATGTCATAACAGTCTCAAACTATTTGGAACTGCACTAGAAGTTCTTGGATTTCAGGAGCTAGCACGAGTGCAACTGCATTTTATTCTTTGTCCAGAACAGGGAGAGAAGCTTGGGGAAATGTAAGGTTTCCACCTGTCAGTACATCCAAGAAGCTACTGAGAGCCCAAGGATTACAAACAGGAAGAAGACAGGGAACGAATAGAGGGCAGACTGTACCCCAGGAGTGTGCAGGTATATTCAGTACAAACCTCGGTCTTCACATCTAGACTTCTGAGCCTCATTTCCTGCCCACTTACCCTCTGTTGGAAAATCCCATCTCTCTGCATAAATACCCTTCTTCCTCTTGGAAATGTTAACTCTATCCCATCCCTAGCTCTTTTCTCTCTTTTCTGCTACAAATAGGTACTGGGAAGCTACTCATGTGTGAGACGTAGTGTAGGGATGTCGAATTGCTTTCACTTGGGAGTCAGATGGAGTTGTCTTTGCATAAAGACTTCAGTGGATGCTAGCAGGTCAGCAGCTTGAACAAACAACACAAGTAAGCCACGAGGGGCTATCGTGTCCTCTTCCCAGGCTCGACCCCTCAGCTGGGAAAAACCCACGCTGTTGTCTAGTTTCAGGGGAAGTGGGCCAATGCCCTTCTAGTGATGGAAAATCTACTTCTTGGCTGAAGTAATAAGTCAAGAAACCAACCAGCCCTGGGGCCATGCCTGAAAGTCAGTTTTAGCTTTAAGCAAGAACCTTAATGAAGAACAGTGACCTCCAGTGATTCCAATTCATCTTTCTCCGGAACTGGAGGCAGTGGAGAATCACTCCCCACCATTTACCCACCAAATAGCCAAACGAAGCACCACGAGTGAGCTGGGTGAGTTGAGTTTTACCTGTGACAACTTTGGTAGATTATGGCTGGTGCCTTCAGTAGCAATTGACTCTACGTGTTCCTTTAATCTAAGCTGAGATGCCAACAGCTTCAGGATATCGGGAATATGTTCCTGAGAATCCCCCGGGACTGATGGTGAAAAGAGACTAAGGAGAAGCTGTGATATAAAACAGAAGACTTCACTACTTAAGTTTCTACAGGTGCTCAGATGGGGGTGAGGGGGCAGCGGGGAAGGAAAGGGCAAAGAAGTGTAGCTTGCAGGGCCAAACTCCAGGGAGCGAGTCTTGGACCCCACGCCCCAACACAGCAAGGTAGACGTCATCAGTGTTCATCAGACTCACCTGGGGGAGGAGAGTTGCTGCAAAATCCAGGTTCCTAGTTCCCACTCTTGTCCCCAGTGGGGTCCAGGAATCTGGATTTTCAAAGGGCACCACAAGGTCTCTGTCACCCCACCCAAGTTAAGAGTCACTGCCCTGGTGCCAGAAATTAATAGCTGCAGTGAGATTTGTAAAACCAACTGGGAGAAAAGAGACAGAAGAAATCAGGAGAAAAACACCAGTTGAAGAACACTCCAATGGGTAGAAATCTACAAATGTCTCCTAGGTTCCTTGCTGTTTCTTTTCTCTGCATCCTACCACCCACCACCCCACCCCTCCATCATTAATTTCCCAGTCTCTCCTCCACAATTCTGGTCTTCACTTTGCAGAGAATGTCCAGTAAGTTCAAGTACTGTACTTGGGGGAGCGGGCAAGCAGGCAGGCAGGCAGGCAGGGTCCACACTATTGCTGGTTCCCCCTGCAATTGGATAAGCAATGTGAGACGAAGCAGAGAGGGCTAGGAGTCAGGCTGCCCCTTCACATGCTTGCTTCAAATCTCCCCTCTGGTAATGACTGCTGTAGTCGTTGTTAGGTGATGTTCAGGTCGGTTTCAACTCAAACCCATTCTGTGCACAACCAAATGAGACATTACCCAGTCCTGACAGCTTCTGTTAAGCTTGAGCCCATTGTTACTGCCACTGTGCAAATCCATCTCATTATTACGACTAGGTATTTATATATCACGGAATACAGGAGGGCAGATCATTTTGTTTCTCAAGCATACTCAAGTGTATACCACCCAGCACCCACTGGAGTGCTTGAAGACCCACTAAAGGGTGTCCCACCCCCTTGGTGTACACAGTTAGAGAATTTCACGGGAAACCAAACTTTCTCCAATTTGATTTGTTCCCTTGCTGGCCCCCTAAAGATACCAGCTTCTTAAGATACCAGCACTTGCCAGGCAGTCAAGGCCTGCTCGGCCTTCAAGGTTCACCTCAAGTGCTGCCTTACTTTATGACTTCAGTCTTCCTGGCCTCTCCCTTCCATCCATGTTCTCTAGCAAATCATCACAGAGCATGTAATGCTACTGTCTTCTGTTCTCTTCAAAGTGTCAACAGATATAAGTCTTTCTCTCCAACCAGACGGCAGGCATCTGGGCAGGGGAAGCATATAACAGAAGTCTAATAGATACATATCATATTGGATGGAATTGAATTATGACATTTCTCCACCCCAGGGTCCAGGGAAAGGCCTGGTGTTCGGCCCTGAAGTCCCCAGACAGGTCCCGGTTTCTTCTAGTCTTGGGGAGACCCACTTCTCAGCTTGAGGTTGGCAAAGAAGTAAGTACGACAGCCAGAAACTATAGTTCTCACAGGCTCTCAGCTCCACTGGGACCCATGATAGCCCTCAAAAGCACTCCCGAGTGACCCAAAAGGCCCAAGTGTGAGGTCTTCCAGTAACAGTAACGTGGCAACCCAAGCTACAAGGATCAAAGGGGAGAGAGTGGCCAGAGGGAAAGGGAGACAGAGAGGAGAGACCTCAGGAAACAAGACAGAAATCACAGCAGTACATCTTCCCTTTACTACCCATATGTTTCTCTTGGCCTTGTTGATGGCTTTGGCACACAAGAGAAAGTCAAGCATTAGACTGAGCATTCCACATGACTGAAAGACAATTCCACTTCAGTGTTATCCTTAGAGAAAGAAGTTCATATGGGTCAAGAAGGGGGTGGGAAAAAAGCGTGAGTTTTGTAAAAAAAAGAAAAGAAAAGAAAAAATTTAAAAAGAAACCCAGGTCTGTGAAGGTCTTCAGCAACTAATTAATGCCAAGTGAACCTAGACCATCTCTGTCAAAGTTGCAACCCTTAAACTAGGACAAGCTAGTAAATAAGCACAGCTGAGGCCCTTCAGTGCTCTGAAAGGGCTGCCACAGTATCAGCACGTTCAGTGGAAATAAGCCTCTCAATTCTCATCCTAACCTCAGAATTCCTCACACTTGGCAGGGGCACAAGGGCTTGCTTGTTTTATCTGGCATTTGGAGTAAATGCAAGAGTACAAATTCCTTGAGGCCTGATACCTCTTTGGGTCTCCCAAGTCGAGCACAGTACATGGTTGCATTCCCTAAGCAGCTGTGGAAATGACACCAGTTGGTCTATAAAAGTGGGATCTCTATAAAAGAGAGGTAAACCCCACTGATGAGACTAGGATCTCTCAGGCCAACCGGGCAATGCACCAACAGGATGAAAGAAGACACTAACCCCTAAGCCTGAGATCTGCCTCTATTGGCCCTTACACACTGTGTCCCTAAAGACGAGGTTCTGCAGACTGCCTCTGTCCATCCCAGAGCTGGAGAGTTCCACAGCCACTCCTGTCCAGCCTTGACCGTGCGTGCTGAGACTCCTGGTCTGGCCTCCTGGGAGAACTGGGGCGTGGAAGGGCTAAGGAGGGCAGGCTTGGAAGCAGACAGTCTCATTTGCATGTTTCCTCACCCATAACTTAGATGTGACTGGAGAAGTCACCAAACTTCTGCTTCCTTATCTGTAACATGGTGCTGTAGGATTAGTTCACTGGACCAACCGCAGGGTCGGTTTGAACTGCAAGGTCGGAAGTTCAAATTCACCAGTGGCTCCTCAGAAACCCTACACAGGGTCGCTATGCATTAGAAACAATGCACTTAACAACAACAACCCTCATAGGGAAAAATCCTGCTGTGACATTGTAGGATAAGCACTGGACTGCTAACTGAAAGGTCAGTTATTCTAACCCACCAGTAGCTTCTTGGAAACCCTATGCAGGGTCACTGTGAGTTGGAACCAACTCAATGGTATTTAACACCCTCAGAGGAATGTTGTGAGATTAAATTAGATCTTCCACATAAAGCCATGAGCACAGTACCTGGTGCATATTGTTGTTGTTAAGTGCGGTTCCGACCCATAGCGACCCTGCACAGGGTTTCTGAGGCTGTAAATCTTCACGAGAGCAGAAAACCTCATCTTTTTCCGCAGAGCAGCTGGTAGTTTCGCACTGCCGACCTTGCGGTTCGTAGCACTACCAGAGCTCCTTATTTGTTGTTGTTGTTGTTAAGTGCCGTTGAGTCGGTTCCGACCAATAGCGACCCTGTACAGGGTTTCCGAGGGTATAAATCTTTATGGGAGTAGAAAGCCTCATCTTCCTCCCACGGAGCGGCTGGTAGTTTCGAACCGCTGACCTTAAGGTTCGCAGCCTGATTCGTAACCACTACGCTACCAGAGCTCCTTATAGGAAATGTTTAATAAATGTTTGTTGTTGCTGTTATGTGCTGAGCCAATTCAGACTCCTCTGAGTCCTGTAAAGGATTTCCAGGGAGCGGATGGTGAGTTTGAATGGCTGACCTTGCGGTTCAAAGCGACCTTGTGGCCCAGTGCTTATCCTACAGCACCACACCAGGACTCCCTCACTCAATGTTGTTGTTGGTGGTGGTTATGTTCATAGCGACCCTGTACAGGGTTTCCAAGGCTGTAAATCTTTACGGGAGCAGAAAGCTTCATCTTTCTCCTGCGGAACAGCTGGTAGTTTTGAACTGCTGACCTTACAGTTTGCAGACCGATTTGTAACCAGACCGATACGCTACCAGAGCTCCTTAGCTGTCCTCATTATACCCCCCTGGTGGCATAATGCATTGGGCTGCTAGCTGAAAGGTCAGCAGTGCAAATCCACCAGTTGCTCTTCGGGAGAAAGAGAAGACTTTCTGCTCCCATAATGTTTTCCAGCCTTGGAAACCCTATACAGGGTCGCTATGAGTCAGAACCGACTTGACAGCATGCAGCACCAGCAGAATTCTTAGTCACACCATGATCTCTGCCCAGGATTTGGGCAAGGGTCCACAGCTTGGAGCAACCCTCCTCCCACTAGCATTCCTCACAAGAATACCTTGTCCACAAACCAGTTCATTCTGCTTCAACACCTTGCTAAGAATTTGCCTTTCCACCCCAAATATATATACAGAATGAGAGTGGACACTTTACAAGATCCCAAAGTGATTCTGATTCAATCTTGGGGTGAAAGGCAAATTATTAGCAGAGGATCAAACCAGAATGAACTGGTTTAAAAGGCTGGTCAAAGCAACTCCCCGGAAAGGAAATCCTCTGTGAGAGACAGGAAATCTAGAACTCTGTTTCCCCCAGTTCACTGTGCCAAAGATTCCTTCCTGGAGTCTTCAGAAGTCAGCTCTGTCTCGTGCTCATTTTCTTCATCCACTGCTCTGCCAAACCACATTGGGACAGTAGTGCCTGGGGTTGTGGTTAACGGGGAGGGGCGAGAGGGTAGGCCAGAAGGAAAACAAAATGACTGACTCTCCGCATCCAACTTCTAGGCCAGTTAGCCAGACACCAGGAGCAAAAATTGCAAAACAATAATCAACAAAGTCCATGAGTGCTTTCAAGTTGGTTCTGACTCAGTGCCTCTGTATAGGTTTTCTGGGGCTGTAAATCTTTATGGCAACAGAAAGCCTCATCCTTCTCCCATAGAGTGGCTGGTGGGCCCGAACCACCAGCCTACAACTTACAGAGCCAACATGCTTCCGTTTTCACTAATGTATTCAATAGTTCAAGTATATCTTTTTAAAAATAATCACTTTCCACTAGGTCCTAAAGTTAGAATGGCTCTTTAGATTATATAGTCTCTGATTAGCATTCGTGAGACAGGTAAGAAGAACCACTTGGTGTGGTGCTGTAGGGTAAGCACTGGACTGCTAACTGCAAGGTTGGTGGTTCAAACCCACCAACAGCCCCTCAGAAACCCTATACAGGGTTACTATGAGTCAGAATGGATTAGATGGCACCTAACAAAAACAATAACATATGTGTTTTATAGGCATAGCTTTTTGTTGTCTTTGCAGGTTTTTTAATTGTATGCTTAATGACAACCCTGCGTCAGGTCAATCTATTAGCCCCATTTTTCCAGTAGCATGTGCTCACTAGGTGTCTCTGTGTCACATACTGATAAGTCTACAACTATTTCAAACATTTTCAGAATGCTATTGCAAACTTTCATAGAGTCCAGTATAATGCAAACATGATTTTTATATGCACTGTGAAACCAAAAATTTCGTGTGACTCGTTTTTATTGGCAGTATTCCTTTGATTGCAGTGGTCTGGAACTGAGCCCACAGCATCTCCGAGGTATGCCTGCATTTCTAGCAATGCAGCTGAAGGCTGGAGTTCTGCACACAAAGGGGAAATGAGGACTAAAGTATCTTCCCATGAACTGCCGCCAAAAAAAAAAAAAAAAAATGGAAAAAGTGTATATAATTGCACCACTCCACATCTCAGAATCTCCTCATTAAGCCTCATTCTCTGTGTTAACTTGATTGGTTTAGTTGGATTTTTTTTTTTTTTTTTTTTTTATCCTAATGACCAGGACCCTGAGTCACAGAAGCCAGAACATTCCTCACAGACACTGACAAAAATGTAGTAACTGCCCAATCTAATGCACCTGCCAGGAGAAGGGTGTTTTTGGACAACTGGTGAGTCACCCACTCAGGACCCCAACTGCCAAAAACCATGGCACCCTCACTCCCCTCCCTAGAGAAGACAAAGATCTGGGAACCCAATAGTCAGCTGGACCATGAGATGGTATTTCAACTCACCTTTTGGGCTTCCCATTTTGCTTTCTTGTTCTTTCCATCGAGAGCGACACAATACA
Source organism: Chrysochloris asiatica (assembly GCF_000296735.1). Classification (NCBI taxonomy): domain Eukaryota; kingdom Metazoa; phylum Chordata; class Mammalia; order Afrosoricida; family Chrysochloridae; genus Chrysochloris; species Chrysochloris asiatica. The sequence continues at coordinate 1,769,762 of NW_006408701.1, forward strand.
GAAACTCCCTTAGTGCTTCCTCCACCTTGCCTAGAGTGGCTAAGGCTTGAGCTTTTCGGAAATGTGCCTGAAAGAAAAGATTGGCATTCAACCCCATTCTTATTCATCTTATGAATGCTGCTATTATCACTAATAATCACTACACATCAAGTGAGCATTCACTATTGTGTGAAGTATTTTAAAAGGACGACCCATTCCTACAGCCTGGCTTTGAATCCCATTTGAACAAAGATAAAACTCAAATCCAGAAAAGTGACTTGCCCAAAGGAACACAACTGGTTCATTATGGATTCTGGATTTGAACCTGAAACTGCCCAATACCAAAGCCACCCATATCCATGGGTTACAGTACCTTACTACTCCCCCCACCCCCAGCCTTGCTGTCTTGGAGGTATCACCAGATGTAGCAAGACCCTGTATTTGACCACATACTAACCAACTTCCAGGAACTACCCAGATAGGATCTTGTTCTCGCATAAGCAGAGACCTTAGACCATAGCAGAGCCTTGAGCATTTGGTGATCATTTTTCAGAAGTGGCAAAGAGGTAACTAGCACTGTGGTTTTAGGATTCCCAGAATGCTCTTCCCATCAAAGCAGACTGCCCTCAAGACAGCTTAACAGGGGCTGAGTTCATAGGAGCTCAGTTCTCTTCTGCTCCTTCACGACACCCTTAAAAAGTATCCAGAAGTTTCAGGGGTCCTCAGGGTTCAAGCTCAATTGTTCTGAGTGAGGAACTCTCCAAAGAGCATCCTGAGGGAGAGCAGGGAAGAAAGGGAGAGGGCTGCCCTCTCTGTGCTGTGGGACCCATAACTGTTTGCAACTTGGCTTGAAGGGCTTTTCTCTTGAGTCATCTTGGCTGCCCTTTAGTGGCCTTCTCACACTCCCTTGCCTCTCTGGCTGACCCTAAATCTAACAGAAACAGGCCAGTTTGCTACTGCTGAGCCTTGTTGACCTGCCCCTGAAGGCTCAGCAGCCTCCAGCTCTAGCCTGGCTACAGCAGTTCCCAGGCCTCCAAGCCTCCTTAGGATCCTAATCTTGAATGCGAATGAATTTCCTTGTTGCTCTCCCAGAAGTGTTTACACCAGGAGCTTTCTGTAGACAAGGCACCCTGGTGGTACAATGATTAACCAAGGTGCCCTGGTGATACAAAGCACTTGGCTGTTAACTGAAAGGCTGGTAGCTTGAACCCATTGGTTGCCCAGTAAGAGAAAAATGTGGCAGTCTGTTTTCATAAAGATTTACAGGCTTGGAAAACCCTGTGGGGGCTAGCTCTAGACTGAAGGAATCAACTCCACAGTAGTGAGTTTAGGCTTGGGGTTCTGGAAACAAGTCTTAAGTAACATTTCTGCATGTTGCTGTTGTTGTTAAGTGCCTTTGAGTCAGTTCCAACTCATAGTGACATTGTATAGGGTTTCCAAGGAGCTGCTGGTAAGTTTGAACCGCTGGTAGCTGGAGAGAATTCATGTTGGGAGACTTGAGATGCCTCTGGGATCCTGCTAATCATACCAAGTGGCAACCCATGCATTCTTCCTGCAGTGGCTGCCAGCTCACCCCATTGAGAGCTATGCCGCCTGCAGAGTATGCGGAATACCACAGAGCCCTGGCTGGATGGTCAAAACAGGGCTGCCAGGCAAAGGCCTTCCATAGGGCCCTTTCACAGAGAAATGGTGGGAAATATGTCAATCAGGGTGAGAGATGGTTATGAAGTAAATGTATCAGCACAAATCTTCCCTCAGTCTCAATATTCTGATCACTGCCCCAGCCCCCATGCCCCACCCCCAGCACTATGAGGAAATGAAACTCCTGGTAAGTATTGTTGCCAACACTTCATTCACTGGGGAAGTTACTTTCTCCGCTACACCAAAATGGTCCCCTGGCTCTCAGCTTCCCATCTTGTCAGGCCCTCGGCCCTAGGCAGAGGGTAGCAACAGAACTTGCAAGAGAAACTCTCTTATCCCCATTCAGCTCCCTGACTTGCACTGTTACAAGGCCTGAAATGTCCCCACTGAAGCTCCTTTTGAGTTAAGACATTGGAGACTTTGATTAAACTGTGAATGTGTTCTTTGGGGAAGAGAACACATGAATCCATCACCATCCATGAGAACCTTTTCCTGAAAGAATATGCGAGCTTCACCCTGGCACTAATGGCAGAGTGTACAGCTCCATGATACTTTAAGTTCCTGAATTAAAGAAATATGAGAATCCAGTATTTTCATAAGCTTGACCTTAAAACTCATTAGATGGCAAATCTGACCAACTGATGTAAACTAGTTTTAGAGTTCTTAATAACTTAGTGGGCTTTGAACGTAAATTGATGCTGAAGAATTCGTATACTCTTCACTTACCAACTATCTTGATATCTGATATTTTACAACAATAGTAAAAATCTACTATATGACTATTTTGCTCATTAATATATGCCTGGCAGTAATGAACACTATAAGGTGCAAGGTAAGAGTAATGTGGGCTGTGATGGTTACGTGTCAATTCGATTTGGTAGTAGTTATGTAATGATGTAATTTGGAAGGTATATAATGACGCAGCCACCCTTCATTTTGTGATCTAATGCAGTCATCTTCCATTTTTGCGTAATGCCAAGTTTTGCATAATAACCTGGTCTTCCTAACCAAACCAGGTTGATAAGTGAGGAGTGGATCTATTTAATTATAAGGGTGCTTTCTACTACTCGGTAGACTTGAATCTGAAACATTCAGCACTCTTAAATCTAGCTCCATAGGAGTCAGAAAAGAGAGAATGGTCTTGGACTTGGGTAAGTTGGTTTTCCAAGGAAGGCATCCTGGAATTGTATAGAAAGAACATTACACTAAACACTCTGCAAACTTAACGTTGTTAAGTGCATCAAGTCAGTTCCAACTCATAGCCACCCTATATAGGGTTTCTGAGGAGCAGCTGCTGGTTTTGAGCTGTTGACCCTGTGGTTCCCAGTCCAGTGCTGATCCATAGTGCCACACCATTACATAAAAATGCTCACTTTGACCCTTATTGTATCCCTGTGAGATAATCAGAGAATACAGCAATAGCCTCATTTTACAAACAAGGATACTTGAGGTTCAGAGAATAAAACAGCTTCTCCATGGTCATTTAGTTTGCAAGTAGTACAGCTCAGGCTCAAATCTCTACAAAGCATCAACATGTGGATGAAGGCCAGTCCTGAGACTAGGCACAGATGCATTCTGGGAGATGCCTTTTCCCTGCTCTGCTTGTGCTTGAGTGCGCCCAACCCCCAGGGAGGCAGGCCTTTCCTGCCAATTCCTGTCTACAGTGCAACTCCTTCCCACACTCACCTTAACACCCATTGGACGGAGCTTGCATGCTATTTCTGCGTCATGTAGTGCATCCTCATGAGACTCCAAGGTAAAATAAATTTGAGACCGGTTGCTATAAAGTAAGTGGTCGTTTGGAGCTGCCAAAAGGAGAAAATACCTCATTAATGGTCGCCAGCACAAGCACTTGATAAGTTTTTGTGTGAGGATGGATTTTGAACAAGTGGCAGATTACCTAGGACTTCACTACTGGGAATCAAAGTGTTGGTTCAGTTTTCTGCTTAAACACTGCCTTGCCTATCACACACTCTACCACATCGGGTCTGAACTTTCACAACTGCAAACGCAATTTTAGTCATCCCCAGCCCCCTCCAGGACTTGCTTAGAAAGCCTGGGAAGTCAGTGTTACATTAAAGACTTTGGACAGAGTAGACCCCGTCACTCTGCTTCATGTCTTTACATTGCCAGCATCTTTGGAAGTTTTGCTTCCGAGTGAGGTGTATCACCAACAAGGAAGCAGAACAGATGGGGAGAAAGGAAGATGGCCAGATGTGACCCTCTCCTGGTCACCAGGAAAACAAGTCTAAGTCAATTGGGTGTGATGTCTGGCAACATTACCAGCATGTAAGCACATAGGAAGTTTTCCTAAGGAAAATGATAATGTGTTTAACAAGGCCCCTTCTTCTCATCACCAGTGGCCAAATGTACATGAGCATGGACCAGAATTCTGAGACTAGAATTAGAACAAAGCAGGGCATTTCGCTTCTGGCTCTTACCAATACACAGAGTCACTTGATGCCAGGACTGGGACAGACCTTTAGCGACCATATGGCTCAATCTACGCATTCTTCAGATGGGGAAAATCAAACCCAGAGAGGGACAGGTATCTGTTCAAGGTTACAGAGCTATATAGTAAGATTCATGGGTAACTGGTGAGCTTTAGAGCTGGGGTGGGGAGCAGGTTTCTTTTTCTGAAGAGAAACATTGGTCATCTTCCAATACAAAGACTTTCCTCTTAAAAGGGTGAAGTTTGTCTTGACATTACCCTCTTACTGTTCAGAAGGGATGAACAAGAGGTGCAAGGAAGAATTCCCAGGGAAAAGTGCTGGCAGCTACAGAAGAGAGAGAAATGGCTCTCCTGGCTCTTAGTGGTTGGCTAAAGGGAATGGAACTTCCCTTGGGGATTTGAGCTTAAGTGGCGTGCTTCTATTTCATTCATATCACCCTGTTCTTCAAGGATGGGACTCAAGATTCTGCTGCTGCTGTAGTAGAATTGGTTGGTTTGGTTTTGAGGGGGGTATCATTGGCTTGTTTGGTAGTTAAGCAAAGGAGCCCTAGTAACAACAGTTTAGCACTTGGCTGCTCACCAAAAGGTTGGTGGTTGGTACCTACTTAGAGGTTCCAAGGAAGAAAGACCTGGAGATCTGCTTTTATAAAGATTCCGACTGTCATCGAATCACTTCTGACTCATAATGGTCTTATATAGGATTTCCAATGCTGTAAATCCTTATGGGAGCAGACAAACGCATCTTTCTACCGCAGAGTAACTGGTGGATTTGAACCTCAAATTTTGTAGTTACCAGTCTTATCCTACAATGCCACCAGGGCTCCTTCCCCGTAAGGATTGCTACCTAAGAATACCCTATAGGATGCTTCTACTCTGGCACTGGGTGTCGCTATGAGTCGAAATCGACTGGACAGTACCCAAGAAGGAGACTGGACAAAGACTTGACAAGTATTTTTCTGTTCCTGCTCCCCTGTGGCAGCTCACACACAGAGGGCTCCTGGCTGGGCACAGAAAGCAGGGGAAGGGGGAGAAGGGGCGTCAAGCTTCATTTCCTCCCCCATTACCTGTTGCAAGTCGGGGTGGAGATTCAACACATAGAGACCCCCGCCCACCCCCTGCTCCTCCATTCTCCCAACCTGCCCTGGGCCCCTGCTCTGCTAAATGTCTTGTCCAGCTGCTGAGCTCCAGGTGGGAGGCGGAGCTGGGAGATCCCAGCCTGAGGCTAGGCCGCCACTTCCTGGCGGGGCCTGGAGAGCACCTCACTCTGGCAGCAGCTCCGGCGCCTGGAACCCAGTCAGGGCGCAGGGCGGCTAGCGCTGCCCAGGAAGCCGTCCAGCCAGCCACCCACGCCTCTCCCGGGTAGCACACAAATGGAGCAGAGGCGTGTCCTTGTCCGGTGCCACCTCACGGTCCCCAGGGGATCCCCCTATCCACTGCCCGGTCCCATCGCCCCTGGGCTCTAGGGGCAGGGGTGCGAGGTGAGCACGCGGGCTCCAGGGCTGTGGGTGGTGGGGAGGAGGGGGTGGAGCGCATCTATTTCAGCCTAGGATCCTGTGATAGGAAATGGTGACAATGAGTCACAGGGCAGCGGGACTGCGAGCGCTTTTCTCCCCCC
>NW_006408701.1:1775548-1821906 GCF_000296735.1 Chrysochloris asiatica
CCCCATCCCCGTGCGGGATGGTTTCCGAAGTGAGAGAGCATGGCCCACTTCGGTTAGCTCAGCGGTTACACAATCCCGCCAGCCCGCGCGGAGGAGGGGCTGCCCGGCCCGCCCGCCAGCCAGCTCGCTGCCCTTACGCAACCAGTGCTCTCCTGACCCAGTTCCACGCCGGCCCCAGCCCGCCGCCGCCAGCCCCGGAAGGGCCAACTCCCCGGCCATGCTGGGGCACGAGGGGACGTGGCCGGCAGACGGGAGCCCTAGGGTCGCCCAGGCGCGAAGTTCCTCTAGGCGAGGAGGGAGCGGGCAGGTGTCAGAGGGGACCCGCTTCCCCGACCGGTGCAGAGAGTGTAGGAGCCAAAGTGACCAAGAGAAGCAGAGACGGCAACACTCAGCCAGATGGGAACCGAGCGAAACCAGCGGCGACGAGACGAAGAACAAGTGCCACCGAAGGATACACACAGACTGAGAGCGAAGCTGAGAGACAGAAGAAGAAATAAAACCAATCAACCAACAACAACGACAAAACACACACACACACACACACACACACACAGAGAGAGAGAGAGAGAAAGAGAGCGAGAGCGATAGAGACAAACTCGGGGCAAACTCCAGAGAACGCGCTCCTCTCCGCACCCCCGACACGGTCCCCGCATGTCCCCCAGTCCCGTCTATCTCCCCTCGCTCCCCGTTTCTCTCCCGGCCCGACTCCTGTCGACCTAGCTACCCGCGTGCGGGGGTCCGGTCCCGCCCCCCCCCTCCCCCCCCCGGCTGCGGCGCGGCGGGCTCACCCAGTTGAACTGCTTCGTTGTACTTGAGCAGCGCCGCCTCCACCTGGCGCTCGCGGTACAGCTGGTTGCCTTCGTGTCGGAGTTGTGACGCCCGCGCCGGGCCCGGGAACAACTTGCCCAGGAGGCTGCTGAGCACGACGTTGACCCGCAGCGGCGGGGGCAGCGGCGACGGCGCTGGCGCTGGCGACGGCGCTGGCGCTGGCAACGGCGCTGGCGCTGGCGCAGGCGCTGGCGCTGGCAACGGCGCTGGCGCTGGTGTCGTGGCCCCGGTCCACCGAGTCCCTCGTGGCCGCCCTGTGGCCACCATCCACGCCGATAGCTTGACTCCGCACAGTGCACAGCGCCGGTCGGTTGCCCGGCCGCGTTCCAAGCAGATTTTACAAAAGGTGTGGCCGCAGGACAGGGACACAGGGTCCGACAGAAATCCTTGGCACTTCCTGCACTTGAAGCCGTCCCACACCTCCGTGGCCCCAGTCGTCTCGACTTCTTCAGCGGACATCGCGCAGCCTGGAGATGCCTGCGCCAACCCATCGCCCAGCGGTATGGTCTTTGCCAGGCAGTGCACCAGCTGTTCCAGCTGCTCGGTCGCCAGCTGGTGCCGCTCCGAGAGCTGTTTGCACACCTCGAGAGCTTCCAGGAGGTTCCCCTCGGACGCCAAAGCGTCAGCTCGGGAGAGCAGGACTTTGCACTCGGGCGTCGAGGCCCGTGGAGGCTGTGTGGACTCGGGTTCCGGCGTCGGGTGCGATGCGGCGCCCTCCATAGCCGTTTTGGGGTGGGGACCCGCGTCTAAGCGAGCGTCTGCTGACGCCGCCACCGTTGTCGGCTCCGTCGGCTCGGAATTGGTGCTGCCGAGCTCAGCGGGCAAGCTCAGCATCTGTCCGGTCTCCAGTGGATCCATGAGGAGAGGGTTAGGAGCGGGGAGAAGCGTTTAGGGGCTGGGGACTCACAGCACAGAGCGGCGAGTGTAGGGAATCAGGGCTGCTCCAGGGGTGAATGCGGCCACGCCAGTCCCAGTGCTGCCGCGTGCCTGGTTCCGCGGCGCTTCCGCGAGCTCCATGCCGGCCGGCCCGCGCCGCCTAATAACTGTCTTGTCTCAGCAAAGTGTTATATAAAACGGTACCATGTGACCCGCCGCCACGCCGCTCATTGGCCGGCGGCGGGGAAATTGTTACAAAACCAGACAGTTTTGTAACAGTGTTGCGCTTGCTGCTTTGGGCTACGCTTTTCTTGGCTGCTTTTTGAGGTTGTTTGTGTTTACGCTCCGCCTTATTTCCACCCCTAGCCCCCGCGCCTGGCTCAACGTAGTTCCTTCTCGGAAAGGGGGCGGGAGGTGAGATAAACCAACGTCTTTTCTCAGACTTTTCTGGCGCCAACCCACTCCACTTCCAAAGCGGCCAGCAAACAGGTCCCCTCTGGCAGCCCTTCACAGGGGCCACTGTCCTCTTGGGGGAGGCGCGGACGAGAAGTGCTGTCCATCAGGGCTGCTGGGACGGGACGGGCTCGGCCTTGGGGCAAAGGCTTCCTTCTGAAGGAAGCCAATTGAGAAGGGACCCCTGAGAAGTCACCCTCTTGGCTTCGCAAGCCCTGGAAGCCCACCCTCGGCTCTCCAAACTCGGGTCCCAGGTCGAGGGTGGTCAATGAGGGTTTTCGAGGTCTCTGAGTGGCGGGGGCCGAAGTTAGGTGTCACCGCTGTGTCCCGGAGTGGCGCCCACACCTGGTCCCCTCCTCACCCTCTTGCTCACACCTGATAGGGAACCGACACCAGACCCGAACTTACATGCAGACAGACAGCTGGTGCTCTTCGACGGCCACGTGCCGGGTGGCCGCGGCCCCAAGAACCAGGGCTGTGAAGCTCCAAGGATACTTTGGGGGCGTGGGAGATCGGTGAGCTGAAGCAGCAGTGCCCAGAGCGCTCCTCTGGCGAAAGCGCGGGCATCCTGGCTCAGCCCTGGTTCTAGTTTGGGCGAGTTACAGCGGGGAGGTTGGGCGACTGCGCTGGAGGGACAGGGCTGGGCAGGAGCCCCGGTGCCTGGCTCACAGTGGCTAGGGTCAGGTTGCTGACCAACCTCAAAAGTTGTGATGCCTCCCTCCCAAGCTTACACTTGGCACAGAAACCAAGCACACAAAGAAGCTGACGGTGGGGGCGGGGGGGGGCTGGTAGATCTCAAGTAAAACATCACTTCCCCGCGGTGAAGTTGGTAGCAATAGTGGAAGGACACAGGCAGCTGGACGACTGTCCTTTTCCTAAGGGTCAGGCCTGACTTAGATCTTGAAGACACAGAAGTCAGGGGAACTGACCAAGAGGCAGAGAAGGCGATCATACCAGTAGGGGAGAAGCTGAGTTTTGAACCACTGACTTGCTTTCTGAGCTCCACTCACCCTCTATTTCCTTTGCTTTCAAAAGGGGTTCCCAGCATTAATTATCTGCCTGCCCTTTTGAGGAGGGACAGGCTGTGGGGCAGGTAAAGAAGTTCATATGACAAGGTCACGAGATGGATAATGACGTAAACCTCTAAATAGACGAGCATTATCCCACTACCTTGTGTGGCGCTGTGGGTTAATGCGCTGGACTGCAAAGTCTGTTTGAACAGCAAGGTCGGTGGTTCAAGTTCACCAGTCTCTCTTCAGAAACCCTATACAAGGTCGGTATGGATCGGAACCGACTTGATGGCACTTAGCAACAAGCACCCTACCAGGAGTCCTTGTGTGGCACTATAGTATAAGCACTTGACCACAAGGTTGGTTTGAACTGCAAGTTTGGCTGTTGAAATTCACCAGTCGCTCCTCAGAAACCCTATACAGGGGGGTCACAACATTCTCCCTTTGGGAGGACGGTGGCTCCATATGATACACTGGACTGTGAACCACAAGATGAAGCTTTCTGTTCCCATGCCTCGGGATTTAAAGCCTCAGGAAATCTATACAGGGACTCACTCGACAGCACTTAACAACAAAAAACATTATCCTTTTAAGGATACCTTGTTGGTATACCTATTCAGTTCTGGGAGTCCTTGTGTGGCGCTGTGGGGTTAATGCGTCAGACTGCAAGGCCATTTAAACTGCAAGGTCGGCAGTTCAAGCTCACCAGCTGCTCCTCAGAAACCCTATACAGGGTCACTATAGGTGGGAATTGACTCGATGGCACTTAACAATGTGTCAGTTCTGACACATTGCAACCCTGTATAGGGTTTCCAAGGAGTGGCTGGTGGGTTTGAACTGTCAACCCTTGTGGTTTGCCATCCCGTGCTAATCCTACAGCACCACACCAGGACTCCTGGTAGGGGAGTAGATTACCAGCTGGGCTGCTGAACGAAAGGTCAGCAGTTCAAATGTAGTAGTCACTGAGAAGAAGAAAGATTAGGCTTTCTGCACCGTAAAGATTTACAGCCTCAGAAATCCTACACAGGGTGGCTATGAGTCGGAACCACTCAAGGGCACTTAATAACAATTAGCCCTTTGGAGTCCTGGTGAGTCACTGTAGGATAAGCACTGGATCGCCAGCTGCAAGGTTGGCAGTTCAAACCAACCAGCTGCTACTCAGAAACCCTATACAGGGTTGCTACGAGTTAGAAACAACTCAATGGCACTTAACAAAAACAATTTTTTTTGTTTAAGGAGCCCTGTGGCAATGTGGGTTAGGCATTGGACTGCTAATCCCAAGATTGGTGCTAGTGGTTCAAACCCAACAGCCTCTCTGTGGGAGAAAGATGAGGCAGTGTGCTCCCATAAAGATTTACAGGCTTGGAAACCCTATATAGGGTAGCTATGAATGGGAATTGACTCACTGGCAGTAGGTTTGGGTTTTTATTCTGGCATTATCCCTTTAACAAATTAAAAAAATAGATCTCTGGTACCCCAAATGGTCTCTTTCCAGATGCAGATCTGAGATGTGCTTTGCTCCCCTGGACCACTTTGACAAGTAAGTGTGTACACTCTGGGTTAATTTCTCTACCTTGCTTTGTGGGGGTTGGGGAGGCATGGGGGAAGGGCAGGTCAGACAGGCTGTCATAGTCTGGCAGGCATGGAATAGGATGTTCTCACCAGACAGCCCCCGTTGGTCAACTCCATGTGCCCCAGGCTGACAATGAACTCGGTCAGCAATGTCAACAGCTGTCCATTCTAAAGGGTAAGACAGGATGGATACAGTCAGTGCAAACGGTAGCACCATCTACTCACTGACCAGACTCCCTGGGGAGTTTTAGTATTTTCAAGTCAGGACTGCCTGTGGATAGCACCAATTGGGTGTCTATTGAAAGGTGGGAAAATAGTAGCACACCAGTTTTCTTAACTTATCTATTTAAATTAAATAAACAGTGCACTCATATACATTTATGTACCAACTCAGAAGTCACCTACTGAAAACGTTTTCCACTCTGCTTTTAGGACTCCGATATAACAAAGATTTTGAGGCTGACGAAGGACTAGGCAGTGTTTCATTCTGCTGACCATAGGGTCGCTATGAGTCGGAACCCACTAGGCACCTGACACAGAAGGAGGGAATGATGAAGCCCTGATGGCACAACAGTTTCGAGCTGAAAGGTCAGCTGTTTGAATCCACCAGCCAGCCACTCTGTAGGAGGAAAGACCTGGCAATTTGGTCCCATAAAGATTGCACCCTAGAAAATCCTATGGGACAGTCCAACTTTTACAACCTAGAAAACCCTATGGGGTGGTTCTCTTCTGTCACATTGGGCTGCTGTGCATTGAAATCTACTGGACATCACCTAACAACAGGGGCAATGATAGGGCCATCTTTTTGTCAGGTGAAAATACTCATATGTTTGACTCTTGAACAACATAGGTTTCAACTGCAAAGTTCCCCTTATATGAGGTATCTGGCATTAACATGCCCCGTGTGATGCTGATCATCTTCACCTGAGCAGTGTGTTGCTCCTGTTAGCAGGGATAGACGGGTGAGGTGTTAACAGTTACTGGAGAGATGAACTGCACACAAGGAGATAGTTAACTCACTGGTAGATGATTAGATTAGCACCACGAGGCATTATAATTGGATGAGCTAACCACATAGCAGCAGGAGAAAAAACAAAATAAAACACGTGTGTAAGTGGGCCCACGCAGTTCAAACTCGGGTTTAAGGGTTAAATTATATGAGGGTTTTCGATTGTGCCCCTAACCATGGTGTTGTTTGTAAGGTCAATTGTATTCCTTTTGGAGAGTCTGATCCTTAAACTCTCCACTTCGTTTCTTAGGCTCACCTGGTGGCTGTGGTTAACCTAGAAGCTAGAGCAACAGTTGAGCTATCTCTGTCTTTTAACTGACTACAACAATGGTCTTCAAACTGTGCTCTGAAGAACCTCTCTGGGACCCAGAGGAGACAGCAGGCAGAGCTTGATGCCAGTTCTCCTCATCCAACACAACATTGCCTTGTTCCGTGTCATGTATTGTGTTTTCCAGCACCCAATAGCTTCCAGGTAATATTTCATTAAAGAAAAGTTTTCCCTCCTTTAAAATAAAAAGATTGGAAACCATAGCAGTTTTCACATATGAAGGAGGCTTCAAAAAGTTCATGGTGACATGGAATAAAAAGATAATGGAATATTACCCCAAACTTTTTGAACCCCCTTGTATTGAGCATCTTCTGAGTAGCAGGCACTGTTTTAGGTAGTGGAGAGATAGTAAATCAGCACTTAGTTGCTCAGCCCTTCCTGACATCTTCCCCACATAATCTTCTACTGGCTTTCCAGGCAGGCTAGCAGCTCCAGGACAGCAAGGACTAATACATTATGTCTAGCTCTTCCTCAAAGGACAGTGCCTGAACAGTTCTTACTGAACATGACAGTGGACATCCTGGCCCTGGATGTGTGCCAACTGATGAGAGGAAACCCCTTTGCCCACAGAGGAGACAGTGGGCATTCACATGGTTAGATAGCCCTATTCTTGGAAAGGGCTGCTAAATAGTTCTGAGATGGGAAAGAGCAGTCAAAGCCGGGGACTATGGTGAAGGTTGATACACACACTAAGTATTAAAGCTTGGCCTGAACACATCCTTCCCATTGTATAAACTGGGGATGATCTATCAACTATGCTGTGCTTATAAGGAAAAACAAAAGGTACCATGGGTACTAATAATGTTGACATGGAAAAGTGGGAAAGACTTCCCCTTGCTATCTAGATTAGTAAAAAAAATCCAAGCTTATTTTAAAAAAATAAAAACCTGTAGATCAGCCCCAGTTTCTCAAATGAGCACATTTAGGACTACAGAAGGCAAGTGACTTGCTGCAGGTCACAATGGGAGTTGGTGACACAGCCAGGATTGGAAGCCAGGGCTCCTGTATCTGTTTAGAGTTCTTTCCATGTGATCATAAAACTTCCAAAGGGCACAGAACACCTCTCACAGAAAGCAAATAAGAAACTATTGCACATCTCATACTTTCAAGATTTCCATCAAGTCAACAAATATTTATTGAGCATTTACGGTGTGATAATGGAACTAGCATTTATGGGTCAATAATAGAAGTACCAGGAACTCAGTGGATCTGCAGGATTAGCGCTGGACTGTGAACCACAAGGTCAGCAGTTCGAGCCTGCCAGCTACTCCTTGGGAGAAAGATGAGGCTTTCTGCTCCCGCCCAGATTTACAGCCTTGGAAACCCTATACAGGTGTCTGTGTTGAAACCAATTCTACATCAATTAACAGCAACAATAATAGAAGTATGAGTGCTTGACACTGTCTTTATTCTTCAGTAGCTGAGGAGGCATCAGGCAAAGATTTGAAATGGATAAAAAATAACAAGTGACCCTACCCAGAGAAGCAGTGATGCCTGAGATGGAGGCAGAGACGATGACATGGAGAGATGGAGCAGTTGGGGACTTTGGACACAGAGAGGGAGAGGGGCTGTGTGCTGACGACTGGGGGGCAGTTTTGTAGTGTATAACCCTTTGGTTGGTTGATGATGCATGGAGGGGATTGTAACCATGGCAATGAAACAGTATACAATAGGATGAATGTAAAGCTAATGTTCTCCCATGTAAACTATCACATAATTCACAATAAAACATTAAAAGAAAAATAACAAGTTGTCTGTGAGCAATGTCAAAAGTGGGGGAACAGCACCTCCAAGGAAGAGCACAAGGGGAAAGACAACAGCGCTTGTCATTTCACAGAGAAGGTGCGCTTTCAGGTAGGTTGGGGAGGATTTAACTGGACAGAGAATAGAAAGACTACTAGGCTGCCCATTGAAAGAAGTGCCATTCTAATTGGGCACTGGGTGAGCTAGGGATGGGATGAAAATTCCAAGTAAGCTGATCTAGTCAAGGCCCAGGAATTTGTATTTTGAAAGACTCATCATGTGACTCTGATGCCCAGCCAGGTTTGGGGTTCACCTGAATAAAGGATGGTGTCAAACAAATTGGAGGAGTGCACTCCAGTCTTTCCCTCTACCCCGTCCTCAGTTTCCCTGGGGTAGAGGGTGGGAGGCAGTCAGTATGTTTGATCTCCATTTTACTGAAGGGAAAAATGAGGGTTCACAGACTTGGAATGATGTATTCAAGGTCATTTAGCAAGTTATGGGGACTCTGGACTCTAGCCAATCAGTAAAAATAGAAAGATCATAAGATACCATCCTAAGGAATATTTTGGTTCATTTCTCTGCAAGACAAGTCAGACCCGCTTGGTTAGCCAGGGAGTCTGTTGCCCAGAGTACAAAGAGGAGAAAGTCTCTGGGGCTGCCAGGTGTGTGGGACAGAGTCCAGGGTGAGGAGCTCAGAGTTCTAACTTTGCTGTGTGACTCAGACCAAACCATTTCCCCTCTCTTTATATCTGTTCCTTCACCTATTAATAACAATGCCCAACATCACTGTTGGGATTAGCTACCAGCGATAGAAAAATGCAAAGCACAGTTAGTCCAAATGTGATTCCTGAGAACAGAAGGAAGTCACAATCATCTGCCAAGTGTTTTCAGTAAAATATGTGCTGGCCGCCCTTAAAGTACAAGCATTTACTTCCCAGGAGGAAAATTACCTACAGGGCTGTCCTCTTGATCCATCAGGGACACTGACCAATATGGAGACGTTATAGACCCTGACACAGAGCAGACTGATCTGAAGAGAAAGGATTGAAAGGAGGGTTATTTGGAAGGAGGGTGCAAACATTCATCAGGAGGAAATATTCTGAAGACTTTGGCAGGACTAGAAAAGAAATCTGAATCAGGGTTTCGATCTTGCACTCAGAAAATCTGGATTCAGAATCTGTGTGATCCTGGGCAAGCTACTTAACCTCTTTGAGCATCTTAATTCTTTCATCTGTCACATTGGGTAATGCTTATAATAGACTCTAGCTCATACAATTGCTGTGATGATGAGTAAGTTAGATCATACATGTAAAATGTTACCAGAGCCTAGCCCCATGGTAAGTGCCCAATAAGTGGTAGTCTTTATTCATATTGGACTTAAGAAGGAATCAGAAATTATGTAATTGAAAGGGATATTCATTATTATCAAATGGGTGAGTATGTCAGCAATACTAAGTAACTAATCTGAACACAATAATGTCACATAATAATTAACACTTGTATAGCAAGTTGCAGTTTACAAAGCATTTAAACATTCATCATTCATTCAGTAGGCGCCACTGGAGATAAAATGGCGAGTAAGACACAGCCATACACAACTGAGTGGGAGAAACCAATCAGGAAAAAGGCTGTTTAGTTTAAGGGGATGAGTGTGACAAAGACAGAAGCATTTGGTGCTGGGGGAATGCAGACTAGGAAGTGGGTAGTGGGGACACTGAATTCTGCAGAGCAATTGGAAGAGGCTGAGTGTTCTAGGTAGAGGAAAAGACAAGTGCAAAGGCTGACGGTGAGAGAGGCTGACCCTTGGAGGACCAGCTACTAGTTTATTATGACTAGAGCTCAAAAATGTAAGAGGGAGAAGAGACAGGCTAGTAGAAGACCATAAAGGGCCTTGTAGACCAAGATAAGGAGTTGGAAATTTTTCCCCCTGATAGTAACAGGGAGCTGTGGAAAGGTTTTAAGCAGATGAGTCATATAAGCAGATTTGCCTTTTAGAAATATCTCTTTGGCTGCAGTGTGGAAAATGGAAGGAAGAGGATGCAAGTCTGTGGAAGACCAGGAGGAAGAATGCACTAAGGAAAGAACAGAGAAGATAAAAGTGGAGGGTTTCAAGAGACACTTAGAACAAAATGGAGCACATGCAGTACCTCTGTGACTCATTGGGAGTAAGTAACTCAGGCATTAGCAGCATTCTCCCTTTCTAGATAAGCAATCAAAGCTGAGGAAGTTAAAAATTTGTGCATGGTTCCACAGCCAGGAAGAATCAAATAGGGACTTTGGAGTCCCACCTCTGCATTTCCTATTTATTTCTTGAATCACATATCTAGATCTTTAGGTGTAAACCCCCTTTCTGGAACTCAAGTCCTGTTTCCTACTCCACTCCTGACTGCAGAGTTATTTGATCTGAGTTGTTAATGGGTTGTCAATGGACTATGACTATGTATCCTTGAGCTTCAAGTTATCCTTTTCCTTTCATTTTACTAAATGTTTAATGAGTGATATTCACTTCCAGAAAGATGGCAGACTAGGCAGACACACTACACAGACCCTCTACAACAAAGAATATGAGCGATCAAATGAAACAGAAACCATGAAAACCCTGGAGCTCTGAACTTCAGAGGAAAGGTTAGAGAAGAAGATTGAATGCTTGATGGGAGGAGAAGTTGAGCAGGGATGGTGAGAAAGGGAGGCTAACTGGTGAATGGCTGGCCATATATAATTTGACCATCTTGAGCAGCTTTGGCAATTGAAGATGGTCTGACAGAGCAGATTCCAACAGGCAACGGGAAAGCTGAAATTCCTCCTTTTACCTCATGCTCTCCCTGTGACCAGAGGTATGGCCTGCTCCCACCCTCATCGACCCATAGCACAGCCTCTGCTTTCTGGGAATTTGGAGCCACATGGCCTCTTGTGAAGCCTTTGCAGTGTATAGGACCTTAGGTAGAATCCTGAGCCCCACCCAGAACCTTCTGAGGTGGGACATTCCCTCTAGAAAGGATAAGCAGACCAGCCTGGAACAGTTAGAGTAACAGAAGGTCCATCTTCAAAGAAAGATCATCAGGAGACACCCAAAACAAAAATGGCAGTATGATTGGCTACTACAAGAATAAGCAAGTTGTTCACCGGGAAACCATCAAAGCAAGCAATCAAGTCCTTTCAGGACAACCCCCCTCTAAGACTGAAATGCAAAGAGAACACATGAGCAGGCATGTAAATTTGCTGGCGACCACATTGGTCTACTGGTGAATGGAAGAGGGGTAAAGGCAGCAATGAAGAAATGGGCTGAGCTCAACCACATTCCACAGACTCCCGTTGACATGGAGATGAGAGAGAAAAGTGGCAGGGCTGGTTTGTCCAAAATGTGGTTTGACCTGGGGACACCTGAGCCTGTGGACAAGGACATAGCCATGGAGGGCTAGTGCTGAGAGTGAAGCATTCAGCTGATATGAAGTGAGGGGAGACACATAAGAAAAACACCCATACTTGCAGGTAGTACCCATATGACCTAGCCTCGATGGCTTAATGATCAGTTAGGAGCTATGCCAGTTGTGGCTCTTTGATGCACTGCTTTGATGCCTGGATTCAGGTGGCCTCGACTCCAGACCTATAGAACCCTCAGAGCCACCAGACCAACATTTAACAAGTTGAGGAGCCTCCAGCTGCCCTGGGGTCCTAACAAACACTGAAACAAGATACTTCAAGGGCCCCCACAAACTACTTCAGGATTGAGTGCCCTGAACAGAGATAACACTGAGGCAGACAGGAACCCCACCTAGGGTCAGGAACTCCATCCAATGTCACATCCCTCCCATACTCACCTTAGGTTTCTGGAAGAAAGCTTCCCTAACATCATGAAAGATGAAAAGATAAGCATATAAGAAGCTGAACAAACCCCAGAAAGGATAGATCCCCAAAGAAAATCACCAAGACATAACATAACCAAACTTTCCAAAACCAAAGACAAGGAAAGAATTCTGACAGCAGCTTGGAAAAACATGGTTCTCCCAAAAGGAGAACCAATAAGACTAAGCTCTTATTTCTTAGTCACCCATGTAGACAATAGTATGACATATATGCAACATTGAAAGAAGAAAAATGCCGGAACTTCTGGCAAGATGGCGGACTAAGCAGATGTACTACACAGACCCTATACAATAGGAGTGGGGAACTTTTTTCTGCCAAGGGCCATTTGTATATTTATAAGATCACTTAATATAAATTTATTTCGCTAAGACAAAAGCTCCTAGATTTATTGAATTTTGAGTCCCACCTTCAGTTGCCTTGGCAGGGCCAGACCATATGATGTCACTAGCTTATACTGCCCATGGGCTGGATGTTCCTCACCCCTTCTCTAAAACAAAGATATGAGAGACAAAATAGAACAGACATAGATGAAAATTCTGGCACCCTGAAGAGAGGCTAGAGAGGTGGATGAAGAGCTTGCTGTGAGGAGAGGCTGAGCAGGGACAGCAAGAGACGGAGACTGACTGGAAAATGGCTGGTCACTCATGGCTGGACCATTTTGTAAGCAATTTTGGTAGCAGAGGGAGCCTCAGCAGAGTAGATTCACACAGGCAACGGAAAAGGTGCGATTTCTTCTTTTCCCCTATGCTTCCCTGGTTACCAGAAGTGCGGCCAGCTCCCACCCTCATCTACCCCCTGTGCATGCCACTTTAGTGTCTAGATTCAGGTGGATTCACCTCTAGATGTACAAAACCCATAAAGTCATGCTACGCCCAGCTTCCCTGTGGTCCTAACAGACACTGAAACCAGTTTCTTCAAGGGCCCCCACGAACTACTTCTGGGTTGAGTGTCCTGAAAATAGAAAATACCAAAGCAAATAGGGCCAGGAACTCTACTGTCCCATCCCTTCCACAACCACCTGTAAGCTCCTTGAATTGCAGAAGCGCACCAGAGAGTTCTCCTCTACTAATCCAACAACTGCACTGTTTATTTCTACAAATATGACAACCTCACAATGACTAGAGACAACTGACAATTTTAGCTCTCTCTCTCTCTCTCTCTCTCTCTCTCACTCACACACACACACACACACACACACACAAAACAACAAGACAGAATGGCTCAAACAAATAACCAAGATGCAGAGCCAGAGCCAGAGAATATTGCTGAGTAAGAAAAGGTAGTGGAACTAACTGAAAAAAAAAAAAAAAATCAAAAGAATGATAATTATGTGGCTACCATGGCTGATGTGGAATAGGACATGGAACCCAGTGTCCTCTCCTCTTACTCCAGGAGCATAGGCACCAAGTGAGGGGGTCTCCAAGTCAGTGGTGGTCATGTGTAGTTGGGACATGGAGTGTGATACGTGTGCTACATGTAGAGTCCAGGTGATGGATGCCTGCCTTAGATGTCAAGCTGAAAACAAAGAAGACGATTCCGTTGTGGTCTGGGGAGAATGTAATCATTCCTTCCACAACTGCTGCATGCCCATGTGGGTGAAACAGAATAATCACTGACCCTCTGCTGGCAGGACTGGGGCCGTCCAAATCATCGGCAAATGAGAATAAAGAAAGGCTTTCTTAATAGAGTGGTCCAGAGCCCTGGTGGATCTTGTTATCAAGTGCCCCATAAAGGTTTCAACACTCCAGGGGATTAATTAATGAAATATGAGGAGATGAATTGGCGGTCCTCTGGCACTCATCAAAAGCACAGTTTCACATTTGTCCATTTGATTTTCAGAAACTCACTGCAATTAGAAGATAATTTATTACAGATGGTCTTTCTTACCTCATGGTGTGCATAACACACACTGCTTAGAAGTGTTGTAAAGAGAAGAGAACTATAAATTGAATGTCCTTTATAATTTACCTACTGATATCCAAGGGACAGTGGAAACAGTTCCATTCGGAGAACCTTGGGCATGCATATGGTTGATCAGTTACAAAAAGAGAGAGAGAATGTTATTGTAACAAAGTGCAATTTGATACCCAAATCTTATCTTTAATTTGTTCCTGATAATTTGCTTACTATTTTTCGGTGTATGAAGAGAGAAGGTATAATTCATGAAATCTTTGGTGACAGGGTAAACAAAATTTAACCTTAAAGCATATGAGATTTGGATTGCCTTAGGTTATCATCTTTGACTAATCAAGAAAACCTAAATGTGCTGAGTTCTAAAAGGGCATATGTGGTTTGAACTTTGAATTTAACTGTGTTATGTGGAATGTCAATGAGGAGAAACGTTTACCACTCTACCATTGGCTCAAAAAGTTTACTGCATAAAATAAATTTTTTATTCTGTTAAAAGAAAAAAAATGATAATTATGTACCTTCAAAGGATTGACAGAAAGATCGAGGAAAACAAGCGTCGAAAACCCAGAAAAAAAACTTTGAAGAACTCAGGAAAATACTACAAGAAAAAACAGACAAAATAAATGCAAAATTTGAAAAAGTAAAATCTGCAATTAGATATCCAGAATAGTAATACTAAGATTTCAGAAATGAACAATACATTGAAAAGGCAAATGAGTAGATGTGAAGCAATGAAAGCTCAAATTAGTGAGTTTGAAGATAAATCTCTCAATACTAGTATGCTAGAAGAACAATATTCTGAAAGCAGAGAATACGAAAGATGTTTGCCTGTGCTTTATTGACTATGCAAAGGCTTTGATTGTGCTATGTGTAGGATTTAAGGGAAGTGTGCAAAGCCCACCGGGCTTTCTAAACTAAGTTTAGTAGCTCTCTAAACCAAGGAAGAATTTGGAGAGAGCTACAAGGAAGACCTTGCTAGCCATCAGCAATGGGCCAAGACCACACAGACCTGTATAGTAGAAAAACAAGTTAGTTAAGAAAATTACTCTGAAGCATGTGACTATTGTAGTATGTAGCTCTTGATCCATATCTTTATAATTATCCTAGAAATTGTGTTCCCTACCTACGAAACCAATCTTTACACGTACTGAATTCCAACATATTATTCTCACTGAATGATGTCAATGGTATTGTGATATAGCTAAAGGTCTTGTGAATCATTTAACTAAAGACGTATGATTTGCCCTCTCTCTCATACCTAAGAAATATGTATTTAAACTGAATCTGTAAGACATTAAAGCTCTCTTGACTGACCATCTGAGTCTCCTGTCACTTAATCCTCAGTCCGCCTCCTGGAATCTGGTTCGTTCAGGGCTGGCCCCTGCAGCTATGGAAACATTGAAAAGTATGAGTATTCTGGAACACTTAATTGAGCTCATAAGGAACATGTACATAGACCAAGAGGCAGTTGTTCTAACAGAACTAGGGGACACTGAATGGTTTAAAATTAGGAAAGATGTGTGACAGTGCTAAATTCTGTCACCATACTTATTTGATCTGTATACTGAGCACATAATCTAAGAAACTGGATTATATGAAGAAGAATGTGGTATCAGGATTGGGGGGAAGACAACCTGCAACATGTAGATGATACAACCTTGCTCTCTGAAAGCAAAGAGGGCTTAAAATACTTACTGATGAAGATCAAAGACCACAGCCTCTGGTATGAGTTGCACCTCAGTGTAAAGAAAACAAAAATCCCCACAGCTGGACCACTTCACAACATCCATATGAATGAAGAAAAGATTGGAGTTAAAGTTCATTTTGCTCGGATCAACCATCAACACTCATAGAAGCAGCAGTCAAGTGTTGAAGAGCAAAGATGTCAGCTTGAGGACTAAGGTGCCCCTGACCCAAGCCATGGTATTTTCAATAACCTCATATGCATGCGAAAGCTGGACAGTAAATAAGGAAGGCCATATAAGAATTCATGCTTTTGAGTTATGGTGTTGGAGGAGAGTATTGAAAGTGCCATGGACTGCCAAAAGAACCATAGATCAGTTATGGAAGAACTACAGCCAGTGTGTTCCTTGGAGGCCAAGACGGCCAAACTTCGTCTCTCATACTTTGGACATATTGTCAGGAGGGACCAGTCGCTGGAGAGGAATATCATGTTTGGTAAGGTGGAGGGTCAGAGGAAAAGAGGAAGACCCCCAACGAGATGGACTGGCCAAGTGGCAGCATCGATGTACTCAAGCGTGGCAATAGTAGTGAGGTTGGCCCAGGATGGGCAGTGTTTCATTCTGCTCTGCATAAGGTCATTATGGGTCGGTACCGACTCTATAGCACCTAACAACAACAACAACAATGTAGAGAGGAATGCAAAAATCATTGTGATGAAGCAAAGTAAAGATTTGTTGGAAGTAAAACTGATCATCTGCTCTATGAAGTTTCACTCAATTCACAATAAAAAGTTGAAAAACAAAAAAACAGAAAGCAACTGTTTAATGAGTGACTTGTAAGCAAACACTCCAGGTCCAGGGTAGCTCAAATGAAGATCTCAGGGCTCAGAAAGCGTGATCCCAAGTCCTAGCCTTGGCCACTAATTAGTTGTGGGATGGAACTAGGCTCTTTCTCTGCATTTAAACACCCAGAATAAACCTGCAGAGCCCTGGTCGTCTGTGAATTTGCAGCATTTCATTTATAGGCTTCCCCAGCTTATTGAGTTTGAAGCAAGAATAATATTGCCATCATCACCCTCCAACAGTTTGGGGTTTATATCCCCCCTTCCTTCCTTCTTTCCTTCCCTTGCTTTCATCTTTCCCTCCCTCCTTCCTTTCTCCTTTCCTTGGCCTCCTGTGGGGTTTTCCCCTTTGAGCTAGAGTATGATTCTGCCGAGATTCCAAGTGCATTGAGGGTTTTCACCCCTCAGGAAAGATCTTGCCCCTGACTCCTGAGGGTGGGTTCTTGAGTCCACTGTGACACACCCAGAGCAGATTGTGGGTGCTCATTGAACTGAAACGCCTAGACAGGAGCACCACCTTTCTCCAGGTCCCCAAACGCTCCTGGATACAGTCCTCAAGCCCAGCACCTCCTGCTGCTCCTGCACGCCAGGGAGGGCCAAAGGACCACCATCAGGAATGCTGGTCTCTTAGGACTTGTGCTTGACTCCACTACCATAGCTCCTTGAGGTGGTGTAGTAAAGGCTCTATAGCTAAGCCCTAGGTGGGAAGAAAGGTGATCCCAAAGTCCATGTCATCTGTTCAACATTTAGCAACTACTGTAGGAGTCCTGGTGTGGTGCTGTGGGTTAATGCTCTGGACTGCAAAGTCAGTTTGAACCCTAAGGTCGGCAGTTCAAGCTCACCAGCCACTCCTCAGAAACCCTACACAGGGTAACAACAACAACTGTACGAATCCTGGCGTGGTGCTATAGGATAAGGTCAGTTTGAACTGCAATGTCGGCAGTTTGAACTCACTTTGACAGCAACTACAACACTGTAGGAAAAGGAGCCCTGGCAGTATAGTGGATTATGAACTGATTATGAACATGAGAAAGGTAAGGCTTTCCACTCCTGTAAAGATATATAGCCTCAGAAATACTTTACAGGGTCACTATGAGTTAGAACCAACTCGATGGCACACAATACCATCATCACTGTATGATAGGAATCCTGGTGCGATGCTATAGGAGAAACACTGGATTGTTAACCACAGGTGGGCAGTTCAAACCCACCAGCCATTCCTCAGAATCCTTATACAGGGTTGCAATGAGTCAGAACTGACTCAAAGGCACTTAACAACAACTGTAGGTTAAGCAGTGGGCTGCTAACAACAAATAGCTCATCAGAAACCCTGTACAGTTCACTATGAGTCAGAATTGACTCAAGGGCACTTAACAACAACCAACGCCACCTTGTACAAAAAGGAGCGCTGGTAGCTCAGCGGTTAAATGCTTAGCCGCTAACCAAAAGATTGGTGGTTGGAATTCACCAGGTGCTCCATGGAAGAAGGATGTGGCCGTCTGCTTCCATAGAGAGTACAGCCTTGCAATCTCTATGGAGCCATTCAACTCTGCCCTATAGGGTCCTGTGAGTTGGAATCTACTTGATGGCAATGGGTTGGGTTTGGCTTCCCTTGTGCAAGGCCCTGGAACCCACTTGAAGAAGATCTGCACTTTCCTCCTCAGTGTTTGTGCTTCCCCAGGGCAGTTGAACAGGTCCACATATATTACTGGATTCAAGCTAGCAGTATACTCTATGTTTTGAGGGTGTGAGTGGCAGGGGGTGGGGGCAGCAGTACAAAAAGGAAGGCTTTCTGGAGGCTGTGAGTTTGAGCCAGCTGTAAAGGAGAGCTTGTTTTGCATTAGTATTTCCTGTCATCTCAAAGTGAAATGGCAACGTCCTCAGGTGGTTGTGGGTTTGAGTCCCTCCCCTGACCGTGGAGATGGGCACCAATGCTCATCAGAGATAGGGAGTATGAGCTCCTGGATGAGTTTGCACCCTGCGCAGGCCCAGGCAGATGCCCAGGGCTATGGACTTCAGGGTCATTTACTTAATGTGGGGGAGCACCCACATGGGAGCTGGGCAGAGACCCTCCCTCGGTTTTTCTTCAGGTGTTTCTGAGGGTAAACCTGCTCAGTCTTTTCCTTTTGCCTCTGCTTGCTAGTGTCAACCAGGTCCTCCTCCCAGGGACTTGGGGCCACTCCAGCCACTGGGGAGCTGGCTGCTGCCATGCTCAAAGAGCCATCTCCTGTGAGGTCCTCTCCACTCCAATCAACAGCTTCCTCCACGGCCAGCCCCGGTGCCCAGCACCACTTCCCTGCACAGAGAAGAGGCTCCGGGTGCCCCCTTCGGTGCCGGAGGCTCCATGATGCCAGCAGTCCTCATGCTGTGCTTCAGCCCCGCTGATAAGTGGAGGAGGCAACTGGAGAGCACGTGACTGAGTAAGAACTAGCATCCTGACCCATCCAGCAGGACACTGACACTGTCTGCAGCTGGGAGGGCCCGGCTTCCAGAGGTCTTGTCCATAGCTCCAGAAGGGCAGAGGAATGATGGGGGTGGGGGGGAGACACTAGGATGGGACCCTGGACAGTCCTGCCATCTTGGTCTCATGTCAAACGGGCAATCAGTGTTCCAAGGAGGCACAGTAGTGGTACATGGAGGACACTCAATACAGTTGGTAAATAAATACATGCATGATTTGATGAATACCATTCATTAGTTTGGGTAGAAAGTGAGACACTGAGCCAGACAAGTGGTTGGGAAATGATGCTGGAAAGAGGACTATGTGCTTGCTCAGAAGTCTTGGTGTGGTGCTGTAGAATAAGCACTGGACTACTAACCTCAAGGTCGGTGGTTCAAACCCACCAGCTACTCCTTAGAAATCCTATACAGGGTTGCAATGAGTTGGACAGCACTTAATGATAACAACAGACAGCAGAAGGCCTACTTTTCAGAACCAAGGCACATCCCTTAGTGCAGTATTCATGGCACTAATCTGCTTTTCAGGCCCATCTGACCTCTGCCCCATGCTACAGCCATTTCATTCCATAGACACTGAACACACACCTCTGAACATGCTGTTCCCGCCTGTCTTCCTCTTCACTGTCTGCTAACATGCCTCCTCTTGAGCACTTCCCTTCTTCCCTCTACCTAGCTAACCATTCTCTCCCCCATGCTTCCATAGTACTTTGTGCTCATCTCTGTTATAATACTTCACATCTTGTACCATTATTGTCCAAGTGTCTCTCTTCCCCTCTAGACCATGAACTAACACAACAGCCTCTAGCACAACTCCAGGTATACAGTTAGGTGCTCAGTGCTCAACACATGCTCAGTATATGATTGAGTGCCTAGTATCTGGAGGGTTTGCCCTGTAACTTCAAAGGGACAGCACAGCTTTTTGTTACTTGGGAAGACGCTTTTTTGTTTTGTTTTGTCACATGATAATGGATGGTCATGTTGACAGCCACGAATGAGATGGGATGGAGGCAAATAAAGCAGGAACATTCTGTTTTTCTATCACTAACCATCTACCAGAAAGGATTTCGCAAAGGGAGAATAGAGGCAGCCCTGGTTATAAATGTCCAGTAGGCAAAGGGGACATAAGGCAAAGGAGATGCCTTATTAGGTACCCTTGTTACCACAGGACTTCCATCAAATCCCTGAGTTCTGCCCTCTGGTCAGGAGTGGCATCCCTTCACTCAACCACCACAAGGATCAGGTTTCCTTATTTCCAAGGAGTCTCTGAGGCCTTGAGCACATTTAACAAAGGGCCATTTCTGCTTTTACTGCCCAGTCCAGTCAGAAGATGTTGCCCACCTTTTGAGTCTAACTTCTCCCATTTCTGTGAAGCCCCCACACTGTGACCCCTCCTAACTTTCTTCAGATGCAGTGGAGTGAGTCATTATACTCAAAGCTAAATATGCTTTAGTCACAGAGCTGCTTCATGTGGAGCCTTTTGTCTCAACTTGCTAGTGAGCTCCTTATTATCGTAGATGGTGACACTGTTTCTCTGTCCCCTGGACTGTCTCCCAAAAGGCACTGAAGATAGGTGGCAATCACTCATTGCTGACTGATGTGAAGGTGGGGAATAGATCTGGACCTTTGTAGGATTCTCACGTCACCATCCAATTCTTTGCCTTTGCCCTGGAAACTAGTTAGACAAGCAATGCTGTATTAACTTCAGATTGTTGCTGTTTTTAAGTGCCATCAGATTGATTCTGACTCATAGGGATCCTGGTTCTAACTCACTAGTCACTCCTCAGAAACCCTATAAAGAGGGTTGTTATGAGTTGGAACCGACTTGACAGGACTTAACAGTAACCAAGAGGGTTTCCAAGGAGCAGCTGGTGGGTTTGAACCATTGGCCTTGCAGTTAACAACCTACTGCTTCTCCTATAGTGCCACACAAAGACCTCAACTTCTAATTAAAGAGAAGGAAAGTTTGCTTGTAGTCCTGAATCTGCCAATTACAAATGAGAACTTAGGAAGGCCAATTAGCTGCACTGGGCCTCCGTTTCCCCAATTACAAAAAACTAAGACTGGCTTCTGGCCAAAATGGAGTAACAGGGTGTGATAATTAGGGTTCCGTGTCAACTTGACTAGGCCAAGATTCCCAGTGGTTTGGCAGTTGACATGAGGTTATTCCAATGGTGATGGAACTTAATACAGGCAGTGGCAGTGTTAACTCTATGATGCTTGGCTATGGGAGGTCAATCAATTGAAAGAGGGTATAGCCTGCTCCCAAACTAATGGACACGCAGGAAAATCTTGCTCTTTTCTGCTGGGGACCTGGGACTCTACAACTGTGAGCCATTTCCTTGATATAAACTTGCCTTTACACATATATATGTCCAAGTTCCACTGGTTTTGCTTTCTAGAAAACCCAGACCAAGACATATGGTACCAAGAATGGGGCCTAGAGAAACAAAATCCCAAGAATGAGTTTTCTGAATTGTCCTCAAGTCTGACTAGTTATAAAGGCACTAAGACCTCTGCCTCCACTAGGAAAGAATGTTGTAGAGTGGAGGCATGTCTGACTTCTACGTCACAGGAATTGGCCTTGGGCTGAGTTTGAGTGTGGTGCTCTTGTGGAGTCAGGGGAAATCAGATATGGTCCCCACATGGTTTTTGCAGTTGGCGTCAGGAGCAGGATTCATTGCAATGGCTCCAAACTCATGGAAACATGAGGTTTTGAACGAGAAAGAACCAAGGGACACGGGAAGTGAAACTTAATGATTTTCAGATGGTTATTTTGGTTTCTGTTACCTGCACTGTAGGATAAGCACTGGACCATAATGTCAGTTTGAACCACAAAGTCAGTAGTTCAAATTCACAAGTCACCCCTCAGAAACCTTATACAGGGTTGCTATGAGTTGGAACTGACTAGATGGCACTTAACTACAACAACAATGGCTGAAAGGATTGTATGAGAAAAAATGCTTCAGCTGAGGGGAGGAAAGCAGTTTCTGGAGTTGTCTAAAGCAGATGTCATGCTGGTTAAACAGGATGGCTGATAGGGGGCCAGGGCCTACTGGAATGCAGCCTGCCAAAGGCCCAAGGCCATATATATATGAATGGGGTTAGTCCAAGGGAGAAGAAATGATCAAACTTGTGTTTTTAAAAAAGGTTTATGTGTTTGATAGCCTTCTGGATATTGGCTTCTCCAGCCTGTTGTTGTTGTTGTTATGGAAATGAATATTGGGAATTATGATTACAGAGACCTTGTAAGCCTACCTTTAACCTATACTTGATTGGATTTGCTAAAACAGGAGTTAGAATTTGCCCAGAACCTTCCCAAATGGAATGTTTGCATCTGAAAAGACATGGAGTCTAATCCAGAACTGCTGAGAGAACAGAAGAGTCAAGATTCTTAAAGAAAGAGCTGCAGGGAAAAAAAAAACAAAAAACAAAAAAAACAGGACTGTTTGGATTTTTGAGTCTCAAGCAAGCTGTTTATCTTGGAGACATCAATGCGAGAAAAGTCAGCCCATCAGAGAAAACACCCTTCTAGGCCTGAAAGTTAACAGGAGCCAGTTGGGGAGCAATCTAGTATGCTCACTGGTAACCACCTAGGTCTATTTATTGAGTGGAAGTAGGGGAAATGCAGTATGAAAGAGATGGCCTGACATCAAGTATCAATGCTATCCCCTCTGTACACAGGGTAGATAGGGACGGGCAACTTAGACATTGGCTACATAAAATGAGGGGGCAATATTGGCACAAAGTGACTGGCTTACAAGGTTTCAAGACAGAGTTTAGTTTAAGAGTGTGTGGGAAGATAGAGTCCCCGCTGTATAGTTTTCATCTTGTCTAGATGGATCTGGTAAAAAGAAATGGGGATAAGTTTCTTATGATTCAGTAGTGAGTAATTGTTGTCATGACTAATTGTGACTGTCACAATTGTAAAAGTTAGGTAACAAAAAGAGGGGAGTAGTTAATCTTACAGTCTAGAAACAGAGGACCCTAGGACCATCAAGGGAGAAGAGCACAAGTGGAATATGGGACCTTATCCAGAGAAGCAGGGACACCAGAGATGGAGGCAGAGGTGGGGACATGGAGAGAGAGGGAGCAGCTGAGGACTCTAGATTCATGGAAAGAGAGGGACTGAGAGCTGGCGGCCAGGAGGCAGACTTGCAGAATGTGCCCTTTGGTGGTGTAATTTATTATATGTTCCAGAGTGTTTAAAAAGAATAGAAAAGAGCTAAAATGAATAGAGAGAAACACTGTTAACTGATGGTACATGAAGCGGATTATAATCATTGTAATGAAACAAGGTATATGATTTGTTGAATGTAAAACTGATGATCTTCCCTGTAAACTTTCACTCAATTCACACACAAAAAGAGTTGGGCTGAGTTTGGACATGTTCCATTGGCACCTGTTGACCTTGAGATGAGAGAAAAAGAGGAAGGGTTGGCTGGTCTGAAGTTTAGGGAGTTGTGTGAACTCCTGAGCCCACGGGCACTGACCTAGCCCAAGGAGTCTGAGGTTGACAGTGAAGGGACCAGCTGGTCTGAAGTGCAGGGAGGTAAGTGTGAACTCCCAAACTTAACAGCTGGTACCCATTTGACTTAGCTTAGATGGTGAGGACTGAGTTGTTAACAGAACCCAACTGGATGAAGATAAAGATATATGATAGTGTGAGAAAATGTAAATTGCTACAATTTGATGGACTAGACTTTTACTTATGGATGTTGTTGTTGTTAAGTGCCATAGAGTCAATTCCAACCCATGGCAACCATGTATAGGGTTTCCAAGGAGCAGTTGGTGAGCTTCAACCACCGACTTTGCAGTTCAAACGACTTTGTAGTCTGACACATTAGCCCACAGCACCACACTAGGACTCCATTGTTATGTGCCATG
The DNA here is from genome assembly GCF_000296735.1 of Chrysochloris asiatica. Classification (NCBI taxonomy): domain Eukaryota; kingdom Metazoa; phylum Chordata; class Mammalia; order Afrosoricida; family Chrysochloridae; genus Chrysochloris; species Chrysochloris asiatica. The sequence continues at coordinate 1,799,011 of NW_006408701.1, forward strand.
GAGTCGGTTCCAATTCATAGCAACCCTGTACAGGGTTTCTGAGGCTGTAAATCTTTATGGGAGCAGAAAGTCTCATCTTTCTCCCGTGGAACGCTGATAGTTTCGAACTGCTGACCTTGCGGCACGCAGCCCGGTTCATAACCACTACGCTACCAGAGCTCCTTACTTATGGATGTAGTTGTTCAAAATTCCAGCTGGAATGAAAGATTATTCATATCAAGGAACATACTTGTCTTTTCAGTGTACTGGGCTGGTAGGGACAGGCAATTTATACATTGGCTATCAAAAACTGGAGAGATGGCTATAAAGGTATGAAGTAGTTGGCTTACAAGTTTTCATAGGTGTACTTAGTTTCTGAATGAGGGGGTAAGGCAGAATACCCACTGAATAGTTTGCCTTTTTTCCAGATGGGTCTGGTGAAAGGGGGTGAGGGGGTAATGCTGATAGGATATTATGATTCAATTGTGAGTAACTGTTAGCAGGATTAATTGAGATTGTCACAACTGTAATTGGAGAAGATGTGTAACTAAAAGGGAAGAATAGTTAATCTTTCATTTCAGGAACAGACCATCGAGAAGGAAGAAGATGAGTGGAGAGTGAGATCCTACCTAGGAAAGTGGTAACAGCAAAGATGGTGGCAAGGAGAGATGGAGCAGCTGCAGACTCTAGACCCCTGGACTGAATAAGGTTGTGTGCTGATGGTCAGGAGGCTGCCTTGTAGAATGTGCCCTTTGTACATTTAAATAAGTATATACTTTTTGTTTTTTGTGTGTGCATCAAATACCTTTGCTTGTTCATTTGTGACATATAAGATGTAACAGTTTTCAAGACACTGGATATTAGGCAATAAAGCATGATTCCAGCTAGAGAATAAAGAAATAAGGTGATCTCCAAAAATGCTCCAGTTGTATTGCCTTCAAGAAGATTACAGGACAGGTCATATCTGGGGAGTGTGAACTGAGATGAAGCCTAGCTGATCTCCTGAGTTGAGGACATGGATTGAAGAGCCCAAGAGAACAAGTCAGGTGAAGTTCATAGATTTGGGTCTGAGTCTTGGTTGTTTCAAGTAAAAGGATAAATCCTGGCCATGTTTCTCTATCTTGGTTAAAAGCAGAATTTGTGCACAGGCTCTGAAGGTGGAAAGATTTACTTTAATCCTAGAATGGCCTGTCAATGGAGGGGGGGGGGAAGCATTCATGGTGTTTGGCAAGAGGGAGATGAGGTTGGTATATGGTGAGATGAATGGAGTCATTAGATGCATATGCATCCTGATATTCAAGATTCCAGGCTACAAGAGAAAAACGTGCTATTTTCCTTGAGGAATAGCACACAAATGCAGCCAACATACATAGGACTGACTATATTTATTAGGTTTAGAAAAGTATTGCTTCAGGGTAATAGTAAACAATCGTTCATTTCGTCTCATTTTATCCTGCCATTGAGAGGAATAGAAAAGAATGTAGAAATAAGAATCCATTCTTCACTGTTGTTAGGTTTTTCATTTTCCCAAAATCCATGTTTATATTTTTATATTACCTTTTACAAATATATTTGACAATATTTTGCCTTAATTATCTACTGCTGCTATCACAGAAATAACCACAAATGGGTGGATTTAACAAACAGAAACTTATTTTCTTACAGTTTAGGAGGCTAGATGTCTGAATTCAAGGTGCCAGCTCTAGGAGAAGGTTTCTTTATCTCTGTCACCTCTGGAGGAAGCCCCTTGTTTCTTTTGTTTCTGCTCCTGGACGGTCTTCATGTGGCATGGCCTCTATCTTCTCCATCTCGGCTTCTCTCTTGCTTGCTTAATCTGTGACAATAAGCACTGGACCCCAAGGTCAGTTTGAACCGTAAGGTCGGTGGTTCAAATTCACCAGACTCTCCTTAGAAACCCTATACAGGGTCGCTGAGTCAGAACTGACTCTATGGCACTTAACAACAACAACATAGTTCAAAAGAGATTGCTTTAAGACACATCCTCCACTAATGTTATCTCATTAACTTAATTTTAAAAACCCATGCCAAAATGGCATTATAACCAAAGGTATGTTGTTGTTGTTAAGTGCCTTCTGAGTTGGTTCCAACTCATAGCGACCGTGAATAGGGTTTCCATGGAGTGGCTGGTGAGTTTGAACTGTCAACCTTGTGAAAGTACCAAACTAACCTTCTGGTCCAGTGCTTATGCTACAGCACCACACCAGGATAGAGGTAAGGATTTATTACACATATTTTGGGGGACACACAATTCAACTCACAACAATTTGTTCAAGTTAAAAACAGAAATTTGTTTTAAATAAACTCAAAAAAAAAATTTTTTAGAGAAATAATACTGTGTAAAATCTTTCCATACATCTTTAGGTTTTGTTTTGGCCCACCTTAAATTCTTTCAAAGAGATCACTTTCCATATTTGAGCAATCTGTTTTAAGTTTCTTTAGTTTCCAATATAAATTAAAATGTCAAGTTAAAACCATTTGTAGATTCATATTCACATTTAACCTGTAAACCTAGATGGCTTCCTATTCAATGCTGAAGATCCATTCATTCATTCATTTTTTTTTTTTCTTTCTTTCTAATTGACATATGAGGGTGCTTCAAAAAGCTCATGGAATAGTGAAATAAAAAGCATGGGATTTTTTCACAAACTTTTTGAAGATCCCTCATATATATAAACACAGACCAAATGAATGACTAAATGATAGAAGTAAGCATAACAAACACCCCTATATAATATAACCACTATACAGATCAAGATAGACCATCCCCTCGTACCCTTCTTTCCCCTCACTGGAGAGATGACCATGCAGAGATGATTAGCATCACACAGTGCTTTAATTAGATACTCAGATCCAACACTTGAGCTCACCATCATATCAGAAGGGGGGAAAAATCTACATGTAAGTGCAGCTCGAATTCATGTTCTTCAGGGTCAACTGTAGAGTCATTGTCACTGTGTCAAGTTTCTTTTTGGTCAGCATTGTGTTATGAGAGTCATCCACATTTGCTCCTGATAATAGTTTTATAGTATTCCATTGTGCCGGTATATTTTTCTTGCTGGAAGTGAAGAGGACTGGACTACTGATGAAGATCTAAGACCACACCCTTCAGTATGGATTACACCTAAAGAAAACAAAAATCCTCACAACTGAACCAATAAATAACATCATGATAAATAGAGCAAAGATTGAAGTTCTTAATTTTGTTTGGATTCACAATCAGTGCTTAGTAAAGCAGCAGTCAAGAAATCAAAAGATGTACTGCATTTGGCCAGTCTGCTACACAAGACCTCTTTAAAGTGCTCAAGAGCAAAGATATCAGTTTGAGGACTACAGTGCGCCTGACCCAAGTCATGGTATTGTCAATACCAAGTCATGGTATTGTCATATGCATGTGAAAGTTGGACAACGAATAAAGAAGAACATAGAGGAATCTATGAATTTGAATTATGATGTTGGTGAAGAATAATGAAAGTACCATGGACTACCGCAAACACATCTGTCTTGGAAAAGTACGGTCAGAATGCTCCTTAAGTGAGGATGACGAAGCTTCATCTCTTGTATTTGGAGAAGGACATCATGTTTGGTACAGTGGAGGGTCAGCAAAAAAAGAGGAAAACTTCCAATGAGACAGACTGACATAGTTGGCAGCAACAATGACCTCAAACCTAACAATTGTGAGAATAATGTTCCAGGACAGGGCAGTGTTTTGTTCTGTTGTGCACAGGGTCACTATGAATCGGAACAGACTCACAACAGTGTACTATAATTTATTCTTTCTACTGTTGATGTATATTTAGGTTGTTTCCAGTTCTTAAATTTAATCTTATAAACTTACTTATTAAAACTAAGCTATTGTTGTTGTTGTTGTTGTTGTTGTTAAGTGCCGTCGAGTCGATTCCAACCCATAGTGATGCTATATAGGATTCCTACCCATAGGGGCCCTATATAGGGTTTCTGAGGAGCAGCTGGTGACCTTGAACTGCCAACCTTACAGTCCAAACAGCTTTGCAGTCTGATGCATTAACCCACAGCGCCACACCAGGACTCCAAAAGTAAGCTATAGTTTACATAAAATGCACAGATTTCAGGTATAAAGTTGGATGGAACTTGAGTAATACATATAACATGTGAATGCCATCCTAATTACAACATAGAATATTTCCAGCACCAAAGTAATTTCTCTTCTGCTCCCTAACTGTCAATTGCCCCCATCCTTTGTTCTCATTTCAGTCACTAGAGCTTAGTTTTGCCCATTATAGAAATTTTTATAAGTGCAATTACAAACATGTACATTTTCAATGTTTGGTTTCATTCAATTACCATAAAGTTTTTCACATTCGTTCTGATATAGTGCACTCCTTTTTGTGGCTCCCATTGTATGAATATACTACCATTGTATGAATATACAAGGATCCCATTGTATGAATATACTACCATGATTTGTTTACTCATTCATCTAGTTTTTTGTACATACACCCAGAGAAACCAAGACCATTTTTGTAAGCAGAGAGATTGACACCTAGTCTCTGGAACCTGCTACTCAATATAGGCTCCATATATTAAAAACATCATAAATACCTGAAAGCTTCATAGAAATGGTGGATCTTGGGCCTCCCTAGCACCATTATTGAAGGAAGGCAAAATTGTAACCCAGATTGGGCCTACTTCAGGTAAACTGAGCAGGACAGAAAGGGCTGGACTTTGAAGAGCAAAACTCACAGGGGCCAAGGCACAGAGAAAGGTCTCCTGGAGGGGAAAGCCTGAATGAGGACAGTGGGAAATAGCTAAGGGAAAAGCTAGCTCCAGAAGGATACAAGCATAGTAACATTTCTGTGGGTTTTAAAAGCATGCAATATGTTGAACAAATATTATGGATATAGATACGGGGGCTTCAGAAAGTTTGTGGAAAACTGGAATGAAAATATGATGGAATTTTTCCATGAAATTTTTGAAGACCCTCTCATATACACAGTAAAAGGCATGCATGGGAATAATGCATAAAAATGTAGCATGCTGCTGTAGAACATGCAATCTGAAGATACTCTGCCTGTGAATGACTCCAGCCAGGCAGAGCTTAACTTCATCCTGTGCCTAGGTTTAAGTGTTCAGATGCCAATTTTTCTGGAGTGCCCATGCACCGCTGACACTGACTGCCAGAGTTAGAAGCAGCATATTTAAAAACAGGTTTGGGGGCCACTTCCTCCAGCCAGCCCTTGCAGGAACCTTCTGAGACATATTCCTTAATGTCATACCCTGAGAGCCTCAGACTGTATACATTCCTACCTGCAGTAGTTCCCTCCCTGCTTTCCGTAGGCCCGGCGTGCATATGTGACCTATGGCTGCTTCTGGTAAGGCATGGTTATGGGAGGAGATTACTTTCTTCCCTAACTTTGGAAACTACTTTCAAAGTTACTCTCGTTGTTGGCAGGATTTAGATACTTGCAGTCTGTTGGATGAAGGCCTCAGTTCCTCACAAAGTGTTGACCTCCTGCAGCTCTGTGACATCTAGGCTCCTCCATAGAGCACTGCACAGTACGGCAGTAGATTTCATCAAAGTAAGGCAAGAGAGAGGGCCAGAGAGCACAGTCTTTTGTAGCCTAATAAAAACAGTGGCATCCCATCACTTTTGCTGTATTCTGCTCATTAGAAGTGATTACACTGTAGGGGAGGGGATTACACCATAGTATGAACAGCAGAAGGCAGGGGTCTTAGTTCTCTAGTGCTGATATAACAGAAATACCACAAGTGCATATCTTTAACAAGCTCACTTATCTCATAGTTTAGAAGGCTCAAAGTCCAAATTCCAAGTGCTGCCTCTCTGTCGGTGGGCAGAGGGGGTAGGGGGAGAGTCAGTGTCTCAACATTGTGGGCCCAGTGTCCCTTGGAGATTTCCATGTGTCTTGGCATCAGTCTTTCTCTGGGACTAAGAGGTTCTCAGTGCAGGGACTTGTTCCACTCCTAGTCCTGCTTTGCTTGGTGGTAGTCAGGTGCCTCCTCTGCTGGCTTCTCGCTCCTTTTCTCCCTTGTAAGATAAAAGGTGATGCAGGCCCCACCTCAGGGAAACTCTCCTTACATCAGATCTGGGCTGTGATATGAGTAAGGGTATTTCATCCCACCCTAATGCCCTTACTACTGATTGGATCACATCAGATCACATCATGGGAAATCATCTCATAACTACCAATTACATCATTACTGCCAACCCCCACTGAGCATCATGGTTCAGCCTAGTTGACACATATTTTGGAGGGACACAATTAAATTCATGATAGCAGGGATGGATCACTGAGGTTCATCTTTGAAATCTGTGTTAACATTTACAAATGGTTTTCATTATGCCCACAACCACAGGTTGAAACAGAAGGCACAAAGACCTTTGTTACCTTTATTAAATGGATGCTGCTGCTGCTGTTGTTGTTGTATGCCACTGAGTCGATTCCGACTCATAGCAACACAGCATAGGGTTTCCGAGAGTGGGGTGGGTTTCAACTGCTGACCTTGGAGTTCGCAGTCCAGTGCTGATACAACAGTACCACACCAGGGTTCAATTAAATGGATAAAGCAGACAAAATAAGTAGTTGCTCATATGAGAACATTGTTCTTGTTATTAGGTACCATCGAGTTGGTTCCAACTCATAGCGACCCTACACACAACAGAATAAAACACTTCCCGATCCTACACCATCCTCACAATTGTTACGCTTAAGCCCATTGCTGCTGCCACTACACCAACCCATCTCATCGGTGGCTTTCCTCTTTTTTGCTGACCCTCCACTTTACCAAGCATGATGTTCTTCTCTTGGGACTGGTCCTTCAGGATAATTGTCCAAAGTAAGAAAGATGAAGTCTTGCCATTCTGAATACTAAGGAGTATTCTGGCTGTACTTCTTCCAGCACAGATTAGTTTGTTCTTTGGGCAGGCCATGGTACTTTTAATATTCTTTTCCAACACCATAACTCAAATACATCAATTCTTCTACAGTCTTCCTTATTTACTGTCCAACTGTCACATGCATATGAGGCAACTGAAAAGACCATGGCTTGGGCCAGGTGCGCCTTATTCTTCAAACTGACATCTTTGCTCTTGGACATTTAAAGAGATCTTGTGCAGCAGATTTGCCTAGTGCAATATGTTGTTTGATGTATGGACTGCTGCTTCCATGAGTACTGGTAGTGGATCAAAGCAAAATGAAGTGTTTGACAACTTCAATCTTTTCTTCATTTATATGGATGTTATTTATTGGTCCAATGGTGAGGATTTTTGTTTTCTTTACATTGAGGTGCAACCCATACTGAAGACTGTGGTCTTTCGTCTTCATCAGTAAGTATTATAAATTCTCTTTGCTTTCATCAATCGAGATTGTGTTATTTGCATGACACAGGTTATTAATGAGTCTTCCTCCAATTTTGATGCCATGTTCTTCTTCATAAAATCCAGCTTCTTGGATTATTTTCTCAGCATATAGACTGAGTAAGCATGATGAGAGAATACAACCCTGGCACACAGCTTTTCTGATTTTAAACCATTCAGTGTTCCTTTCTTCTTTTGAATGACTGCCTCTTGGTCTATGTACAGGTTTCTCAGGAGCACAATTAATTGTTATGGAATACCAATTCTTCGCAATGTTATCCGTAACTTGTCATGATCTACATAGTCAAAAGGTTTTGAATAGTCAATAAAGCACAGGTAAACATCTTTCTGGTTTTTTCTGCTTCCAACCAAGATCCATCTGACATCAGCAATGATATCCCTCGTTCCATGTCCTCTTCTGAATCCAGCTTGAACCTCTGCAAGTTCCCTGTCAATGTACTGTTGCAGCCATTCATTAATTATCTTCAGCAAAATTTTTCTTGCATGCGTTATTAATCATATTGTTTGATGAGTTCCACATTCCATTGGGTCACCTCTCTTTGGAATGAGCACAAATATAGATCTCTTCCAATCAGTTGGCCAGGTAACTAACTGACTTTCAAATTTCTTGGCATAGATGAGTGAGTGCCCCAGTGCTGCATCAGATTGTTGAAAGATTTCAATTTGTAGTTCATCAATTCCAGGAACTGTGTGGTTTGCCTACGCCTTAAGTGCTTCTTGGACTTCTTCCTTTGTACCATTGGCTCTTGATAAGATAATATGCTCCCTCTAGAAATGGTTGAACATCGACTATATCTTATACATGGCACAGTGACTATGTATAAGGACATAAATGTCGTTTTTTAGATTGAGAGCATCACATGGGTAGCATCTTTGTCTGGTTATGAGAAAACGTAATTAACATTACCTGAAAGAATGCTTGTCATTGTTTCTTCAATGTATGTTTCATTTCTGTTGGAATGGTACTGAGTGTAAGGAAACTCATGACCACCAGTACAAGCAGAAGCCAAGATGGTTAATCATACCCTTCTCTTAAATGTTTCCTGGGGTCATTTGATTCTTTTGTGATTTAGTGTGAATGTTAGAACTATAGCCCACCTGCACATACTATGTGGCAAACATTGTTAAGGAACAGTGTAAATATTGCCAGCAATGAAAAGCAAATTGAACAGCGATTAAACCAGCCTGTTTGATGTGGGGTGTTTTGTTAGTTGACTTTCTAATAAAGAAAGGTTTTTCTCTTTTTTCTATTTCACCAGGAATGGTTGCTTTGACTCAATTTCTCCAGGGCATTAGACCCAAGTTTTGGGGGTAACACATGTAATGCAAAAGTCTCCTCCCATATAATTGCTTCCCCAACACTGGAGCCCTCATTACAAACCTTAACCTCTTTAAGTTAAGGCATTATTTCTAGGAGACTGCCGTCTTGTGTAAATAACCTTCAAATGGAAACTTTGTCTACCTTAGTGCAGAAGACCTTAGTGTAATTAGGGGATACTGACCTCTCTGAAAGGAGCCCCAAGGTTACAGTTGACTAAGAATTGGGCTTCTAATGAAAAGATTGGTGGTTTAAACCCACCAGTAACTTTGTGGGAGAAGGATGAAGGAGTCTGCTTCTGCAGATTTACTGTCTCAAAAACCCTGTGGAGCAGCTCTACTCTGTCCTATATAAGTGCTGAGAGTCCAAATTGACTCAATGGCAGTGGGGTTTAGACCTCTTTGAGAATTTTAGGAAAGCCGAATTCAAGTATACAATATTCTACCCTTTCAAACTACGATTCCTGAACTTCCTAGAAAAGCATACACTCCTTATTCCTTATAAGATGGCTTTAGGGCCTTCAAGGAACATACCACTGCTCATGAATATTTTAAGACTGAGGGACCCTGAAGGAGGATAGTAATGAGACAGTGGGGGCACCGCTTTGAGAGGAGAGACTTAGGTGGGCTATTCCCACCTGGGAAGGGCATAGGCAGCCCTGGGATAGCCTCAGGACTGGATGTGCCTGAGTCAAGAAAGGGAGGCAAGAGGCTCACAAAAGATAGGGAGTCAGGTCATCCTGGACTTTTATGAAAGAACACCACAATGAAAATTGCCATTGAAGTCTATGTTTGGATTTTTTAAAATCTTGATACTGGAAATATGAGGGTGAGTAAAAAAATTATCTGCACTCTGGCTGTTGAATTTATTTTAATCAAGGTTTAGAAAAGACAAATACATTTCTTTTTTGACACAGTCTCCTTGCTTTTCAATACACTTTGTCCATTTGTCAACAAGTTTTCATATGCCCTTATTAAAAATTGTTTTAGGTTAAGCTGTGAGCCACAAATGCACCACTGTCTTCACTTCTTCATCAGAGGTGAATTTTCATCCTCAGAAGGGCTGCTTTCAGGGGACCAAACAGGTGAAAATCCAATGAAGCAAGACCAGGCCTATAGGGAGGATGCTTTAACACCTCAAAAGGAAGTTTTTGCAGAGTGTCAAAAGTGTGGGACGTACATTGTCATGAAAGACTGCAATGCCCTTGGATGGCAGTCCTCTGCATTTAGTCCCAAGTTTAGACTTCAGCTCTTCAGTGAGCATCTCACTGTAATGAGCACTGTTGGTTGTTGAACGTTTTTCCTGATAGTGTTCCAATACGGGCCCTTGAGAATCCCCCCCAAAAATGTAGGCATCAATTTTCCAGTTGATGGTTAGCTTTTGAGCTTTTTCTTGGTCAGTGATTGGGGATGTTTCCATTCCATACTTTGCCATTGACTCTCAGGCTTATAATGATGAATCCATTTCTTGTCACCAGTAACAATTTATTTTAAGAAGCTTTTGCCTTCCTTTGAGTATTAGTCCAAATTGTGTTTGCAGATGTCCAAATGCTTCTGTTTATGCTTTTCCATGAATTGTTTTGGCACCCATCTCATAAGTTAATTTTTTTTTTTTTAACAAAAAAACAACTTTTTATTGTGAATTGAGTGAAGGATTACAGATCATCAGTTTAACATTTAACACATCATACTCAGAGTCCTGGTGTGGCTCTGTGGGTTAATGCGCCAGACTGCAAAGCTGTTTGCATTACAAGGTTGGTGGTTCAAGCTCACCAGGTGCTCCTTGGAAACCTTATACAGAGTCACTATAGGTAGGAACTGACTCGATGGCACTTAATAACAACAAACTTGGCTTCACTACAAGGTTGCAATCCTCTGGATGTACCAACAGTTGGTAGCATTTACCTCTATTAACTTTATTATTATTATTTTTAATGTTTTATTGTGAATTGTGTGATAGTCTACATGAGAGAACATCAGCTTTACATTCATTCCATCATCCATCATCTCATTGGCATAGTTACCATCCCGTCCATGCATCCTCACCCAACCAAGGGGTGTACCCTGTAAACCTGCACCCCTCCCCCCCACTACAGTCCTCAGCCCCTTTCCATCTCCTGATCCCGAGTCCCCAGCTACACCATCTCTTGACGTTGTCTTCTCTGCCTCCATCTCAGGCCTCACCGCCTCTCTGGGTAGGATTCTGCTCTTCGCTCTTCTCCATCGATGGTCCCAGGGTCCTCCACTCCTAGACTGATAAGTTAATCACTCCCCTCTTTGCTACAAAATGTCCACCTTTAGATTTCCAACCCTCACAATCAGTCCTGATAACAATTATTCACCATTGCATCACAAGAGACCCATCTATATTTCGTTTCATCAGCCCTTCCTGGACAGGCTGGACACTATTCACTGAAGACTCTACCTTCCTATACACCCTTTGGATCTAGGTTCCCTCTTGAAAGCTTGTAAGCCAGTCACTTCTTGCCTTTGTATACCTCCCCCCATTTTGGGTAGGCAATGTCCAAGTTGCCCATCCCTGTCTACCCTTTGTGTGGAGGGGGTGGGAACAGATCTTGCAGCAGGATTTGTTTCCTCTTTTGAGCTACTGCATTTATAGGTGTAGGTCCTGTTTATTGAATTGTATCAGATGATGCTTCCCCCCCCACTTCTTCTTTCTTCTTCGGGTTGAGCTCTGTTTATCCAGTGATTGAAGTCAGGTCAAATGGGTATCATCTGCAAGTGTGGGTGTTCTTACGTCTGTCCGGCCTCTTTTTATCTGCTGGCCACCCTGCTCTCCACTCTAGACCTCTGTGGTTGTGTCATTGACTCTGAGCCCATGAGTCCCCAGGTGTTGCCTCGCTACTGACCGACCAGGTCTCCACCCGGGTTCACAGTAGTTTGCTGAAAGATGTAGGGCTTAGCTCGCCACTTCATTGATGTTCTTCGGTCACGTCCCCTTCTGGGTGACGTGTGTGGTTCTCAGTCAAAGCGTATATTTCCCTTGCTTCTTAGCCTTGGAAGAGAATTTGCACTGAGAGGATCCGACCACTTGCCTTGATGTCTCCTGGGCAAGCCACCTGTATTACTACTCCCACCCCCCTTTTTGTTACAAAACTTCTATTTTTACAATTATGACGGTCACAATTAGTCATGATAACAGTTACTCACTATTGAATCATAAGAATCTTATCCCCAGCTCTTTTAACTAGACCCATCTAGACAAAATGAAAACTACTCAGTGGGGATTCTTCCCTCATACACTCTTAAACTAAACTCTCTCTTGAAAGCTTGTAAGCCAGTCACTTTGTGCCGTTATAGCCACCTCATTTTAGGTAGCCAATGTCTAGGTTGCCTATCCCTATCTACCCTGTGTACAGAGGGAATAGTATTGATACTTGATGTGAAGACTCCTTCACTCTCTATGGGTATTTAGAGCCACTACCTCTATGAGTAAGGAGCTCTGGTAGCATAGTGGTTACGAATCGGGCTGTGAACCTTAAGGTCAGCGGTTCGAAACTACCAGCTGCTCCACGGGAGAAAGATGAGGCTTTCTAATCCCGTAAAGATTTACACCCTCGGAAACCCTGTACAGGGTCGCTATGGGTCGGAACCGACTCGACGGCACTTAACAACAACAACCTCTATGAGTATGGGTCAAGTTCATCAAATTGTAGCAATTTACCCTTGTTTCCTTTATCAAAAAAAAAATTTTTTTTTTCAATCTTCCTCTAGGCAAGTTAGTCAAATGGGTACTATCTGCAACTTTGGGTGTTCTTGTGTGTTGCCCCTCACTTCATATCAGCTGTATGCTTCTTTCTCAGCTCTAGCTCTCTTGGTCTAGGTCCTTGTCCATGGGCTCAGGTGTTCCCAGGTCTCACCACACTTTGGACCAACCAGTCCTTCCTTTTCTCTCATCTCCAGGTCAATGGGGGTCTATGGAGCGTGGCTGAATTCAGCCCATTTCTTTATTGCTGCCTTTCCCCTTCTTCCACTCACCAGTACACCAATGTGGTCGTCAGCAAGCTTACATGCCTGCTCATGTGTTCCCTTTGAGTTTCAGTCATAGAGGGGGGGTTTGTCCTGAAGGAATTTGATTGCTTGCTCTGATGGCTTCCAAGAGAACAACTTGCTTATTCTTGTAGTAGCCAATCATACTGCCATGTTTTGTTTTAGGTTTTTCCTGATGATATTTCTTTGAAGATGTATCTTGTGTTGTTCTAGTTGTTCCAGGCTGGTCTGCTTGTCCTTTCTATTGGGAATATTCCACCTCAGAAGGTTCTAGATGGGGTTCAGAATTCCACCTAAGGTTTTATACACTGCAAAGGCTCTGCAAGAGGCAAGCTGTAGAACTCCTCTTAGGTATTCCAATCAGTTATAGGCTGAAGACAGGCTTACAAACTTTCTGTATTCATGTTTTCTGACATTCCTTTCTATTCCATTCAAGTGTCTATTTTACAATAGTAGGCAAGGGAAACCAATATTCATAAGACAGTAAAGCACCTTAGTATTATTTCCCCCCTTCAGACTATGCCTCAGTCCCTGTTTTCACAGAGTCCTGTTGTTCCAGGGTTGAGCATGCATCACTATTTACCTCTGTCCCATTTAGCCCATGCAAACCTGTTCGTGCACATTTTTTTGAAACCCCAGTCTGTTGTGGATTGCTTCATAGGCAAAGCCATGGCTGATTTACAATGATTTGCCACATAATCCACTGTTACTTGTCTGTTAAACAGAATCATTTCACATGCACACTCAATGTTGTCATCAGCCTTGGAAATCTTATTTAGGGTCGCTATGAGTATTTTAATATAACTGGAATGTGGATAATTTTTGACTCACCCTCATACATCAGAAACTCAAGGAGCCCTGGTAGCTTAGTGGGTTATGCGTTGAGTTGATTAACCACAAGATCATCAATTCAAATCTACCAGCCAATGAACAGGAGAAAAATGAAACTTTCTGCTCCTGTAAAGATTTTCAGCTTTGGAAACCCTATTCGGGGTCGCTATGAGTCAAAGCTAACTCATCGGTATGCAACAGCAGCATAGTACCTGGAGTTGGTGAAAATGTCATTTTCTGAACCTTGAGAATGTTTCCGGTGACGTTGGAGAACCCTAGGCATCATTACTAGTATACTGAAAGAGTGTTAATCCTATATACATGCTCAGAATACAGATTTTCTTCATAATATAGATACACTTATGACTGCTCTACTCATAATCCATGCAGCAGAATAAAATCTGTTACTTTAAGACTATTGATAGTCTTTGGGGGGGGGAAATGGAGATGACAGCTGTGTGCTCATTCGGTACAACTTAGGGTGGTATCTTGTCCATTCCCAAAATAGTAATTACAAATTTTAAGTAGAAAATTCAGTTCAACTAAGCAAGCCTGGAACAAATGCCAAATATAGCATGTGGCCCCACTTACCACTGTGCAAATCCTGTCTTTCTTAAGAAAATACATCTGTAACTCCATTCCAGTGACACAGGGTTGGGCTATAAGTTATGAAGACTAAAAAGTCATGAAATCTAATATGAAAGAGGTGTATTTGAATATGGGAACAGCATACCTGCAGGGGAGATGTGCCCTAGGCAGCAGCATCTCGCTGTGCTCACAGTCCAAGGTGTATTTATTGTAAGAGACTGAGCTGTAAAACAGTTCTGCTTCAATTTCAAGATGGAGGTGGGCTTTCCTGTTTGCAGAGTTCTGCTGTCATGTGTCACTTCCGTCTCTCCTTTCCCCATGCTGTTCGCGCATCTGGTGTCCATGATGGAGTCTAAGATTTCAAGATGGATTCTACAGTGCAGGCATCTAGGATACTTGACATAGCCGCTTTTGCTCCTGAGCTGAAAAAATGGGTTTAGAGGGAGGTTACAGTGCAGTTGAGTAGGGAGGCAGTGCTCACACACTCCGCTGGGTTCCAGACACACAAGGAGATAGTTTTTTGTTTTGTTTTTTGGTTTCATTTTATCTCGCGTATAACCTGCCTGCCTGACAAGGAGATAGATTCTATCTCTTGCCACATCCTGCCCCTCTGTTCTTTGTATTTGGAGGTTGTTGTTGTTGTTGTTTTTAATGGTTTTATTGATCCGTTCCTAATGCCGCTTTTCAACTGCTCCAGTAATTTTCCTTAGTAATGTTCCTCCTTTTCCCTTACCCTAACAACAAGTCTCTTTTAAGAATTGGCTTGTTAATCTCATCTTCTTGTCTTGTGAAAGAAAACTGCTTTAATAAACAATACAAACCCTGATTCTCCCTTGGGCCCAGAAGCCCAGAACATGTTTTATTTGAAGGGTGGTAGGTTCATGCTGCTTCTCGTTGCAACTACTACAGTTCTTTAAAATAACCCTTTGACTTCTTTGAACTTTTCAAAAGAGAAACCAAAAAGCTGAGGAAAGGGCAGAAACACACACTGTATTTTTAGCATGTAACATGCCCGTATAAATAATGTGCATAGCACACATAGGAAATGAATGCAGGAGGGGCTATACAGTTTGCAAAACAAAGGTCTAAAGCATGTGGTATTTGCACAGAAAAACCATATATAACCACATTGTCATCAACCATAATTACCTGAAGCAGTTTTCTTCACAAAGTGAAACCTTTGCTGTATTCACAAAGGAGGGCTTCAAACAGGCTCTTATTGGGTTTTAAAGTTCTTCTTAAAAGTTCACCGAAATAGGATTTACCAAATGTTCAAAAATAATTATGATGAATCACAATCATGAAGAAACAGTTTTCTGTCTTTATTACAAAGTTATTTTTAAAGTGTTTCTTCATGAATCATACAAAATAACTGATTGCAACATAAATTGCCATCCTCAAAACTATTTTGGAGAGAGGGAACTTCTAGCTTTATAAAAGGCAACCTATATTTGAATTGAAAATATATTTTCTGCATAGTAAAAGAAATGTTGCAGTAATGAAAAATAATAAAGTTCTGAAATACAGATTGCTGTTGTTAAGTGCCATCAAGTCAGTTTCAACTTATAATAAAGCCTGTATAGGGTTTCCATGGCTGTAAGTCTCTGCAGGAGCAGAAAGTCTCATCTTTTTCCTGTGGAGTGGCTGGTGGGCTCGAAGGGCCCACCTGTGGTTTGCAGTCCAGCATTTATCCTACGGAGCCACTGCCCCCCTTAAATAGAGATTATTGTCATTGAGTCCATTCTGAACATCATTATTGAAGAATAAAAAGCCCCTGCCAGTGAGTTGGTGCTGAATCATAGCAACCCTGAGTACAACAGAACAAAACACTGCCTGGTACTTAGCCATCTTCACAATCATTCCTATGCTTCAGCGCACTGTTGCAACCACTGCATTACTCCATCTTCTTGAGGGTCTTCCTCTTTGTCTCTGACCTTCTACTTTACCAAGCATGATGCCCTTCTCCGGGGACAGAACCAACTCTCCTAATAACATGTCCCAAGTACATGAAATGAAGTCTTGCTATCCTCACTTTGAAGGAGCAGTCTGGCTGTATACACATGCTTCTTCCAAAATAGAGTTGTTCATTCTTCTGACGATCCATGGTATATTCAATATTCTTTGCCAACATCTCACTTCAAATGCATCCAATCTTTTAAAATCTTTCTTATTCATTATCCAGCTTTCACATGCATATGAGGAGATTGAAAATACCATGGCATCTTCTTAGTTACTGTAAAAATGGTGTGAGGGTGGAGTCTTGCTTCCTCTGACTTCACAAGGGGGAGACAGAATTAAAATAGCATGATCCAAAGGCTGATTCTTATGAAGCAGAGGTCAGATATACCTCCACCCTCCAATAGTTTTCTGTTTTGTTTTTAACCTGTTCTGAGACCAATCATCCCACCCATGGCCCTCCTTACTTCTCTGCTGGGTTTGATAATATTTTGCAGTGGTCACACAGGGCTCACAGAAAATACTTCCGATAAGGAAGCGTATTAGGGAAGTTACCAGGTTCAGGATCGGGAATGCTCGGGACACAGTTTTTTGGTTAGGAGAGTCTCTTCTCAGTTATGCCCACAGGCATGCCTCTCTCTAGTCCTTGTTGTCTCAGCCACATGGGGTGCTTTGGCAAGTGCTACAAAACTCTTCGTTCTGCCAATAAAAACCCAAACGGCACTCCCTCCATTCCACACCACCAGTAAGCCTTGGCCCAAAGGTGCTCAGCTCTAGTTCTATGATCCCGGAGAAATCTCATTCTGCTAACAAACCTTCTGACAAAGGTACTTAGCTTTCCTGTGGGCCAGGGAGCCCTCTGTTCTGTCCCATGTAGTTCTGTTGCCTCTGCTTCTCTGCCACTATTTCTTTCTTTGTTTTTGAAATGTTGTATTGTGAATGGAGTGAAGGTTTACAGAGCAGATCATCAGTTTTACATTTTGCTTCATCTCAATGATTGTAATCCCTTCCATGTAACAACAGTTCTCCTACTCCCTCCCTGGGGTTCCTATTTCCATTCCCCCCACCTTCCCAGCCCTTCTCAACTTGGCCTTAGGGAAACATTGCCCTTTTGATCTTGAATGGCTGACCATTCTATGGTGGGCTTACTAGTATTGTTGTTCCTCCTAGATACCTATCTACTGCTTAGCTGAAAACTGGGCCATGAGGGTGAGTTCTGTTCCAGATCTGAAGGGTGACCTAGGGTCACTATCTTTCTAATCAATAAGTCCAGTCTTTTTTCTATAGATGTTAATTTTGAATTTTGTTCCACATTTTCTCCCACTCTATCTGGGACCTTCTAAAGCGATGATCTCTTTCAAAGCAATTGGTAGTGGTAGCCAGACATCATATAGCTCTTCTGGTCTCAAAGATCTGCCATGGTTTTGTGCAGTCTCATCCTGTCTCATGGAACCATAGCTCTCTGTCTCCTGAATTAAGGAGATTTGGCATACATCCCCACTTTTTGCTTCTGAAAGAGACTGATTTTAAATCTAGCTAAACTGACTAATCTCCATGTTAGTGTTTCATATACCTTATTTGCATGCTGATGTCAGAAATACCAAAAGTGGATGGCTTTAACAAAGAGAAACTTATTCTCTCACAGTTTGGGAAGCTAGAAGTCTGAATTCTAGTCAAGAACTCTAGGGGAACGCATTCTCTCTGTGTTGGCTTAAGAGGAAGGTCATTGTCTCCTTTCAACATTTGTAGGCCCAGTGTCTCCTGGAGATCTCCATGTGTCTTGGCATCTGTCTTCCCCAGGGACTAGGAGGCTCTCAGCACAGGGGCTCTGGGTTTAAAGGACATGCTCTGCTCCCTGCTCTTCCTTCACGGTGGTACTGAGGTTCTCTTGTCTCTGCTCACTTCTCTCCTCTCTTGTAAGATAAATGTCAGGTAGTAATAAGTGCTAAGATGTCCTGGTGCAATGGCTAAGCACTTAGCCAAAAAGTCAGTGGTTTGAACCCACGAGTGGTTCCACAGAAGAAAGATGTGGCCGTCTGCTTCCATAAATATGATAGCCTTGGAAACCCTACTCTGTCCTATCGGGTCACTATGACTTGGAATCATCTCAATGACAATGGATAATGTGTAAAGAACTGTGAGGGATGCTGAAGGAACCACAGAAACGAAAGTAAAAGACTTTCTGCTCTCAAGCAGTTTGGAGTCCAGTGGGACTCAGAGGCTGTGCAGAAGTTATGTCTTGTCAGTAAGCCATAGGACAGTGAGAGAAATAATAGAATGTCCTTTCCCAGACTGCCACATGCCCTCCCCAGCATTGCCATTGGGTCATCCCTGAAAGCATAGTGTGAGACAGCTTTTTTTTTTTCTTTTTTTTTTTTAAATTTAAAGACTGTTCCCTTTTAGTCCTACATTTCTATTTCTTTTGAGGGGCTACAGAATCTGTTTTTAAGCACTGGTCTGTGAATCCTCTGTTCTAGAGGCAACTCTATGGGTTATAGGGTTAGGAGTCATTTGAAGAACATTTCCCCAAATCTTGATAAAAGGCCCTAGAAAGCCATTCATCCCACTCTCCCTTAATTATCCCAGATGCATGACAATACACAAGAAATGTTTAAGATTATTCTTTCAAAAGATTTCCCTATGCGTTCCTTGTAATATAAATTTAATGTTTATATAAACATTAAATTTATATTACAATTATCAGTAACTTACCTTTGACAGATTGTCAGGAGGGAGCAGTCACTGGAGAAGGATATCATGTTTGGTAAGGTGGAGGGTCAGAGAAAAAGAGGAAGACCCCAAAGAGATAGATTGGCCAAGTGGCAGCATCGATGGCTCAAGCATGGCAACAGTAGTGAGGTTGGCCCAGGATCGGGCAGTGTTTCCTTCTGCTGTGCATACGGTCGCTATGAGTCAGTACTGACTTGATGGCACCTAACAACAGCAACAATACCTATGATCTAAAACAATGATATGCAAACTTTTTTTTTTTGGTGTTTTTAACAGCTGATTTACCCCTCCCCCCCCCAATAAATAACACAGACAATCTAGAAACAGAACAAATCTGACGAATAGAGCAGGGGAGTCAAAGCCTTGCCTGCTGAGCTCCCTTTCTAGTCTTGAGATAAAACAACTCCTCATTCTATAGAATGCAGCTGAAAAACCACTAGCATAAAAACATTGTATAGAAAATCACTGATTTACCAGGTGGGCAAAAAGCAAAGTTATTGTTAAATACTGTGGAGTCGATTCCGACTCACAGCGACCCTGTTACAGGGTTTTTGAGGCTGCAAATCTTTATGGGAGCAGAAAACCTCATCTTTCTCCCGTGGAACAGTGGGTAGTTTCGAACTGCCGACCTTGAGGTTAGCAGCCTGATTCGTAACCATCATGCCACCAGAGCACCTTAAAAAGCAAAGTAAGAATCATTTAAAAACAAAAACAAAAAATACTATTGCTCTTAGTCACATTTAAGATTATTCAAACCACATAGTCATTCCTCAATATTCTACCACAAAAATAGGAGAAACAGTAGAATATGAAATGGAAAAGTTCACACTACCAAGCTCTGGAAAGTATGGTATTATGTTCTGGGGCAGCACAGCAAATTTAGATTTCTCTTTGAGCTCAAATTAGGCCAAGATTTCTCAACCTCAGCATTACTGGTATTTGGGCTAGATAATTCTTGGGTATGAAGGGCTCTCCTGTACATTAAAGGATGTTTAATAAGCATTCCGGGTTTCTATCCATTAGATGCCAGAGCACCGCCTCCTGACTATGAAAACCAAATGTCTCCAGACATTGTTAAGTATCTTCTGGAGGGAAAATCACCACTGGTTGGGAACCACTGATTTAGGTTAATATAAAAATATCTGCTTGAGTACATATAAGGTTTTAGTATTGTAAGGGCCATATAGAAGCCAGCTTGGCTTTTTAAATGGTGATGAAGATAATTTGTCCTCAGATAATAAAACATGGATTGTATCAGATGCTAGATCTGCTTTTGGTTTCATGATACCAAGAGAGTCAATTTTAACATCCTTCAGCTTGGTTGAATGCAGAGGTTGCAGTGTGGGTTAGGTTGAAGCTATGAAAAGTTGTTGTCCTCCATTAATATCTCATTTATAGACTACCATGGTACCAAAAATATATCAGTTACTTTCTGTGTTGAGTTTACTGGGAAAGAAAATGCACTAAGCCCCCATAATTCATTAACTGTGAATAAAACTGTGAGCTTTGATTACATTTTAAGATAAACCTTTGCTGAAAAGGGGACCCAAGGACAAGTGTTACAGAACAGAAGGTTTTGACAGGCAGACAAGAGAAGAAATACTCTAGACTGTTGCTGAAATGGATGGATTTAACTGCTTGGAAGATGATAAGAATTGAACAAACTGAAATGATATATTGAGCACCTATTATGTGTCTGGAAGCTCTGGATCTACAAACAGTTAATGGGCTGGATTATTAACTGTAATGTTGAAGGTTTGAGTCCTCCCTCTTGGTGATCTATTTCTAAAATATTCAGCCATGAAAACCCTATGGAGCACAGCTGTCCTCTGACACCCATGGAGTCCCCATGAGCCAGAATCAAGTCCACAACAACTGGTTTTTATTGTGTCAGATGTTTTCATAGGTCACCACCACAAACTCGGGGAAGTAGGTATTACTTTCTCCATTTTACCAGGGACCAGTCGCTGGAGAAGGATATCATGTTTGGTAAGGTAGAGGGTCAGAGAGAATAAGAGGAAGACCCCCAGCAAGATGGACCGGCAAGTGAATTGGCAGCACAATACGTTCAAGCGTGGCAACAATAGTGAGGTTAGCCCAGGACCAGGCACTGTTTCGTACTCTTATGCATAAGGTCACTATGAGTTGGTACTGACTTGATGGCACCTAACATCAACAACAACGTCTGAGGATCAGAAAGACCCAGTGACAGCCGAACTCATGTCATTTGAATTCTAAGACCTTTTAGCATAATGAAACTGCCAGAATAAATGTATAAACCAGGATGTAATCAAGAGAAAGAAACCACATGAGCTATTTGATCAAAGAGAAAATTTAACATAAACAATTATTAGTTAGGACTGAAAAAAATCATTATAAAGCTGTGCTATCTAATACGAAAGACTCTAGCTATATGGGGTTTTTAAGCCCTTAAAATGTGGCTAATGTGACTGAGTAACTGCATTTTAAATTTTACTTCATTTTAATTCATTTAAATTTAAAACCTGACACTAGGGACTTCCACTTCCAGCCAGTATGGAGTAGCAGAGACTGGATTTACCCTTCCACTTGAAACAACTGACAAAACAGATGCAACAACAGAGTTCAAGACACTGGACAGTGGACAGGGAAGGAGAGTGAGTCCCAGAATTGTATTAGCTTAGTGTCTTAAGAGAGTTTCCTGGCTGTGGTACAGAGAGAAGAAAATGAGATAGAACCTGGTGAACTCCCTGGGTTGTGTGGACAAAAAGAACAGTGATATCAAAGTAGCTATACTTGGTACAACAGAATCCATAAAGGAGAGAAAAGCCTAGAAAGAGAGCTTTAGAGACATGCTGTGGATCACTCCTGACTATTTAGCCGAGTACTGATAGGTGCATCAAGTGAAAGAAATTCCTGAAGACTGGAAAAGAATCATGTGAGAGGATTAAAGAGAACAGTGTCCAACACTTACACAGAGCTAGAAATAAAAGGGCAAGTCAAAAAGTATTTCTACTAGGATTACAGTTCAAACACACACAGGTTTATTCCAAACAAGACATGTTTAAACATGAATTTGTAATCAGTGGATGGCTGCAGATAAGTTCTCTCAGTAATGCACTTGTCCTAATCACCTTAAACCAAATTCAAAACCAAAACCACTGCCATCAAATTGATTCAGACTCATAGCAACCCTTTATAGGGTTCACAAAGAGCAGAAACCCTCATCTCTCTCCCCTGGAACAACTGGTAGGATTGGACTGCCGACCTTGTGGTTAGCAGTCCAGTGCTTATCCTGTAGTATAGCTAGGACTCTTATGTCTCTTTAAGGTACCTTTAAAAAAAAGGTGAACTTCTAGCAAGATTGTGAACTAAGCACTGCACAATAAAGACTTACAATAAGGATACCAGAGACCAAATGAAACAGACACAGATGCTGAGCAGGGATGGTGAGAAAGGGAGGTTGACTGGTGAATGGCCAGCCAGACACTGTATGACCATCGCAAACTTTTGTGAGCAGCTTTGGTGACAGAAGGTGGCCTGGCAGAGCAGATCCACACAAGCAACAGGAAAGGTGTGATTCCATCTTTTTCCAAATGTTCCCCTGGTAACCAGAGGTGTAGCCAGCTCCCAACTTTATCTAACCCAATGTAGACCCTGCACTCTAGGAGTCTGAAGCCCTGTGACGGTGAATCACACACATATGAGACAGGAGCCAGCTGTACCACTTTAGTACCTGGATTCAGATGGGCTCGGTTCCAGGCCTATAGAACCCACAGGGCCACCAGAGCACCCTAATCAGCCACCCTGCTCCCATCTGCCCTGTGGTCCTAATAGACACTGAGACCAGAACTACTACTGAATTGAATACCCTAAACATAGACACCACCTAGGCCTATAAGCTCACTAAAGCCAGTGAGGAAGAAATAAGAATTCTACCAACTTCTTTGATCTGAAATTGATCAAACATGCAATCAAGATGTATTGATCATTACTGGTGATTGGAATGCAAAGGTTGGGAACAAAGAAGGATCAGTAGTTGAAAATATGGCCTTGTTGATAGAAATGATGCTGAAGATCGCATGATAGAATTCTGCAAAACCAATGATTTG
>NW_006408701.1:1825271-1826877 GCF_000296735.1 Chrysochloris asiatica
AACATCACAGTGCCCCAGAGACAACAGACAATTTTAGCTAACATGAAAAAACAAGAGAATGACTTAAAAAATAAAAAGAAAGAATGGCCCCCAAAAAATGACTAAGCTGCAGAGCCAGAAAATATTTCTTAGGAAGAAAGGGTAATGAACTTCCTAAAAAATAATTCAAAATAATGACATTTAGGAGCCTTCAAAGGACTGACAAAAAAACTAAAGAAAACAGGGAGAAGAAAGAATAAACTTTAGAAGAATTCAGAAAAGCACTACAAGTGCAGAAGTGCAGACAGACAAATTAAATGCAAACTTTGAAACAATGCAACACCTGCAATTAGAAATCCAGAAGATTAATACTAAGATTTCAGAAATGGACAACACATTGAAAGGCCAAAGGAGTAGATGAGAAGTAATGGAAGCCTGACTTAGTGAGTTTGAAGAAAAATCTCACGATATTTGTATGCTAGAAGAGCAATCATAAAAAAGAAGGAACACATCTGAAGAACGCCTAAGAGCTATGTGGGACATCATGAAGAGGAATAACTTTGGGGTGATGGACATTCTAGAAGAGGAAGAAACAATGAACAATATAGACAAAATTGTCGAAGATTTGTTTGGAAGAAAACTTCCTAAAAGCCATGAAAGATGAGAAGAGAAGCATACAAGAACTCCAAACAGGATAGATCCCAAAAGAAAATCACCAAGATATATCATAATCAAACTTTCTAAACCCAAAGAAAACTAAAGAACCCTGAGAGCATCTCAGGAAAAATGAAAAGTTTCCTATAAAGGAAAACCAATAAGACTAAGCTCTGATTTCTCAGCAAAGAAATCATGCAGACAAGAAGGTAATGGAATAACCTATATAAAACTCTGAAAGAAAAAAAACGAAAACAACTTCCAACCAGAAATCATAAACACAGCAAAGCTGTCCTTCAAATATGAAGTCAAAATTAGGATATTTCCTAATATAAACAACAAAGGAATTTATACTAACCAGACCAACTTTAAAAATAATACTAAATAATGTTCTTTGGACTAAGAATCAACAACAGCAGACAACAACCTGAGATGACCATACATAATAACACCACTGAGCTCTGGTAGCGTAGTGGTTACAAGTTGGGCTGATACCTCAAGGTGAGCAATTTGAAACTACCAACCATTCTGCAGGAGAAAGATGAGGCTTTCTGCTCCTGTAAAGATTTACAGCTTCAGAAACCCTATACAGGGTCACTGTGAATCAGACCGACTTGGTGGCACACAACCACCACTACCACTACCACCAGAATGCAATCCAGATATAGAAGTATTTAAAGCAAAACAAACCTACAAGACTGAAAACAGGGAGTCTGATATATCAATTTATAATGAAGTCACCTACAATGCAAAAAGAGGGAATAGTATAGATGCAGAACTTCCAAAGAGCAAGGAAGTCAAATTGATTTCAAGATAAAATAGACTTTTAAATATGGAAACATTAGTAATGACAGGAAACCTCAAAGAAAATTAATACACTTTCATATAAAAAAAAAAGAGGGAAGTCAGAAAGATTTAATAAATATTAGCACAACAGAAGTGCAAATAAAAGAAAACCCACAAACAAACTTAA
>NW_006408701.1:1828062-1828601 GCF_000296735.1 Chrysochloris asiatica
GAAAGAGAGGGACTGAGAGCTGGTGGCCAGGAAGCAGACTTGCAGAAGGTGCCCCTTGATGGTTTAAATTATTACATATGCCTGAGTGTTAAAAAAAAAAAAAAAAAAGCTAAAGTGAATAGAAAGAAATATTGTTAACCGATGGTACATGGAGGGGATTATAATCATTGTAATGAAAAAAGGTGTATGATTTGTTGAATGTAAAACTGATGGTCTGCCCTATAAACGTTCACTCAATTCACAATAAAAACTTAAAAAAAAAAAAAGAAGACAGCAATCAACCTGTACCTATAGAGAAGGTATGAACCTAGAGGACATTATGCTGAGTGAAATTATTCAATCACAAAAGGACACATATGGTATGAGACCACTGTTGTAAAAAGTTAACAAAACGTTTTCTTGACAAAACAAACAATCTATGATGGTTATGGGATGGGGAGGGGAAATTAGTTACAGGCTAGAGGGTAAAACATGTCAACATTGGTAAAAGGGCAGACAATATACAACAAGAGGGAGGTTGGCAGAAGAGAGATGAAGGT
>NW_006408701.1:1829051-1840026 GCF_000296735.1 Chrysochloris asiatica
TTTTTTTTTTTTTCCCATCATGACCATGCATCTTCTCATTCTTTCAGATTAACAAGGGCTGTCATATGAGAATTTCATTGGGAAACCTTAGTTATCCACACTATAGCCCCAACCTTGCCCTTTCAGAATGATTTTTGTTCCCCAAATTTGAAGAACAACTAAAAGGAACATGCTTTGTGTCCTTCTTGTTGTTAAGTGCTGTTGAGTCGATTCCAAAACTCCTGTTTGGAGATGGTGTTAATCAAATAAATCAGAATTCTTCAAGAAAGGGTTAGCATGATAAAAACACCACCTTCAAAAGTGTACAGACTTGGATAGTGGATATGCTGAGAAACAATAGCTTTATATTTTGATATTTTAATTAAAGCTATTGATACTCTTGTAGTAATACTTTTTTACTTGCCCTCATAGTGCCTAATTCCAAATGTCAGACTGGAAAACCTCATGATTTATGGTGAACTGGGTTGAGCGCTCAGAAGTGTGTTGCTTCATAGTGGGGAATACTGTGCCCTAGACAAAAACACTATTCTGATCTAACCCTAACATCTTAAAAACAAGACCCCAAAGCATTATACCACATCTAAGTAATTTTAACTGCATCCTAGAACAAGGCTCAAGAATATTTATCAAAACAACAACAGGGACAGAGAAAGATGGCAGACCAGGCAGACAGGCTGTGTGGGCTCTCTACATTAGGGATTTGGGAAACCAGACAAGACAGATACAGAGGATGGTCCTGGAACTCTGTCCTCCAGAGGAATAGATAGAAAAGTGGATCCAGTGCTTACTGGGAGACAAGAATTGAATAGGCGATGCAAGAGATAAAGTAACTGATGTGCCGCAGTAGCCAACAGAACATGTAGTAGCCATCTTGAAAGTTTGTGAATAGCTTTAGAGATAAGAAAAATATTCACGTGGCCAAAACCTACCTGTGGCATGTGATGTCAAAGGTGTGGTTTATTTATTTTATTCTTCTCCCCACCCCACCCCACCCCAACCAATGTACAGCCCCAGGGAATTTTCCATTTTAAGTTTGTAAAACAAGGGAGGAGGGCAGCCCCTGGGGCCCGAGGAACAGCTTGGCTTTCCTGGCAGGTGTAGGATGGCGACAGGATGTCCAGCACCCTCTCCCCTTCTGGCCCTCGGGCCCTCCCTGGGCGGTAAGGCGCGGTTCAAACCTGTTTAGTTCGAAGAGGCGGCTCTGACCGAGGTTTTCTCAGAGACTGCCCCATCTATATCACGGAGAGTGGAAGTTTTGCACTTTGGGAGAAAGACAACCCCATCCATCCTTGGTGGCCGACAATTCTAAACCCAGGGCCTTCGCATTCCTCTGAGTTTTTCCCAGACCAAGCTCCCTTCCTGCTCCTGTCTGTTGCTATCCTGGGAATATTACCTGAGCCTGTTTCTAAAGCCTGGACTAAATCATGAAAAGGAAGAATCCTTTTGATTCCTTTTATTCTTCAAAAGGAAAAAGCCCATTTTCTCTAGGTAAATGTTGCCCTTTTGATATTCAATGACTGACCATTCCATGGTGAACATAACAAGTGTTGCTGTCCTCACTATATACCTGTCTACTAGTTGACTGAAAACTGGACCAAGAGGTTTGAGCACAAGATGATCAATGCCTCAAATGGCTGAGAAAGAAAATGGTGTAGAAAGAAAACTGTACCTTTCAAAGAATGAATATCTTGCATACCTCTTCTCCCAACTACCACCCCCAATCAAATCTTACCTTCCTCCTTTATAACAGAAATAGAAAACAACAAATGCTGATGGAGGTGTGGAGAGACTGGAACCCTCATACATTGTTGGTGGGCTTCCAAAATGGTGAGACGAAGAACCCCAGCGACATGGATTGGCAAAGTAGCAGCATTAATGGGCTCAAGTGTGGCAACAATTGTGAGGTTGGCCCAGGACCGGGCAATGTTTTGTTCTGTTGTACATAGGGTCACTATGAGTTGGTACCAACTCGATGGTACCTAACAACAACCTAACAATAACTGTGCAAAAAATATGGTGTTTCCTGAAAAAACTGGAAATAGAAATACCATGTTGTTGTTGCTAAGTGATATCAAGTCGATTCTGACTCACAGCTACCCTGTAGAATCACCAACTTTATAGTTCGCAGTCCAGTGCTTATCCTACAGCACCAGGACTCCAGAAATACCATATAATCCCAGAGAAATAAGAACCAGTACATACCTAAACATGTTCACACCCATGTTCATTGCTGTACTATTCAAAATAGCAAAAAGATGGAAACTACCTAAATGCCAATGAATGAAAGAATGTACCTATACACAATGGGCTACTCCACAACATTCAAGAATAACAATGAGTCTGAGAAACACCTCACGGCATGATTGAACCCGAAGGACATTGTTGTTGTTATTGTTGTTAAGTACTGTCGAGTTGGTTCTGACCCATAGCAACCCTGTATAGGACTTCCATGGAGTGGCTGGTGAGCTTGAACCACTGACTTTGACATTATGCTGTGTGAAATAAGTCAATCACAAAAGGACAAATATTGTCTGAGACAATTATTGAAAGTTAAGAACTGGTTTCCACACTCAGTGAAACATTCTTTGATGGTTAGCAGGGATAGGAAGGTAAGGGTTAGGGTTATGGTGAACCACTAACTAGACAATAGACAAATTTACTTGGGTGATGGAAAGGCAATTTACAATATGAGGGAAGTGATTGCCTGCCTCCTTTCCTTCTTTTTTTTTTTGTTCTCTCTCTCTCTTTTTTTCTCTACCCCATGTGTCTGTTCAACCCCCTCTCCTAGTGAGAGCCAGTCCAGGGCTAGTCAGGGTTGTCTTCACAAATTTGGATCCAAACCTGCCCTAGTGGGGTTATTGTATATAGCTCCTCCCTTGTTTTTTTTTCATTTTTATTTTTGTGTGTGTGTGTGTTTGTGTGTGTGTTTGTTTTTTCTTTAAATGTTATTTATTTTGCTTTTGTTGAAAACATACACAGCATAAAACACACTCATTCAACAATTTCTAATATGTACAGTTTAGTGACACTGATGACATGCTTCAAGTTATCTAACCATTTTTACTCTCCATTACTTAAAAAAATAATATTCAATTGTATTTTGAGTGAATGTTTATATAGTACTTTAGCTTTCCATTCAACACTTTCTATACAAGTTGTTTCTTGACGTTGGTTACATTCTTCACAATGCATGAACATTCTTAGTATTTCCATTCTGGTTGTTTCATCCCCTTAATCTAGTTTCCCTGTTCCTTTACACTCTCATCTTGGTTTTAAGGTAGTTGTTGACCATTTTGTCTCATAAATAGGTGTTCCTTTTAAAGGGGCACAGAGCTTATGGGTGTGAGCCAATTTGTTATGGAGGTATAAGGTGACCTTGGGTTAGTTTCAATTCAAGGTTACAAGAGGATCTCAGGGCAGTGGTCTTAGGGAATCCTATAGTCTCAACCTGGCCAATAGATTTGGGGTTTTGTTTGTTTTAGGAATTTGAAGTTCTGTTCCACATTTTCCTCCCATTCTACTAAGCTGCATCTATTTGGTCCTTTTGGTCTCAGAATATTTCCATTGCCTTAATTTTATTAGTTTCTTCTTTTTTTAAGAAAAATATATATGGAAGAGTCCAGAGCAGAAAAAACTGTAAGACTGAAAATAGGGGATGTGGGATGTCAGTCTATGATTAGGACAACTACAAAATGAAGGGAGGGAAAAGTATAGTCACAGAATTCCAGGTGATAAGGAGGTCATGTAGATTTCAGGATAAAACAGACTGTTTTAAAATGAGGAAGAAATTAATAAAGTATGGGGTAATCTCAAAGAAACTTAATACACCATCACATCACATCAAGAAAAGAAAATCCAAGAAAATTTTGGAAACATTAAAACTATGAAGAAATTGACCAGAAAAAGCACCCACAAAATGAACTCAGCATAGGAAAGCATGTAGAACAAAGAAACCAACAGTACAGAGGGGAAAAACCCAGCAAAATGACTGCAATTAATCCATACCTATCCATACTTATTGATAATTACAAGGAGCTCTGGTAGTGTAGTGGTTAGAAATCGGGCTGCTAATCTCACAGTTAGCAGTTCAAAACTACCAGCTGTTCCGCAGGAGAAAGATGAGGCTTTCTGCTCCCGGAAAGATTTACAGTCTCGAAAACCCTGTACAGGGTTGCTATGAGTCAGAACCGACTCCACGGCACATAACAACAACAATAATTGATAATTACACTGAACATCAATGCACCAGTCAAGAGACAGAGAGTAGCAGATTGGATAATAAAACAGGATTTTTCAATATGCTGTCTACACGAGACACACATTACACACAAAGACAAAAATAGATTAAGAATTAAAAGCTGGAGGAATATCAAAGATAATTGCCAAAAAATCAAGCAGGAGTGGCAATAGTAATACCTGATAAACTCTAAAGCAAAAACCAGCATAAGAAACAAAGAAGGACATTATCTCATGATTAAAGGGTCAATTGAACAAGAGGACATAACCATAACAAATAAATATATGTGCTTACAATGAAACAGCCTCAAAATACATAAATCAAACCCTAATAGAATTGAACAAAGAAATAGACAAGTCTACAATAATAGTGGGAGATTTAAATACACAGCTTTCAAAAAAGGACAGAACAACCAAAAAGGAAATCAGCAAAGACACAGAGGAACTAAATACCAATCAACCAACTTGACGTCATAGATAGGTACAGAGCAGTTAATCAAACAACAGCACAATACATATTCTTTTCCAGTGCACACTGAACATTCTCCAGAGTAGGCCACAAAGACCATGCGTTAGGCCACAAAGCAAGTCTCCATAAATTGACAAACATCAAAATACTACAAAGCATCTTCTCAGATCACAATACTATAAAAATAGAAATCAACAATAGGAAGATCAAGGAAATAAAACTGAATACATGGAGACTGAATAACACCTTGGTTAGATCTACTGGGTAGTAAAATAAATCAAAAATGAAAAAAAAAAAAATTCCTAGAAGCAAATGAGAACAAAAACACAACATACCTTTGGGATAACTTTGGGATACAGCAAAAGCAGTGCTGAGAGGGCAACTTACAGCAATAAACACACACATAAAAAAGAAGAAGTAAGAATCCAAATCAACATATTAACACATCTCCAACAATCAGAAAAAGACCAGCAAAGGAAACCTACAGCCACTAGAAGAAAAGAAATAATAAAGATTAGAGCAGAAAAAAACAAGACATAAAACAGAAAAACTATAGAAAGAATCAACAAGAAAGACAATAAGCTGGTTCTTTGAAAGTACTCATAAAACGTACAAACCATTGACAAATCTAACAAAAGAAAAGAGGGAGAAGATACAAGTAACACACATAAGAAATCATATGGATGATGTCACAACAGAACCAACAGAAATAAAAATAATAATAACAGAATACTATAAATAGTTATACTCCAACAAATTTGACAATCTAGAGGAAATGGATACATTTTTAGAAAAAACACAACCTACTTAAACTAACACAGAGCGAAGCAGAAAACTTGGACAGACCTATAACAAAAGAAGAAATTGATCAGGTTATCAAAAAACTCTTAACCAAAAACAAAGTCCAGGCCCAGATGGCTTTTACTGGTGGATTTTACCAAACACATTCAGAGAAGAACTGATTCTAATTTTACTCAAACTATTCCAGAATAGAGCAAAGTATGGAAAACTTTCTATTACATTTTATGAAGTGAGCATAATCCTCATACCAGAACCAGGCAAGGATATCACTAAAAAAGAAAAGTATTGTCCAATATCCCTCATGAACATAGATGCAAAAATTCACAGCAAAATCCTAGCCAACAGAATTCAACAACTTAACAAAAAAATAATACATCATGTCCAAGTGGGATTCATACCAGGGATGCAAGGATGGTTCAATATTAGAAAACAATCAACACAAGCCACAATATAAATTTTAAAAAAGGAAAAGAACTACATGGTCATATCAACTGATGAAAAAAAGGCATTTGATAAAATCCAACACACATTCTTGAACTTTGCTGTTAATGCTGGTGTGAGATAATATCTCACTGGCACTTGGTGAAGTATCTGTTCATGTCTTGTGTACATTTAAAAATTGGGTTGTTTGTCTTTGTCTTGTAGAGGTGTTGTAGTTTTCTACAAATTTTAGAGGTCAGTCCCTTGTTTGATGTTGTTACAAATTTTTTCCCCCGAGTCTGTGAGAAAATGCACTGGACAGCGAAGTTAAAAAACACACCAAACCAACAGAAAACAACAAATGCTGGTAAGGATGTGGAGAGACTGGGACCCTCCTATATTGTAGGTAGAACTGTAAAATGGTTCAACCACTCTGGAAAATGGTATGGCACTTCTTCAGAAAGACAGAAATAGAAATTACCTTATGATCCAGTAATTCCTCTACTTGGTATACAACCACAAGAAATACGAGACAGAACATGAGTAGATATATGTACATTGATGTTCAATGCAGCACTATTCACAACAACAAAAAGATAGAAACAGCCAAAGTGTCAATCAATGGAAGAATGGATAAACAAACTTTGGCACATACACAATATGGAATACTATGCAACCTTGAAGAATAATGATGAATCTGCAAAACACCTCATAACATGGATGAAACTTGAGGACACTATGCTGACTGAAATTAGTCCAAACCCAAAAGGATAAGTACTGCATGAGACAGTTATTATAAAAGCTTAAGAAAATATTTTTATACTAAAAGAAACATTCTTTGATGGTTACCAGGAGTTGGATAGAAAGGAAAGTATTTCACAGGTTATGGGGTAGACACGTGTTAGCTCAGGGAGGGCAATATACAAAGTGGGAGAGGGTAATACACAGGAAGAGGAAAAAAGAATGGAAGATAAATAATATAGGGAAAGAATTATGGAGGTATGCATGGGCCAAATTAAATAGAGATAGATTGTGATGTTATGCACAGCCTTGAAACAACAGGGCTCTATGATGTAGGGATTGAGACATAGTCTGAATGGGCAAAGGAGGTAAAAAATGTTTAGGTTTTTTTATTATCTTGTGAATACTAGTTTCCCTTGCCTACTGTTGTAAAATAGATCATTTAACGTGTAATTGTTGTTGCTGTTATATGCCATCAAGTCGGTTCTGACCCATAGCGACCCTATACAGGGTTTCCAAGAAGCAGCTGGTGAGCTTGAACTGCTAACCTTGTGGTTCAAACCGATATTGTAGCCCAGTGCATTAACCCACAGCATCACACCAGAACTATTGGGAATTATGATTACAAAAACATTGTAAGCCCATCTTCAGCCTATAACTGATTGGATTACCTAACAGGGGAATTAGAATTTGTCCAGGGAAACAGGCTTCATGCTATGCCTTTGTGGAGTATGGGGCCTTAGGTGGAATCCTAAGCCCCACCCAGAACCTTCTGAGGTGGGACATTCCTATTTGAAAAGCCATGTGGACCAACCCAGATCTGCTGGGAGAACAGAAGATTCTTACTGAAAGATAGACCACCAGGAAAAGCAGCAAACTGGTTGTATGAATACCAAGTAAGCTGTTTGCTTTGGAAGCACCAAGGTAAGAAAAGTCGGCCCATCAGTGAAAATCCCCTTTTAATACTGAACCTCAAAGGGAACCCATGAGCAATCTAGTATGCTCACTGGTGACCAGACTGGTCTACTTGTGAGTGGAAGTTGGGGGAATTCAGCATTGATGACATGGGCTGAATCTGGCCATGTTCCATTGACACTTGTTGACCATGAGATGAAAGAGAGATGAGGAAGAACTGGCTGGTCTGAAGTTTAGGGAGATATGTGAACTCCTGAACTAACCTAACTGACCTAACCACTCGGGTCTAGAGCTGAGAATGAAACAGGCAGCAGGTCTGAAGTGCAGGGAGACATGCTTGAACGCCTAAATTTGCAGCTAGTACCCATTTGACCTAGCTTGGATGGCTAGTTGACCAGAACTCAACCAGATGAAGATAAAGATGCTCGATACTGTGAGCAAGTGTAAATTGCTACAATATGATGAACTAGACCTTTGCTTATGGATACAGTTGTTCAAAATTCCAGCTGAAATGGAAGGATTCTTCATATAAAGGATCAAGCTTGTTTTCTCAGTGCACTGGGTTGATAGGGATGGGCAATTTAGACATTGGCTGTCAAAAGGGGGTGCTATAAAGGCACACAGAGGCTGGCATACAAGCTTACATCAGTGTACTTAGTTTCAGAACGAGGGGGGTAATGTAGAATTCCCACAAAATAGTTTTCTTCTTTTCCAGATGGATTTGGTAAAAGCAGATGAGGGATGATGGTGATAGGATTTTGGTTCAATTGTGATTAATTGTAGTAGTTGTTGCTAGGTGCCATCGAGTTGGTACTGACTCATAGTGACCCTATGTACAACAGAGTGAAACACTGCCCAGTTCTGGGCCAACCACACTTTGCCATGCCTGAGCCCATTGCTGCTGCCCTGTGCCAATCCATCTCATTGAGGTCTTCCTCTTTTTCGCGGACCCTCCACTTTACCTTAGGCTGGAGGAACAAAGGGAAGAGGTTGTAATTATTAAAATTTGGACAAGAGTCTCCAAAGCTAAAAGTTGAACTTCTGAAGAAGGGCATTCTCTGAGCTTAGAGGAAGGTCCCTGAATTGCTGGGATCCAGACTTCTGAAGAAGGGGTATGGACCATCCATGGTGTCTCTGAGGAAGGCATGAAAGCTGATTCTGAAAGTGAAGGAAAACTGCAAACTGGAGTCAGCTGGTACAATGGGAAGGAAATTTGCTATTACCAAGGCTAGGGTGATACGGGAACCACAAGTAGTTTTACACTTTCCCACTGCTGCTTCCTGTTGGCAGATTCTAACATACAGCCAGCAGACAAAGCAGAACTGTGTTGTATAGTGTCTGAAGTCCCGCTGTGGCCCTGTGGGTTAATGCGCTGGACTGCAAGGTTGGTTTGAACTGCAATATCAGTGGTTCAAGCTCACCAGCCGCTCCTCAGAAACCCTATCCAGGGTGGCTATGAGTTAGGACCAATTTGATAGCACCAAGCAACAAACTGAGTCCTGGTGTGGCATTGTCGGTTATTGTGCTAGACTGAAAAGTTGGTTTCAACTGCAAGGTTGGCAGCTCAAATCCACCAGCCACTCCTTGGAAACCCTATACAAGGTCGCTATGAGTTGGAACCGACTTGACGGCACTTAACATCATCAAACAGCAAGTCCTGGTGTGGAGTCCTCGTGTAGCACTGTAGGACAAAGTTGGTGGTTCAAATCCACCAGTCACTATGAATAGGAACTGACGTAATGGCACTTAACAACAAGTGCCAGCATCACAAAGCTGGGTGTAGAAGAGTGGAAGGGAAAAGTGTGTGGGACACCTAGTCCAATTTAAGAAGCTCACAGGCCTTTTCCATTCTTTATCTTCTCCCATCTGCTAGTTGGTTGTCAGCAACAATGTCTTATGTTGAAGATGGCAAAGTTAGTGTTAAACTTAATGGATACACAATTCTGCAGACACTATGTCTTGATCCTTAGGTAGAAAGGGGGCATAATACTCATAGTAGTCCTATGTTCACCAAGGAAGTTTTTACCTTCACCAGCAGGGAGCTCACAAATGCTTGTCAAAACTCTATTCCCAAATCCATAAAATATTTTATATAATAAGAAATATTCCTTTTACCTTTTGAAGTTACAGATTATTTAGCTGAAACAAATGGTAAGGGTTTTAAGCTTTTTTAGAAAATTTATTCATGCATTCTAAATTGGAGAGTACTTCACAGTAATAATTCTTCTAGTATATTGCAATTATGTTACAATAGCAGACTATTAAGTTTGTTTTTAAAAAAATCTATCCATGTGATTTTATGTAAAATTCCCATTCACAGGGGTTAGGAAATGGGAGTAGGGGTGGGAGAGATGGGTATGGATGCCAATGCTTCTCACTTCACAAGAAAAAGTGTTTTGTTTTTTAAACGATTCAGATACCAAATTATTAACAAGGGACCATCTTCAGGCTCTGATTAAAGTCATACATTAAAACACACATTGGAACATTCACTAACTTTCACTACACATAAGTGTAAAAGGTGGGATTTTACTAGCCCTTTGACACCAAACTTACACAAAATAATAGTCACAAAGTTTTCTTTCAGGTATGGGAGCAGGAGATGCAGCAAGGAAGATTTTTTTTCTGGGTTAGTTAAAGAGTTGCTTTTAAAAGTGTTTCACTATTTAGGAAAAGAATCATGGAATTTCGACAACCAAGTCAGAAGGTTTACTTAATTTCCTTGTTAGATTATTATAAAGTTGACATTTGCTAACATTAAATATCATGAGAAAAAAAAAAAAACTGGTCAAATATATTCTTAGAAAGGTTGTACCAAAGAGAGTGGAGAGAGGAGCTGTACTCTTGTCTTAGAATGATAGAACATCTTATGGGACTGCAGAATTCTGCTCCCCAATTGTTTTGGAAGACAAATGAAGATGTCTTAGAAAGGACTGAGGATGATCTTTTTTTTTTTTTTTAATGTTTTATTGTGAATTTTATGATAATTTACATGGGAGAACTTTAGCTTTACATTCATCCTATTGTATAACATTTCACTGTCATGGTTTCAATCCCCTCCATGCATCATCAACCAACCAAAGGGTATACCCTGTAAGCCTGCACCCCCCACCCCCGGGTAATCAGCACACAACCCCTCTACATTTCTGGGTCTAAAGTCCGAAGCCCATCCATCTCTCAACATCATCATCTCTGCCTCCATCTCTGGTGTCACTGCTTCTCTGGGTAGGGTCCCGCTCTCTGCTCTTCTCTCTAGATGGCCCCAGGGACCTCCACTCCTAAACTGCAAAGTCAATCACTCCCCTCATTTTGCTACAAAACATCTACCTTTACATGTCCAACCCTCACAATCAGTCCTGATAACAATTATTCACTATTGTATCACAAGAGACC
>NW_006408701.1:1846011-1847535 GCF_000296735.1 Chrysochloris asiatica
CTCTTCTCTCTCTCATCTCCAGGTCAACAGGAATCTGTGGAATGTGGTTGAACTCAGCCCATTTCTTCATTGCTGCCTTTCCCCCTCTTCCACTCACCAGTAGACCAATGTGGTCAGCAGCAAGCTTACATGCCTGCTCGTGTTCCCTTTGAGTTTCAGTATTAGAGGGGAACAGAGTCACTCTTAAAGAACTATCAATGGATTGATTTATGTGGCTTGGCAGCTATGTAATGATGTAATTAGGCAGTTGCATAATGATGTATTCACCATCCATGATTGGATGTGATTGGATCAGCCGATTAATCTGGTGTAAGGGGAAAGGGAAGGATGCAATACCCTTACTCAGACCATAGCCTTGATCTGATGTAAGGGAAGTTTCCCTGGGGTGGGGCCTGTACCATCTTTTATGGCCTTTTATTAGAAGGGGAGAGAAGCCAACAGAGAAAGAGGAATCTCGCTAGTATTAAGAGAAGTGCCAGGAGTGGAGCAAGTGTTTCGGACCTAGGGTATCTGCACTGAGAACCTCCTAGACCCAAAAGAAGATTGATGCCAAAACACATGGAGATCTCCAAGGGACACCAAGCCCACAGATGTTGAAAGGAGACAAGGACCTTCCCCCAGAGTCGAAAGAGAGCAAACTCCTTCCCCTAGAGCTGGTGCTCTGAATTTAGAATTCTAGCCTTCTAAACTGTGCAAGAATAGATTTGTTAATGCTGTCCACTTATGGTATTTCTGTTATAGGCACACTAGAGTACTAAGGTAGTTTGTTTCTGACCATTTGGGCAGAAAGAGAAGGCAATCCCCAGGCTTTGACCTGATCATATATCAGAAGCCTTTCCGATTATTAGGTGCACTATGTGCTTTGGCTCATGTCCAGCCCTTATACCAATCCTTCATGGTCTGGCTTGAGACCTACTTCAGGGAGTCTCTCCTGATGCAACTACAACACATTCCCTCCATCATCCCCTCTCATTAAATTACTTTGGCACCTGAGACTCCATAACCCTCAACTAGTCAAGATATTATTTTGGTGGTGGTGGTGATGGTGGTAATATCTACTTACCTGTTTTTAGGGAGAAAAGGAGATAAAGGGAAGCATAATACACAGTAAGATGTCTAACCAAACTGCAGATTTTAGGTTAAGACTAATATTCAGTTCATTTTTTTCCCCACTGTCTCTCTCCACCTAAATTTTTAAAATTAATCAATGATGGTAATAGTATCATTCTAGGCTCTGTCCTCCAACACCCAAGATGGCGGATCAGGTAGACGTGCAGTGTGGAGCTCTGTCAGCAACAACACAGAATACCGAACCAAGCAGGCTCAGGGGATGTTGCTAGAACTCTGAGCAACATATGAAGGAATATTTAGAAGCTTAGAAGGCTTACAGCTAGGGGAATTTGTAGCAAAGTCCATTGCTTTCTAATTCAAGACGCTCAACAGCTCCCAGAGCTGCCATCTTGGGAGAAACCAAGCAAGGAAAAGATTAGAATAGCCACGAACGCCTGACAGAACTGTGGAGAT
>NW_006408701.1:1847635-1851906 GCF_000296735.1 Chrysochloris asiatica
TTTTTTTTTTGTATCTCTTCATTGGTCTCTTGCTGTCTGCAATCAAGATACAAAAAATACACTGATAATTATTGGTTATTGAAATGTGAAAGTTGGACACAAAGAGGAAGGATCAGTAGCTGGAAAATATGGTCTTGGTGATAGAAATGATGCTGGGAGATTGCATGATAGAATTTTGCAAAACCAATGACTTACTCATTGCAAATATTATTTTTAAACAACATAAACAGTGACTATCCAGATGGAATATACAGAAATCATATTGACTACATCTGTAGGAAGAGACAGTGGAAAAACTCTATATCATCAGACAAAACAAGGCCAGGTTATAGAATGTGGAACAGACCATCAATTGCTCATATGCAAGTTCAGGCTGAAGCCTAGGAAGATGAAAACAAGTCCATGAGAGCCAAATATGACTTGAAAGATATCCCACCTGAATTTAGAGATCATCTCAAAAACAGATTAGATGTATTAGACACTAAAGACCAAAGACCAGAAGAGCTGTGAGACGACATGAAGCACATCATACAGGAAGAAAGCAAAAGGTCATTAAAAATACAGAAAATGAAGAAAAGACCAAAATTGGTGTCAGAAGAGATTCAAACTTGTTCTTGAATGTAGAGAGAAGCTAAAGCAACTGGAAGAAATGAGGAAATAAACAAGTTGAACAGAAAATTTCAAAGGACTGCTCGAGAAGACAAAGTCAAGTATTAGAATAAAATGTGAAGAAACCTAGAGTTAGAAGACCAAAAGGAAGAACACATTCAGCATTGCTCAAGCTGAAAGAACTGAAAAAAAAAAAAAAAATTTCAAGGCTCAACTTCAAATATTGAAGGAGTGGTGTTGTAGGATAACCACAAGGATCAAACCCACCAGCCACTCCTTGGAAACGGACTCAAATTGTAGCGGACTCAATGACACTTAACAACAACAATGGGAACAATTTTGAATGATGCAAAAAGCATCAAAAGAAGATGGAAGGAATACACAGTCACAGTACCAATGTTCAACCCTTTCAAGAAGTAGAATATGATCAAGAATTTATGGTATGGAAGGAACTGGCAATAAGCAAGGCTCCAGGAATTGATGGATTATAAATTGAAATCTTCCAACAAATGGATGCCACACAGGAGGTGCTCACTCATTTGTGCCAGTAAATTTGGAAGACAGTAATTTGGAAGACAGTGCCTATTCCAAAGTGACATGACCAAACAGAATATGGAAATCATCAAACGATATCATTAATCCACATGCAAGCAAAATTTCGCAGAAAATTATTTTAAAATGGTTGCAACAGTATATCAACAGGGAAGTTTCAGAAGTTCAAGCTGGATTCAGAAGAGGATGTGGAATGAGGGTATCACTGTTGATGTCAGATGGATCTTGGCTGAAAGCATAGAAAACCAGAAAGATGTTTACTTGTGCTTATTTGACTATGCAAAGGCTTTCCACTCTGCGGACAATGACAAACTATGGGTAGCATTGTGATGAATGGGTATTCTAGAACACTTACTTGTGCTCATGAGGAACCTGTACATAGACCAAGAGGCACTTAGTCAAATAGAACAAGGGGACACTGAATGGTTCAAAATCAGGAGAGGTATGCACCTGGGTTGTATCCTTTCACCATACTTATTCAATCAGTATGCTGAACAAATAATATGAGAAACTAGATTATATGAAGAGCATGGCATCAGGATTGGAAGAAGATTAATTAACAACCTGCGAGATGCAGATGACATAAACTTGCTTGCTGAAAGAGGACTTAAAATACTTCCTGATGAACATCAAAGACTATAGCCTTCCATATGGGTTACACTGGCAGGGGCCATGCCATCAAGGAATGGAACGGTGGGGGACCCTACGCATGAAGGACTCATTGTTAAGCAAGGCCACCATGAGTCTCTCCTTGGAAGGCAAGGCCCCGAGGAGAATTCTCATGCGAGGGCTCCACGGTTCTTCTTTTTTCCTTTTATGAATAGTTCATTTTTGATTTTTCTTGATTTTATTATGGGAATTCTTTAATAAATTTTTTCTATAATCATATTATAGATTAAAATTACATTTAGACACTTTCACACCATATTCAATCACGTATAGTTATAAAGACTGCTTTTTACAGTAACAATAAGTTTCACCACTAGGAAAAACCACACCAGCTAAAGTACTGCCAGTTCAAGTTTAAGATTACAATCAATATCCTCTATAGTTTTAGCTTGAGACAATAAAGACCTTTAGAGATAAACTGAACCGTGATCAAGGGTTGTGGGAACGCATAAGAACATAAGTAGAAATTTAACTAGATGTTTTGGATAAAGAAATTATTAGTATAGGGAACTTGTTTTGTTTAATTATAAAACTTAAGGTACTTTTTATATTCTTGTTTTTAAATCAATTATGAGTAACTGATATGTAGGGTTAGTTACGGGAAAAATGTTTTACGTATGAGTTGTGATTAATGAATCTGTAGAAAATAGTAGATGAGGGTAGAGATAGAAGTTAAAGTTTAGAACTCTGTTTATAGGTTAACTTGACATTTTAGGGAGAATTAAAGAACAACAGATTTATTTACGAAAGACAGATGTTATCAAGGTAGCTAGGGAGTACAAGGAAGCAGGATGTGAAAAGATCAAGGAAAATATTTTGATGTTCTGAATATTCTTTGATGTAACTAGAAGGTTCATGAATCAAAAGTAAATGTAATGACAGCATAGATTATACTTTA
This sequence comes from Chrysochloris asiatica, assembly GCF_000296735.1. Lineage (NCBI taxonomy): Eukaryota > Metazoa > Chordata > Mammalia > Afrosoricida > Chrysochloridae > Chrysochloris > Chrysochloris asiatica. Next base: position 1,850,364 of record NW_006408701.1, read on the forward strand.
AAGAAATTGATTACTATGAAATCATTGTGTATTGTAACGGTATATAAGGAGCTGAAAATTAAGTAAAAGAAGAAGATTCAGCACAATCCATTGACTCCATGTGATTCCTTTCGCCGACTCCACATCCCCCTTTGAGAGACCCCTAATAATTTGCCGAGGCTGGTCCCCGGCATTACACCTCAATGTAAACAAAACAAAATGCCTCACCACTGGAGCAATAAGTAACATAATGATAAATGGAGAAAAGATTGAAGTTGTCAAAGACCACATTTTGCTTTGATGCACAATCAACATCCATGGAAGTAGCAATCAGGAAATTAAATGACATATTCCATTAGGTAAATCTGCTGCAAAGGACCTTTTAATATTTTAGAGTACAGGTATCAATTTGAGGACTAAGGTGTGCCTGACCCAAGCCATAGTATTTTCAATTGCCTCATATGCATGTGAAAGTTAGACAATGAATAAGAAAGACTGTAGAAGAATTGATACATCTGAATTATGGTGTTGGGAGAAAATATTAAAAGTACCATGGACTTCCAGAAGAACAAACAAGTGTGTGTTGGAAGAAGTACAGCCAGAATACTCCTTAGATGCCAGGATGGCAAAGACTTAATCTCTCATACTTTAGACATGCTATAAGAAGGAACCAGTCCCTGGAGAAGGACATCATGCTTAGTAAAGTGGAGGGTCAATGAAAAAGATGAGATGGATTGACAACAATTCTGAGGATGGTGTAAGACTAAGCAGTGTCTCATTCTGTTGTGAATAGGGTTGCTGAGTCGGAACCGACTTGATAGAACCTAACAACAACTCTGAAGCCAACAAACTATAGCTAACACTGAGAAGAAAGGTCAGATATGGAAATATTGATGAGAAGTCATCAGCATAGAGGGATTAGAGAATGTTTTAGGAGTAGAAGAATTCTCAGCTACAATAAAGTTAGTAGATGATATTTAAAATTGGTTGTCAAACATGTAATTTCTGTAATGCTCTTAAACCATATATGCACAAGATTATGTATGAGGCATTTCATTATGTTATGTAATATAAATAAGGCATTATTATGCTTGCTTCAATAAATGCTCTTAAGCCATCTAAAAAAATAATTGGTTGTCAAGAAATAGAAGGAAAAACATATCATTTTAAATTAATGAAGTAAATATCTAAGAAGCATCTCAAAGAGTGAGTGCCTCTGGGAAGGAGGAAAGGGATGGGCAAGAGGAACTTATGGTTACAATGATAAGGCTTTGGTACTTTAAAAAAACTTGTTTTTAACTATGTACATGTATTACATGGTGAAAAGAAAAACAATTTTACATTGTAAAAAAAAAAAAAAGTGGGTGACACCTGAAAGAGGGATGTCATCTGCATTTCCATTGAGGTCCCCCCGGCAAGAGCACCAACGAGCCAGCCACAGCAGAGAAGACTTTAAGAACTAGTTAACCCTTAGGGAACTGGATAAACCCCAGAGACATTCTGCTGCTTTGCTTGTCGGGCGTGGGGAATGGGGAGTTAATAGATGTTACTGATTTTGCAATCG
>NW_006408701.1:1853012-1861928 GCF_000296735.1 Chrysochloris asiatica
AAAAAAAAAAAAAAGCTAAAGAGGATAGAGAGAAACACTGTAAACTGATGATATATGGAGGGGATAATAATCAGTGTAACGAAACAAGCTATATGAATGATTGAATGTGAAGCTGATGATGTGCCCTGTAAACTTTCACTCAATACAAAATAAAAACATTTAATTAAAAAAAAAAAAGCTAACTCTCAGGGAGTTTATGAGGGGTTGGTTGAAGAAGTTGCCTTATGGGAAACACAGAAAGAAATAATAACCCAGTATATACAAGGTAAGGAATTTAAAGAATACAGGAAAATCCCACAGAAATGTAGTATGGTAAGTACAACCACACCTCACAGAAACTCTGAAGTCCCTTCATGCTCCTTCATCACTTCCATCTCTCTTATTCCTTCTCATGTCTCTTCCCCTCTCTCCCTACTCCTTCTGCTCTTGTCTCCCTCTCTTTCTGGTTCACGCACGTTCTCCCTACTTCTCTGTCTGTCTCTGTGGAACAGATCTTCAGTCACATGTGGCCAAAATGGTAGCTTCAGCCTTTCTGTGTGACCTCACAGCCTACAGTGGCATCACTAGAAGGGTGCAGAGGATGTGGTATTCTCAGAGGGGGTGACACCAAAATGACTGTTGATAAAATTATTGTGCAGTGTTTCAGCAGAAATTCATTATTTTTTAATAAAAATACCCTATAATATGGTATAACAACAAAAAACCTTTTTCAGAAGCTTAGTTTACATTTATCAATATACCTACAAGGCTAAAACTACTTTTAGAATACTAAAAGTGCCATGGACTGCCAAAAGAACCAATAGATCGGTTTTGGAGGAGGTGTCACTGGAGTGTTCCTTGGAGGCCAAGATGGCTAAACTTTGTCTCTCATACTTTGGAAATGTTGTCAGGAGGGAACAGTCGCTGGAGAAGGATATCATGCTTGGTAAGATGGAGGGTCAGAGAAAAAAAGAGGAAGACCCTCAACGAGATGGACTGGCCAGGCGTCAAGTGTGGCATTGGTAGTGAGACTGGACCAGGATTGGACATTGTTTCATTCTGCTGTGTATGGGGTTGCTATGAGTCGGTTCCGACTCAATGGCACCTGGCAAAAACAACAACAAACAACAAACTGATGCAGCACTGGAGGCGCTCACTCCCCTACGTCAACCCATTGGAAGAGATCCATATTTGTGCCCATGCCAAAGACAGGTGACCCAATGGAATGCAGAAATCATTGATCAATATCATTAATATCACATACAAGTAAAACTTTGCTGAAGATAAGTAAAAAATTATTGCAGTAGTACATTGACAGGGAGATGCCAGAAATTCAAGCTAGATTCAGAAGAGGATGTGGAACTAGGAGTATCACTGCTGACGTCAAATGAATCTTGGCTGAAAGCAGAGAATACCAGAAAGATGTTTACCTGTGCTTTATTGACAATGCCAAGGTATTTGACAGTGTGGATCATAATAAACTATGGCTAACAGTGAGAAGACTGGGAATTCCAGAACAATTCATTGTGCTCATGAGGAACCTGTACATAGAAGAAGAGGCAGTCATTGGAACAGAACAAGGGGATACTGAGTAGTTTAAAATGAGGAAAACTGCATGCCAGGAATGTATCCTTTCGCAGTACTTATTCAATCTGTATGCTGAGCAAATAATCAGAGAAATTGGATTAGATGAAGAAGAATGTGGCGTCAGGATTAGAGGAAGACTCAACAACCTGTGATATGCAGATGACACAACCTTGCTTGCTGGAAGTGAAGAGGACTTAAAATACTTACTGATGAAGATCAAAGACTATAGCCTTTAGTATAGATTGCACCTCAATGTAAAGAAAAAAACAATTCTGTCTTGGAAGAAATACAGCCAGAATGCTCCTTATAAGCAAGGATGGCGAGACTACTTCTCTAATACTTTGGACACGTTACAGGGACGGAACAGTCCCTGGAAAAGAACATCATTTTTAGTGAAGTAGAGGGTCAGCAAAAATGAGGAAGATTCCCCAATGAGATTGATTGACCTAGTGGCTACAACAATGGACTCAAACAGAACAATTGTGAAGATGGGCCAGTACCAGGCAGTGTTTGTTTCTGTTGTGCACAGGGTCACTATGAGTTGGAATCAACTTGATGGCACCTGACAACAACAACAATGTATTCTGGTCAAAGATGTCCTTATTATCTAATACAAAGACATTTCAAATCACGGAGTTTTGTCTACATGTGTGCCAAGCATGTGCTGCTGTTTCTGTTATTGACAGTATTTTTTTTTAACTTTTTCATTGTGATTTGGGTGAAGATTTACAGAATAATCAATTTTCCACTCAACAATTTATACCTATTTCTCATGCCATTGATTGTAATCCCCACAATGTAGCCTCGCTTGTGCCACTCCCTCCCTGCATTTCCATTTCCGTTCCTCCTTCTTTCCTGTATCTTCCTGCCTTCTGAATGTTGTCCTTGGGCAAATGCTACCCTGTTGATCTGGAGTGGTTGATTGTTCTAAGGAATGAGTTCATACTGCTTTTATTGTTCACCTTATTCTATCGACTGTTTTGCTGAAAACTGAGCCAGAGGCGTGAGTTCAGTTCTAGGCCAGAACTGATAACATGACTAAGGGTTCCGTATATCTAGTATGGGAGGAGGATACCATGAAGTCCTGCAATGAGTGACACCAACAATATCCAAGCCATTGTTCCCCTCCCCCAGTGTTTCTGTCTCTCCATGTACCACCTTGGGATTGCTTATAGAGAGAAGGGGCTGCTCAAGTCAGGCATCCACCTCTGGTTAGATCTCCATCCCTACTCCAATTGGGTCATATGGGAAGATCACACCTTCATGAGAAGATTACCAGGGAAAAAAGAAGATTTAAGCTGAGTTGTTGTTGTTGCTAAGTGCCATCAAGTTGATCCTGACTCATAGCGACCCCATATAGGGTTTCCAAGGCTATAAATCTTTGTGGGAGCAGAAAGCATTTCTCCCACAGAGTGACTGGTGGGCTCAAACTGCTGATCTTGGAACTTGCAGTCCAGTGGTTATCCTGTAGAGCCACTGTGTTCCCCTTAAGCTGAGTTGTTGTTAAGTGCTGTTGAGTTGGTTCCAACTCATAGTGATCCTGTATAGGGTTTACAAGGTTGTAAATCTTTGGGGGAGCAGAAAGCCTCATATTTCTCTTGTGGCTGGTGACCTCCAACTGCCAACCTTGTAGTTTACAGTCCAGTGCTTATTTTATAGCCACCATGCTCCAAATGGAGTTCTGATGTTTTACTGGAGGTTAATATGCTGGACTGCAAAGACGGTTTGAACCACAAGGTCGGCGGTTCAAGCTCACCAGCTGCTCCTCGGAAACACCTTACAGGATCACTATAGGTCAGAACCAACTTGACGGCACTTAACAACATCAATGTTCCAAATGAGCTGAGTAGTCATCTCAAAAATACCTACTACCACATAAGATCTATGAGGAACAGTCAGAGGAGTAGGAGAATCAGGAGAGAGTGGCTTAATAAAAGCCTGGGAGGAGAAAGTATCAGTCAGTGAGTGGGTGAGTAGTGTTAAATGCTATAGAGCAAGAGTACCTAAAATGAAGACTAGAAAGTCTCATGGCTTTGCATTGGATGAATGAAAAGGAAGGAAGCAGAACATCAGATTTAGACTATTCTACTGAATTATACACTGAAAACTGACAAAAACATCAAATTATATGTTAGATTTTACCACAAATTTTATGTTGTTGTTATTAAGTGCCATTGAATCAGTTCTGACTCATAGCAACTCCACGTAGGGCTTCCAAGGAGTTTGAACCATGGTGGGTTTGAACCATGACCTTGTAGTTAGCAGTCCAGTGCTTATCCTACAGTGCCACACCAGGACATGGTGGTGGTGTGTCGTAGAGTCAGGTCCAACTCATTGCAACCCTGTATAGGGTTTCCGAAGCCGCAAATCTTTACAGGAGTAGAAAGCCTCATCTTTCTCCCACAGAACAGCTTGTAGTTTCGAACTACTGACCTTGAGGTTGGCAGCCCAACTTGTAACCACTACGCTACCAGAGCTCCTTACACCAGGACATACTAGCTATATATTTTACCAAAGTCCTGGTGTGGCTCTGCACGATAAACACTGGACTGCTAACTGCATGGTCAGCAGTTCAAACCCACCAGCTGCTCCTCAGAAACCCTATGTGGAGTCACTGTGACTAGAAATTGACTTGATGGCACATAACAACAACAATAAAACATAAAAGTATAGACTTATCTTTTAAGAAGCTCTACTAACAAGGGAAAGGACAGAAAGGGAAAGCCGAGCAATACAAAGAAAACAAATGTTCTGTTGAGTTTACAAATGTGGCAGAGAATCTAAGGGAAGGGTAAGCAACTGTAAGAAGCGGACAAATGAAAACGTTGGTGTTGAACTGGAGGAGGAACATAATACCCTCTGAAACAGGCAGAACATTCTAAGAGCTGTAATTAGAGTGTTTCGATGCAGAGTTAGTCTTCTATTTGCCAGGCAGACCAAGCCTGATCCTGGAGCTACTCTCAATAGAATAGAAGAGGGCCAAGAACAAAACCTCGTGAAATGCCAACATAATGAAAGCAAGAGTCAACTCCAGATCTGATCATTCAGGGTGAAGGTTTCATTTGGGCCTAGCTTTCCCCCTATCATTCCCCGTAACTGGCTACATTAGGGCTGTCAACTAATCGCCTTTGGCAACTACTAATTAGAAGCAAAGTCCTGTCTCATATTCTGGAAAGTGGACAGCAATGGAGATCCTGAGACCTGCCACCTTCCCTCCCGTTGTCTCTGTTTCCCCACACGCCCACAGGTAAAAGTGGTGTTTCTTTTATTTATGCTTTTCTCGAAGTTGTATCACTGCTCTCCCAAATTAAAACAAATGGGGAGAAGATGGCCACTTTCTTTTCGAATTTGTGACAAGTGTAGAAAACTTAACAAACCTGAACAATCACAAAACACTGTAAAGTAAGAATCAAGTAAAAATATGTGCTGAACTTCTTGTTATTCATGTCAGTGTTCATTTGTATAACATAAGGCTATGTCTCCTTGGGGGTTAAATCAATGGGTCAAAAGAAGGAAACAGACCAACCTTTTTTGCTGATCAAATTGAAACTTCCTCCTTAACCCTGCTGAATTTTGAAGAGATTGTGAGTATTTTATCTTCATAACTTCTCTCACAACTGTCATAATCACTCAGAATATCTGAAGACATGAAAAAGAAAAGGTCTTTAACTATTGTTCGCAAGTGACCACCTATTCTTACCAAGCCTCCAAAGCTTCAATAGGGGGAAATTAGTTTACTCTGTCCACCTTCTTCCATACTTCCATCTAGGGACAATTTACTAGTGTGATGCCAGTGCTCCCACTCCAATTCTGAGCTTTAAAACAAATGTGAAAAAGAGAGGGAAATTATGAATAAAAATCATACCGTCCTGTCTATGAAAAGATAATGTAACTGACTCATCTTAAGTACACCTTGTTCTTTCAGTTCTTCCTTCATGGATGAAGGTATAACTACTGTGAATCATCTACATTCTCTTGTAGCCAAACAGTTTTCATTTGTGCCCAGGTGGCCAGGAATTGAGGTAAAAACAATGGCCAAGAAATCAGTTCCTTTATATCAGACCTTGGACCATAAACGTCATAAGTCTGGTATTCTTATGGTTTTACTTAACTGACCATGTCATCTTGTCCCTCATCCAGTACAGAACATGACAGGCAGAAAGTGCAGCTTGAAAGACTAGTTAAATTCTAGATTTCTGTTTTAAGCTGTGAAGCAGATTCAGCTACCTGAGCAGGGTATGGGGAAAAACATATACTGCCTTCTTTTCTTCTACTAGGGCAGGGAGGGGCAGGCCAGATTTTGGAAGATGGGGAATATTCCACTGCCAGTTCTCTCAGCAGATGGTATCACCAACCATGGGATAATTAGTGTGCAGTCTCACAAGGGGGCTGGGTACAGAGCAGGAGCCACTGAAATGGAAAATGAGATCAATAAAAATGAAAATGTGTTGGGTGTTCTTGTCTCAACATGAAAGGCTGCCGACTGCACCCGCTCTAACAATGCATTTGTTTCCCATTCATGTTTACATTGCAACATGTCTTACTAGTTTCCGACGTGTATTTTACTTCTGCTCTTTCTTCAAAAGCAATTCCTTTGTGACAATTCATTGGAAACGGTTTGGAATATCTTGATGCTCAGTTCTCCTGCCTCCTTGGGCACACCTGCTGGATGTACAGGTGTCAGAGGCAGAATCTCTCAGGAACAAGGCTATACCTGCTTTTGCTGCTAAGCTCTTGCTTTGCTTATTTAACCAAGGTGACAAATTGTGCTTTTGAGTCTTCTTTTGTTGTTTTAAACATCCCTTTGATGCACTAAGAGCCACTTATGTAAGAATAAAATAAGCAGTCATCAGTTTTACAAAACACTACACTGAAAAAGCATCAACTCAAGTACAATCTACTAATTTACCAATTGTTGCACATTGGCTAATTGACAGAAAGGAGTTCAGTTATTGAACACATACCGCCTTACTTCATTAGTTGCCTGTGTCTGGGGGGGGGGGTAGTTGTAGAATAATATTGGTGAAAAAGACCCAGGCTCTGTCTAACCCTGGGCAGAAAGGGAGCTCACTTCTTGGATGCAGCAGGCAAAAATTGCCTGATTGCCCAGTTCCTAGGATAAAGCTAGCCATCTCAAAGTGAATGCTTTCTCTTAGAGATACAGACTCATTTACCCTCCACTTGAAACCTTCAATACTTGGTAGTTGGCTGCCTTTTATAAATATAGGACTTCAATGATGGCTTACCTTGAGAAGAATGGGGAAAAAAAAGGCTGTAAACACAAAAGATGGGGAAATAAATAAAGAATAAAGTTTTTCTACAATCAGAAGATACCTTATGTTTGGCTAAGTAAACTAGATCCATGGACAAAATTTTTTCTATTTAATTGGGTTTCAAAGCTATTGTTGGTAAGTGCCGAGGAGTTGGTTCCAACTTATGTCTACCATGTAGATTGTTTCTGAAGCTTTTAAATCTTTGCAGAGCAAAACGCCTCATCTTTGGTTCTCAGAGTGACTAGTGGGTTCAAACTGCTTAGTGGTTATTTTGTAGGTAGATAAGAAAGAAGCAAATAAGGCATCTAGCTAGTCAATTCACTCAATAATGGGTCGTTCCTCCCCCCCCCCAGGACAAGATCTAGGCATATTAATGACATAGGCAAAGTTTATTCTCCGCAACTCCTACTTTGACACATTCCTCTAGCCCATCTCCTTGGGTTCCAGTATTTTCTGCTACCACATGGGTATTCAGGGCCATTCCCTATCCCTATCCTACCTCCAATTCAAACTGAGGTTCCCTATCACTGAATAGAGCTCTAGACCATTCTCACACTTCAAAAGGTAATGTTCTAATTCCTCAAGACCCAACTTCAAAATAGGATATCCTCATCACTGACATATTTTCATTTTTAAAAAGAAGTTTAGAATTCTTTGGCCCAAATGGGTGAATCTCATGGTAGAAATTTCAGACGTGAATAAATTTTAGTAAGAGGCATTTGGGGATTCTTGAAGGGTAGTTTATGAACTCCTTAAACCATTACTTCCTGAGGCATTTGTACCCATTCCTTTGTGTGGTAATTACTCGGGAATCACGTGGAGGTTCCTTGACAAAAACCATATAGAAGTGCGCTAGATACTGTAGTCTGCATGTTCCACAATGGGTGAAAGAAGCTACCTGAAAATAGTTCAGAGAGTTCAAGACACTGTTTTCTGGTCTTATAACTCTATCATTCTTGTTTAGAAATTATCATCTCCTAGCCTCTACATTCTTTTACCAGAAAAAAGGATTAAAACTGAATTAGATTAAGAACTAAGTACATAAATAACTGCCAGTCATTTGACCAAATGCAATTTGGTCTTGTTGTTAAGTGCTGTCAAGATAGTTTCAACTCATAGCAACCCAGTATGGTGTTTCTGAGGAGCGAATGGTGGGTATGAACCACTGAATTTGCAGTTGAAACTGACCTTGTAGTCCAGGGCACTATCCTACAGTGCCACACCAGGATTTAGCTGTACATAAATTATACCACTGTTATACTATCTATCACAAGGAGTCCTGGCACTGGACTGCTAACTACAAGGTGGGTAGTTCAAACCCACCAGCCACTCCTTAGAAACCCTATACAGGGTGACTATGAGTCTGAACTGACTTGAGCATATTTAACAACAAGAACATACTGTTGTGAAGTCAACGTAAAAAAATAATCTGGGAAAAATTGGGGAGAATTCTTAGACAAAAATATTCCTCAATAGGGACATAGGTGAGGGCACTAATTCAGGGAATACACAGACTACCAAACATTTTGAAAACTACACAAACATAAGCAGGCAAAATAGATGATTGGGACATACTAAAAATTAAAAACGTATGTGCATCAAAAGGCTTTACCAAAAGAGTAAAAAGGAACCCACAGAATGGGAAAAAAACTTTTACAATGACACATCAGACAATGGACTCATTTCTAAAATATATAGGCAACTACAACACCTCTACAAGAAAAAGACAACCCAATTAAAAAATGGTCACAGGACATGAACAGACACTTCACCAAGGAGGAGATCTGGGCAGCCAACAAACATGAAATGTTCATGATCACTAGCCATTGTTGTTGTTGTTAAGTGCCATCACATCAATTCTGACCCATTACAGAGATATCAAAACAACAACGAGATATCATCTCACATCAGCAATAACAGCAAAGATCAAAAAAGTAGAGGACAATAAATGCTGGCAAGGATGTGGAGAGACTGGGACCCTCCTACATTGTTGGTGGGATTGTAAAATGGTCCAACCTCTCTGGAAAGCAATATGGCACTTCCTCAGAAGGTTGGAAATAGAAATACCTTATGGTTC
>NW_006408701.1:1863688-1865273 GCF_000296735.1 Chrysochloris asiatica
TACAATAGTGAATAAATGCTATCAGGACTGACTGTGAGGGTTGAAAATGTAAAGGTTGACGTTTTGTAGCAAAAGGAGTGTAGTGATTACCTTTGCAGTCTAGGAGCAGAGGTCCCTAGGACCATCAAGGGAGAAGAGCAGAGAACGGGACCCTACCCAGATCAGCAGTGATGCCAGAGTTGGAGGCAGAGACAATGACATGGAGAAATGTAGCAGCTGGGGACTTTAGACCAAGAGAGGTAGAGGGGCTGTGTGCTGATGACCAGGGGGCAGGCTTGTAGTATATACCCTTCGGTTGTTTGATGATGCATGGAGGGGACTGTAATCATGGCAATGAAATAATATACAATAGGATGAATGTAAAGCTAATGTTCTTCCATGTAAACTATCACATAATTCACAATAAAACATTAAACAAACAAACAAAAAAATTCCTCAGCAAACTACTGATAAATTCAACAACATGGATGAATCTCAAAGTCTGAGTGAAATCAGTCTCCTAAATGTACCTGCTATATGATTCAATTTACACAGCATTCTCAAAAAGACAGAACTACAGTGAAAAAGAACACATTGATGGTTGTCAGAGTTTGGGATGGGAGGAAGGTGTAGCTAAAAGGGTCCATACATGGGAGCTTTTGGGAATAGAAGAACTGTTCTGAATTCTTTGTGCAGAGGTGCTTATGTAAATCTATGCATGTGTCAAAATTCACAGAACTGTATACCAAAATTGTAGATTTTCTAGATAATAACTGAAAATATTAACTAAATTAAGGAGCTCTGGCAGCATACTGGTTACAAGTCAAGCTGTTAGCCTCAAGGTCAGCAGTTCGAAACTAACAGCAATTCTGTGGGAGAAAGAGGAGGCTTTCTTCTCCTGTAAAGATTTACAGCCTTGGAAACCCTATTCAGGGTCACTATGAGGCGGAACCAACTCCACAGCACACCATCATCACCTCCATTAACTAAATTAAGAGAAAAAGAAAAGGTGATTTTCCCATTGTTCGGTCATCTTCAAAATCAAGTTTGCCCTCTTAAAAAACAAATGATAAATTCAAGATGCTCTAGGTCTTGGAAATGGATCATGGTGATGATTTAACAACACAATAAAACAACTAATGTCACTGAAGTGCACGTGTGAGGAATGTTGAAATTGCAAATGATTTGTTACATATATATTAACCACCATTAAAAAAAGAAAAGATGCTCCAAGTCTGAAGAAAATACATGAAAAGGACTTAAAAAAAAAAGGTTATGAACTACAGAAAGCAATCTACAGATATAATACAATCTCAATCTTGATTCCAAAGCCATTGTTTCAAGAAATGGATAAACTGATCACTAACTTTATATGGATAGGAAAGAAACTTCAGATAAGCAAAGCATTGCTTAAGAATAACAAAGTTGGAGGCTTCTCACTTTTTTATCTCAAAATTTACTACACAGCCACAGTAGTCAAAACAGCCTGGTACTGATCCCATCAAAGATACTTGGATCCATGAAACAGAATTGAGCACTAGGAAGTAAATCTATCCACAGAGTCAGTGGACATCATGCTGAGTGAAATGAGTCAATCACAAAAGGA
>NW_006408701.1:1866237-1867936 GCF_000296735.1 Chrysochloris asiatica
TAGACAGAGTGGGAGAAAATGTGGAACAAAACTCAAAATTATAAATAAAAGACCTAGCTTACTGGTCAGAAAGAGATTGGAGGAACCCAAAACTATGGCCCTTGACCACCCTTCATGTCTGGAAAGGAACTCACCCTTGTGCCCCAATTTTCAGCCAAGTGGTAGGTATGTATATAGGGCGGACAACCACACTAGTAAGGTTTGCTCACCACGAAATGGTCAATCATTCTAAATCAAAAGGATAACATTTACCTAAGGACAAAGGTGAGAAGGGCTGGAAAGGTGGATGGAATGGAAATAGGAACCACAGGAAGAAAGTGGGATAATTGTAATTGAGTGGAAGGGATTGAAATCATTGAGATGAAACAAAGTGCATGATTTGTTGAAGCTGATGGTCTTGTCTGTAAACCTTCATTCAATTCATAATAAAAAGTTAAGAATGAAAAAAAGGTTATGATAATCCTCTGAGCTTCTCCTAATGTGTCAAATCTAATAGGGTAGATAGAGAATATGTTTGGAGGCCTTGGGCTGGCAATGGAATGAAGTGTGTAGGCAATCTTCCACAGCCTCTTGCTCACCCTCCTAGTTTCTCTTGTGACCAGAGATAGCTGGCTGGCTGGCTGGCTGGCTAGAGTTGGGGGTGGCGATTTTTCACTATACAGTTTTTCACTATACAGAGTTGTGGGTCGATGTGGATCTCATATTTTGGCCTCATGAACAATGACTAAGTCAATGATTCCTAGTTTGAATAGAGTGGAGTAGAAACAGTTGGAGACATCTTATTTTGATTTCCTAGTGTTTCCCTCTGATATGAAGATTTATATAGCAAATGCGTGTTTTGCAATAATTTGTGACAAGCCATACCTCCCACAATCCTCTTTACTCCTTAATTGGGTTAGATAATCCTTCGCAATGGCCATACAGCACTCAGACACCACACTAACAGTTATGGGGCTTATGAGGGAAGTTAACAGGCTTATGAGAGAAGAATACAGGATCAGAAAATGCTCTGGGCACAGTTGATAAATGCCCACAGGGCATACCATTCCACCATTAACCTCAGCCTGAAGGCACTCAGCTCTAGCTCTATGGGTCAGCAAACCTAGCTCCCCCACTTAAGTGCCTAGAGGCACCCCACTCTACAGGTAATCCTCCTGCCCAAAGTCACTCAGCTTTATTTGATCTGTGGGCTAGGAAGTCCACTGCTCTCTCAGTTCTTCTGTTGCTGCTCCTCTGCTACTCCTCCAGTATCATAGCTTTACTGTACCAAGGAGGTTCAATGTGCAGGGATCTCAGGGTCAAAAAGACACACTCCACACCTGGCTTTTCTTTGACAGTAGTGAGATCTCCCACTCCTGCTTCTGAGATGGCTCATTTTAAACCCATGCTAGATGTTCAACTTCTTACCATTACAATTAATTCTGCTAACATTCACAGCTGAATCATTTCACTCTATCAGTATCTTCACCCACCTTCTCTTACCCAGACCTAGCAGAGTAGAAACACTGTTTTGGTGGGAGTTACAGATTAAGGCTAAGGAGCTCTGGTAGTGAAGTGGTTATGAGTTGGGATGTTAACCTCAAGGTCAGCAGTTTGAAACTACCAGTAGTTCCGCAGGAGAAAAATGAGCCTTTCTGCTCTCATAAAGATTTACAGCCTCAGAAACAGAATATAGGGTTGCTATGAGTTGGAACTAACT
>NW_006408701.1:1869126-1870941 GCF_000296735.1 Chrysochloris asiatica
GGGATGATACACTATTTTTCCTTTTGAATCTGGCTTATTTCTCTTAGCACAAAGTTTTCAATGTTTATCCAATAGACCACCAATTGCTTATATGCAAGTTCATGTTGAATGAGAAGAAAATTAAAACAAGTCCATGGGTGTCAAAGTACAACGTTGAGTCTGTCCTACCTTTATTTAAAGACCATCTCAAGAACACACTTGACACACTGCACACTAATGACTAAAGACATAGGAATGGTGGGAAAACATCAAGGACATTATACAGAAAAACGCAAAAGATCATTTAAAAGACATGAAATAAAGAAATTACCAAAATGGATATCAGAAGAGACTCTGGAATTTATTCTCGAATGTAGAGTAGCTAAAGTGACTGGAAGAAATTATGAAATAAAAGAGTTGAACAGACGATATCAAAGGGCAGCTTGAGAAGACAAAGTATAATACAGACCTGGAGTTAGAAAATCAAATGGAAAGAACGTGTTTGGCATTTCTCAAGCTGAAATAATACATTCAAGCCTTGAGTTACAATGTTAAAGAATTCTGTAGGCCAATACTGAATGATACATCAAAAACAATATGGAAAGAATATAGAGTCACTGTACCAAAAAGAATTGGCCAATACTCAGCCATTTCAGGAGGTAGCATATAATCAAGAACAAATGATACTGAAGGAAGAAGTCCAAGCTGCACTGAAGGCATTAGTGAAAAATAAGGCTCTAGGAATTGATGGAAAACCAACTGAATGTTTCAACAGAGGCAATGCTGAAAGGGCTCACTTGTCTATGCCAAGAAATTTGCAAGACAGCCACCTGTCCAACAGACTGGAGGAAATCTATATTTGTGCCCATTCCAGAGAAAGGTGACCCAACAGAATGTAGAAATTATCAGATTGTATCATTAATACCACACACAAGTAAATTTTTGCTAAAAATGATTCAAAAATAGTTGCAGCAGTACATGAACAAGCCAGATTCAGAAAAGGACATGGAATGAGAGATATTAGATGTATCTTGGCTGAAAGCAGAGAATACTAGAAAGATGTTTATTTGTGTTTCATTGACTATGCAAAGGTGAATCATAACAAATTATAGATAATATTACAAAGAATGAGAATTCAAGAACACTTAATTGTGCCCCTGTTGAACCTGTACATAGACTAAGAGGCAGTCACTCAAACAAAATAAGGGAACACTGAGTGGTTTAAAATCAGGAAAGGTATACTTCAGGGTTGTATCTTTTCACTATATGTATTCAATCTGTATAATGATCAAATAATCTAAGAAGGACCGTATAAAAAGGTGATTCACAATAAAAACTTAAAAAAAAAAAAAGGTGGCATCAGAATTGGAGGAAAACTTTGCTTGCTGAAGGCTAAGAGGACTAGAATCACTTACTGATGAAGATCAAAGAGTAAAACGTTTGTATAGATTACATCTCAACATAAAGAAAACAGAAGTCCTCAGAAATGGACCAATGACTTGGCCTATATTTATAGATGTAGTAGCTCAAAATACCAACTGAGAGGAGTCTCCACATCAAGGATCAATCCTATCCCTCAGTACATACGGTTGATAGGGATAGGCAACTTAGACACTGGTTACCTAAAATGGAGGTTCTATAAAGGCATGAAATAACTGGCTTACAAGTTTTCAAGAGGGAATTTAGTTTCAGTGTGTGGGGGAAGGCAGAATGCCCACTGAATAGTTTTCTTCTTGTCTAGACAGGTCTGGTGAAAAGAGATTGGGATAAGATCCTTATGATCTAATAGTGAATATTTGTTATCACGACTAATTGCAACTGTCACAACTGTAAAGG
>NW_006408701.1:1872381-1897339 GCF_000296735.1 Chrysochloris asiatica
GTTTTCAATAGTTTCATATGTATGTGAAGGAGCACTGGCGTCATAGTGGGTTAAGCGCTGGGTATCTAACTGCAAGGTCAGTTATTAAAACCCACAAGTGACTCTATGGGAGAAGAATGAGGCTGTCTGCTCCTGTAAAGATTTAGTGTCAGAAACCCTAAAGAGCTGTTCCACGCTGCCATATAGAGTTGCTATTTGTTGGAATCAACTCAATGGCAGTGAATTTTAGTAGATTTTTATACACATGTGAAAGCTGGACCATGAATAAGGAAGACCGAAGAAGAAATGATGCATTTGAATTATGGTGTTGATGAAGAATATTAAGTATAGTACAACTGCCAGAAGAATGAACAAATCTGTCTTGGAAGTACTGTCAGAATGCTCCTTAGAAGCGAGGCCAGTGAGATTTCATCTCATGCACTTTATATATACTCTCAGGAGGGATCGGATCAGTCTCTGTAGAAGAAGGATACCAAGCTTGGAAAAGTAGAAAGTCAATGAAAAAGAGGAAGTTGACCCGCAAAGAGATTTGACAAAGTAACTGTAACAATGGGCTCATACATGGCAGTGACTGTGAGGATGGCACAGGACTGGGAGTGTTTAGTTCTGTTGTGTATAGGGTGGCTATGAATCAGTCAGAGCCGAGCAGATGGCATCTAACAACAAATCTAGCTTGTTGGCATACAGGTGTTCATTAATGCTCTCTTACAATCCTTTTAATTTCTTCAAGGTCAGTAGTAATGTTGTCACTTTCATATCTGATTTTGGTTAATAATGTCTTTTCTTTCAAAAAACCAACTTTTAGTTTTGTTGATTCTCTACTGCTTTCTAATTCTCTATTTTTTTTTAATCTTGGCTCTAATCTGAATTATTTCCTTCCTTCTGGTTGTGTTGAGCTTTGTTTGTTCTTCCTTTTTTAGATTCTCAAAAGGTAAAGCTAGATGATGGATTTGAGTTTTCTTCTCTTTTAATGTAGGTATTTTTATAGCTATAAATTTCTTTTAATGCCTTTGCTGCATACCATAGATCTTGTTACGCTGTTTTCATTTTCAGTCATCTCTAAGTGTTTCTCGTTCTAATGATCTATTTGTTGTTCAGTGCTGTTGAGTTGGTTGCGACTCATAGCAACCCTGTATAGGGTGTCTGAGGTGAGATTGAACAGCCGAACTTGTGGTTCAAATTGACCTTGCAGTCCAGCGCATTAAATCACAGCGCCATAGCAAGACTCCATCTATTAGTCTTTTTTATATTAACCTATTGATTCTTTGATCTAGTTCGCATTCCACATTTTTGTGGACTTTCTCATTTTCATTCCATTATTGATTTCTAGCTTCACTGCATTGTCAGAGAAAGCACTTCTATGATTTCAATCATTCTTAAATTACTTAGGTTTCTCTTGAGTCCTAACATACGGTCTGTCCTGGAGAATAATCCACGTGCACAGCAGACGAATGTATAAGGTGGCTTCAAAATTTGTGGGAAAATTCCATTACCCTTTCATTCCATCCTGCTGTGGTTGGGTGAAGTTAGGTCTGGTTGTTTGGTTTGTAGCGTCATTCAGATCCTCTATTTCCTTATTAATCTTTAGTCTGGATGTCCTATCCATTACTGAAAGTGGTGTGTTGATATCTCTACTATTGTTACTCCTTCTAGTTCTGTTAGTGTTGCTTCATATATATTGAGGTTCTGCTATTATGTTGTTATTGTTTAGTGCCATCGATTCAGTTCTGACTCATAGCAACCCTACATAGGGATTCCAAGCAGCAGCTGGTGGATTTGAACCTCCAACCTTGTGATTAGCAGTCCAGTGCTTATCCTACAGCACCACACCAGGACTCCCATTATATACACATATATATGTACTGCTGTTGCTAAGGGCCGTTAAGTTGGTTCTGACTCACAGCAACCCAGTATATATGTGGAGTTTGCTTCTTTTAACGGTTTTTGACTTAAAGTGTATTTTCATTGCTATTAATATATTTACCTTAGTCCTATTTTAGGTTTGGTGTGTGTGGAATTATTTTTCATGAAAGTGATTATAAATTAAAATTGGTTACTGAGAATTTCCAGAAAGTACACAACATCTCTTCAGATTACCAGAGGCCCCATAATGAGCTGTTCTTTATAACAACCAGTTTAATAGCCAGATGGCCAATTAGTTTCATGCCTACACAATGAACCAGATTCTTGAGTCCAGTTTCCAGTAAAATGTTTCAGGCTCTTTTCTTCTACCCTTTTTTTCACTAAACGTTTTGAAATAATTGCAGATTCACATGCAATTGTCAGAAAGAATACAGCAAGAGACCACGGTACCCTTTACCCAGTTTCTTTCAATAGTAACATCTTACCATAGATGAATATCACAACTAGCAGAGTGACATTGATACAGTCCACCAATTTTGTTCAAATTTCCTCAGTATGTGTATGTGTATCTGTTGTTGTTGTTAAGTGCCATGGAGTTGGTTTCAACTCATAGCAACCTTATATAGGGTCTCTGAGGCTTTAAATCTTTGAGAGAGCAGAAAGCCTCATCTTTCTCCCACGGAGTGACTAGCAGGCTTGAACCACAGACCTTGTGGTTTGCAGTCCAGTGCTTATCATATGGAGCTACTGCTGCTTCCATGTTTGTATTTAGTTCTATGCAATCTTATCACATGTAAGTTCGTGCATTACTCATCTCCTCTCTGCCTCCTTCCCTGACTTCTGACACACTAATCTGTACTCCATCTCTGTATTTTTGTCGTGTCAAGAGTGTTATATAAATAGTATTGAAGCATTAAGATGTGCTTTGGGTTTTACTTAGCAAAATTCTCTGGAGATTCACTGAAGTTATTGTATGTCTCAGTAGTTTGTTCTTCTTATTGCTGAGTAGTCTTAGTCATGGATTTACCATCATTTGTTTAATCATTCACCCATTGAAGGGCTCTGGGCAGTTTCCATGTTTTAGTTATTATGAATAAAACTACAATGAACATTTATGTACAAGTTGCTGTGTGACAGTAAGTTTTTATTTCTATGGAATACATAAATGCACAAGTTTCTAGTTGCTAAGTTGTATGGTAAGTCCATTTTCAGTTTCAAATGAAATGTCCAAGTACTCTCGAGAGGGGTTGTACCACTTTACATTTTCCCCAGCAACGTATGAGCAATCCAGGTTCTTTGCCTCCTCAGCAGCGTTCAGAGTCATCACTATTTCTATTTGAGCAATTTTGACAGATATGCAATGATATCTCATTTAGGTTTGAATTTTTATTTCTCTGATGTTAAACATCTTTTCATGTGTTATTTGCCATCTGTATATCTCTTTTCATCTTTCCTCTCCCTGGTTTTTCTAAGCATTTGTTTTTGGGGTTTTGTTTCTTTCTTTCTTTCATTTTCTCTCCTACTATTCTTGTCTATACCTCAATTTTGGACTCCTGGTGTGTCATTGTAGGATCAGCACTCGACAGTGAACCTCAAGGTCAGCAGTTCAAACTTACCAGTTGCTCCTCTGAACCCTATACAGGGTTGCTATGAGTTGGGATCATCTCAACGACACTTAACAACAACAATAATAAAATAGCTCCATTTTCCTTCCCTCTTTTCTCCATTTAGTTATTATATCCCTTTTATTGATTGCTCCCTATTTTTATTACCTTTTTCTCCTTTATTATTTTCTCTTTGCATTGTTGGTTACGTAACACATTTTGTTTATTAAGTTCTGTGTTCCTGTGTGTGTGTGTGTGTGTGTGTGTGTGAGGAGGGCACCCGACTGGAAGAGAGCAACTGTGCCCACACAGCCCAGTCACAACCAGACCTTCTGTAGCTCCATACACTGGACAAAAGCCATACTAGCTTCTACACTGCATGATCAACTACAGACAGTAACCAACACCAGCCAAATCCACTCCAAACTGAGGTGCACGAAAAGTGAACAGAGAATGGTATACACACTTCTATTCTCTAACTACACCCATAGGATCTCTTGGTGAGATCCTAAGAACACATCAACACATAATCATCAATTAAATACAAATACAATACCACAATGATGTAGAAGCAACAATTTTAGTTCACACCAAGAAACAAGAAAGAATGGCTCAAACAAACGATGAAGATGCAGAAACAGAAAATGTTTCTGAGGAAGAAAAGGTAATAGAACTAACTGAAACAGAATTCAAAAGAATGATATTTAGGTATCTTCAAAGGATTGACAGAAAGATAAGAGGAAAGCAGGGGAACGCAGAAAAAATGAAGTCATGGATAAGGTGGATACAAGCATATTCATTAAAATCTTCAGTGCCAAATACCGGCTTGCCAAAAATAGCTTAAGCCAAATTAGAGTGTTACCTGAAGATCAGGTATTTCAATAACCTCTTCCAAACCTAGAAAAGTCTCTCAGCAGCATGCAACTATCACCATCATAAAACTCATAGGACAGGCATTCCATTTTCCCAGAAGTTTTTTGAAACACCATCGTACCATCTCAAAAAAAAAAAAAAAACCTAAACAAATAAATAAATAACCTGGCAGAGAAAACAGATAAATTAAATAGGGGTTCTGTCACAGTACTATATTACCCATTCAAGCTCCTTGTCACTGTCACTGATGCACCAGGACTGACAGGCACCTGATTTGAGAACTCACTTTAAGCTCTCTTTCACTACTGCCATCAACACCCTTCTCTACATTATTTGCCTTATCTGCCATGCAACTTCCAAATCTAGAACAATCCAGTCATCCCCCATCGCTCTTTCCAAATTCTAACTGCTCGGGCCTGGTAAAGGAACAAGCATGATCTCTGTGGAATGCTCAGTAATAGTTAAAAAGCAGTCAATCTGCTTGTGCTGAAATGGAAAATATTCAAGATATATTACATTAAAAAACAAGTAATATCACACCCATTCATACAGCTATAACCCAAAAGTGTTGGAAAAGGTGTCGGGAAATCAGAAGCCTCATACGCTGCTGATGGGAATGTAAAATGGTACAGCAACTTTGGAAAACAGTTTGACAGTTCTTCAAAAGGCAATTTTACTCCTAGATATACACCCAATAGATGAACCTATGTCCACACAAAAACTGCTAATTGAGTGTTCATAACAGCATTAATGGAATCCTGGTGTGGTGCTGTAG
Source organism: Chrysochloris asiatica (assembly GCF_000296735.1). Classification (NCBI taxonomy): domain Eukaryota; kingdom Metazoa; phylum Chordata; class Mammalia; order Afrosoricida; family Chrysochloridae; genus Chrysochloris; species Chrysochloris asiatica. The sequence goes on from NW_006408701.1 coordinate 1,877,497, forward strand.
GATGAGCGCTGCACTACTAACTGCAAGGTTTGTGGTTCAAACCCACCAGCTGCTTCTTGGAAATCCTATACAGGGTCACTGTGAGTCGGAACCGACTTGATGGCACTTAACGAGTAGCATTAAACACATCAAAAAGTGGAGACAATCAAAATGTTTATCAACTGATGAATGGATAAACAAAATATTATATATACATACAATGGAATATCATTAAGATAAGCACTGGACTACAAGGTGGATTTGAATCACAAGGTTAGAGGTTCAAACTTACCTGCTTCTCCTTAGAAATCCTATATAGGGTCGCTATGAGTCAGAGCTGACTGGACAGCACTTAACAACAACAAATACTCTTTTATATGGAGTACTGGTATGGTACTGTAGGATAAGCACTGGGCAGCTAGCTAACTACAAAGTCGACATTTCAAATCCACCAGCCTCAGAAACCCTCTACAGGGGTCACTATGAGTCGGAACCAAGTCAACAGCACTCAACAACAACAATAGTTTTATGAAGAATATATTCTGATTCATGTCCTAATATGAATAAATGTTGGACACATTATGCTCAATGAAAGAAGCCAGCCACAGAAGATCACATACTGTATGTTTCCATTTCTAGCAAATATCCAAAAGAGACAAATTTATAGAGACATAACACAGATTAGCATTTTTTTAGGGCTGACATGGAAGGGGATGGAGATTGCCTGCCAAGGGGCATGTGGTTTCTTTTGGGGGTGATAAAATGGTCTAAAACTTATTGTGGTTATGGTTACACAGCTGTGACTTATACAAAAAACTACTGAATTGTGCACTTTAAATGTGTGAATTGTATGGTATGTGAACTATAACTCAATAAAGCTGTTAGGCTTTAAAAAGCAAGTCATAGAAGAATGTATGTATTATAAACTCATTTATATAAGAGCCTAAACTGCAGAGACATGTAGTATAAATATTTGTGAGTATATATTAAGAACAAGATTTGGAAGGATACCCATCCATCTGTTAACACTAGTTACTTCTGGAGAGGAAAAGTGGGATTTCCTTCTACAACATCACACTTTTCTGTTTCTCCTCCTACCACTCTGGCTATCCCTTCAAATTGCTTTTGTAGGCATTCTTTTAGCTGCCTATTCCTTTAGAATCCTCATTTTAGTCTGCAGGCTCTCCTTGAAGTGATCATAAGACCATACATGCCCCACTGTTTCAATGATCCTTTCTATACTCTGGCTCATTCATTCAACAAATACTCATTGAACACTACTTATGGATTGCATTGTGTCCCCCAAAATATGTGTTGGAATCCTAGTCCCTATGATTATAATCTTGTCTGGCAAAAGGGTTTCCTTTATTACGTTAGTTAGCCTGAGTGGGTGAGTTTATAAATTGAATCACTTCTGAGTTATAAAAAGAGCAGAGCAGACAGAGGAGAGACATGCACACAGGGGGAAAGAGGTACCATGTGAGGATTCCCAAAGAGCCAAGGAACACCTGGGGCTACTGACAAGGAAGAAATCATTATGGCTGAGACCCTGATTTGGACTTTTAGCTTCCAGAACTGTGCAAAAAGAAATGTCTATTATTTAAAGACACCCACTTGCACTATTTCTGTTACAGCAGCAGTTGACAACTAAGACAACCACCTACTAGACACCACACTAGATGCTAGCGACTTAGCAAGAATGGAGCAAACAAGGCTGCCACTGTTGTGTGGATTACATGAGCGTAGTGGGAAGACTTATAACAAGCAAGTAAAGCAATCAAAGAAATGGCTCATTGCAAATAATCCTAAGTGCTAGACAGAAAATAAGACAGGGTGATGTGATGAAATATTGATCAGGTAGAGGGCTACTTACTTGGAATGACCAGGGAGGCCTCTCTGAGGAGCCCACACTGAAGTTAAGGCTTTTTAGGTGCCATCAAGTAAGTTCCAACTCATAGCAACCCTATATACAACAGAACAAAACACTGCCTGGTCCACCACCATCCTCACAGTCATTGCTATGTTTGAGCCCATTGCTGCAGCCACTGTGTCAACCCATCTCATCTAGGAAGTCTCCTCTTTTTCACTGACCTTCTACTTTACCAAGCACCATGACCTTCTCTAGGGGCTGGTCCCTCCTGATAACATGGCCAAATTCTGTGAGATCAAGTCTCGCTCTCCTTTACTTCTAAGGAGTATTCTGGCTGTATTTCTTCAAAGACAGATTCATTTGTTTTTCTGGCAGTCCATGTATATTTAAAGGAATTCTGGTAGCATAGTGGTTACAAGTTGGGCTGCTAATCTCATGGCCAGCAGTTCAAAGCTACCAGCGGTTCCATGGGAGAAAGATGAGGCTTTCTGCTCCCATAAACATTTACAGCCTCGGAAACCTATACATGGTCACTATGAGTCAAAACTGGCTCCACAGCACATAACCACCACCATCACCATGCTATATTTAATATCATTTGCCAACATAATTTAATAAAGAGAAAGATGGTAGGAGAAGAAAATTTCAGACATGGTACTAAAGGTCCCAAGGAGGGAGCAAATTGTGGCTGGGAGCATAGTGAACACGGCAAGTAGAACAGGATAAAACCAAAGATTTAGATAAGGGCAGTATTTTACCATTCTGTTGTTAGCCATAAGGTTTCCATTGGCTAATTCTCTGAAGCAACTCACCAGGCCTTTCTTCCTAGTTTATTTGTGTGAAAATTCCACTTAAACCTGTCCACTGTGGGTGACCCTGCTAGTATATGAAATACCAGTGGCATAGCTTTCAGGAACACAGCAACATGCAAACAAACTGACAGGTGGGTGGTGGGACCATAAACAAAACTGGGTCCATAAATAACACCATAATAAACCATGAAGACATTGACATTCTCAAGGATTTCATTCTACTTGAATGAACAATGAATGACCACGGAAGCAGCATCAAGAAATCAACCGATATATATATAGCATTGGGCAAATCTGCTGCAAAAGACCTTTTCAAAATGTCACTGGCCCAAGTCATAGTATTTTCAGTGACCTCATAAGCATATGAAAACTAATGTCTTAGTTATCTAGTGCTGCTATAACAGAAATACCACAAGTGGATGGCTTTAACAACTGGAAATTTAATTCTCTCATAGTTTAAAAGTCTAGAAGTTTGAGTTCAGAGCACTAGTTCTGGAGAAAGATCCTCGTCGCCTTTCAGCATCTGTTGGCCCAGCATTCCCTGGAGATCTCCATACACCTTGGCATCAATCTTCCCCTGAATCTAGGAGCTTCACAGTGTAGGAACCCCAGGTCCAAAGGATGCCCTCCACTCCTGGCTCTTCTATCTTGATGCTAGTAGGTCTCTCTCTCTCTGTTCAAGTCTCTCTCCTTTTAGCTCTTGTTTTGTTTTTTTTTTCCTTTTACCTCTTATAAGATAAAAGGTGTCGTATGCCACACCAAATTGGTTTATCACATCAAATCACATCATGGGGAACAGTTACATCTCAGCTGCCAAACCACTGAGAATCCTGGACCAGTTGACACAAAACCTTAATGATCACACTTATCGCTGTTTTTTTTCAAAGACTAATGTAGTGCCTAGGAGTCCTGGTACAGCACTGTGGGTTAATGGAACTGACTCCATAGCACTTCAAAACAACAATGTAGTAGTACCTAATGATCACTGGTGGCACAATGGTTAAGCACTAGGCAGTGAACTGAAAGGTTGGCATTTCAAATCCACCCGGCAAGTCTGCAGGAGAAATACTTAGCAAATTGATTCCGTAAAGATTACAGCCTAGGAACCCCTATAAAGCAGTTACTATGGGTTACTATGAGTCAGAATGGACTCAACAACATACAACAACAACATAATGCCTAGCATCTTGTGATCACAACAGCTAATAAAGTATCAAGTGCTTACCAGTGTAAGGTACTACTCTGAGTACTTTACATGTATCAATTCATTTAATCTTTATAGCAACCCTGTGAGGCAGGTACGATTATTATTCCCAATTGACAAACTATGGAGGCTTCTAGAGACTAAATAACTTGCCCAAGGTCACACAGAAAGTGAATAGACAACTATTAAATACAATCCCAGGCAGTCTAGCTCCAGAAACTGTGCTTATAATCGCTAAGCTATACTGCCTTTCAGTACGACTCAATAAATGCCTGGTCAATGAATGGGAAATTGGGAAAAGGGACATGCGAAATTTTCTTATTAGTATTTCTTTTTTAAAATAATATTTGAAAGATTATCAGGAAATACCCAAAACAAAAATGGCAGTATGATTGGCTACTACAAGAATAAGCAAGTTGTTCACTGGGAAGCCATCAAGGCAAACAATCAAGTTCCTTCAGAACAAGCCCCCCTCTATGACTGAAACTCAAAGGGAATACATGAGTAGGCATGTAAGCTTGCTGACAACCACACTGGTCTACTGGTGAGTGGAAGACGGGGAAAGGTAACAATGAAGAAATGGGCTGAGTTCAACCACGTTCCATAGACTCACGTTGACCTGGAGATGCGAGAGAGAGAAGTGGAAGGGCTTGGTGGGGCCACAGTGTGGTGAGACCTGGGGACACTTGAGCCCATGGACAAGGACATAGACACAGAAGGCTAGAGCTGAGAGTGAAGCATCCAATGGATATGATGTGAGGGGAGATGCACGAGAACACCCAAGGTTGCAGACAATACCCATTTGACCTAGCCTCAATGGCTTAATCATCAGAACTCGACTACAGGAAGATTAAAAAAAAGAACACAACAATTTTTGATAAAGGAAACAAGGGTATATTGCTACATTTTGATGAGTTTGGCCTATACTCATGGAGGTGGTTGTTGTTGTTGTCGTTAGGTGCCATCGAGTCAGTACCGACCCATAGTGACCTTATGCACAGCAGAACGAAACACGGCCCGATCCTGGGCCAACTTCACTACCGTTGCCACGCTTGAGTCCATCGATGCTGCCACTTGGCCAATCCATCTCGTTGGGGGTCTTCCTTTTATTCTCTGACACGCCACCTTACCAAACATGATATCCTTCTCCAGCAACTGCTCCCTCCTGACAATACGTCCGAAGTATGAGAGATGAAGTTTGGCCATCTTGGCCTCCAAGGAGCACACTGGTGTCAACTGGAATTCTAGAGTTGCACAGCCCCATGAGTCAGTCAGTAGCCACATGCCACCAGGTAAATTGAAATTAATATCAATAAGAAATGGTTCCAAACTTCCGTTCTTTGGTAACACTAGCTCCATTTCAAGTGCTCACAAGTTCCATGTGGCTAGAGACTAACACACAGTGTTGCACAGCCCCATGAGTCAGTCAGTAGCCACATGCCACCAGGTAAATTGAAATTAACATCAATAAGAAATGGTTCCAAACTTCCGTTCTTTGGTAACACTAGCTCCATTTCAAGTGCTCACAAGTTCCATGTGGCTAGAGACTAATTGCACAGTGCAGACACAGAATATTTCCACTGCTGCAGAAAGTCGTAGAGGACATCACTATGCTAGGGCACTCTCTCTAAGGTAGGGCACACTCCACAGTCGGCTTCATCTCACTTCAGCTTCAGGGAAACGTTGAGACGTATGTCAAGGTTGATGTTAAGTGCTATCGAGCCAGGTCCGACTCATAGTGACCCTGTATAGGGTTTCTAAGGAGCAGCTGGTGGGTTTGAACCATCAACCGTGTGGTTAGCAGTCCAATCAGTGCTTATCAGACAGTGCCACCAGGACTCCTCATTATTGTCCCCTCCTGAACCTCCTCAGCATATCTTCTTATCTCCTTACTGCTCCCCTTAGCTCTGCCACTGCTTGGAATTCACCCTCACCCCATACCAGCTGCCATCGGCAATAGGAAGGCCAAGGCTTTCTTTCTTTTCCTCCTCCCTCCAACTCCAGCGATTGTGAGAGGGGCAGCCAGTGTACAGGGAAAGGTTCCCAGAAGTTGAAATTCAGGGCTCTTATCTGCCCAGCATTTTAGGAGGTCTCACCCTAACCCTGGCTCAGGTGGCCTGAGACTCATAGATGATTTGGGAACTGGTGAAAAGGACCTGGAAACTTTTCAAAATTCCCATGTTAGCGCTTCCAACCTAAATGTGATAAAATTCTAGATGGCAGGCTAGTTCTCATTTTCTCTACACAAAAGGATCAAGTGGCGAAGAATGGAGACAAAGCACCTAGGGAGAGGAAAGCTAAAATAGATACACTCAATCATCCATCGTCATGGAGAAAAGCCGTGCCAGCTTATTAAAGGCGGCAGATACTCCCCAAGGCATGCAGGAATACACTACATGACCCGTCCATACTCTGCCTCGGAATTTCAGGATATTTATCCCTTGAATTAACTTTTTTCGACTTGACATTAAAATGAATGTATGTTTTCCAAGACAATCCCAGCTGAGAGTTAGAAGTAGGCAACAGCATGTAGACAACAGCAAGGTTCAGGACAGCCTAAAATGATCAGCTGACCTTGGAAAAATCTTTGTGTGGGTATTCTATAATGAGAGTCACCTAAAAACTGTCTTTAAAAAAAGGTTTTGCTTGTCAAAACAATTCAACAGTTGAGTGACCTAAGACTGTTTGGAGGCTCACAGAAAACTGGTGTGAAGTCCAGTCAGGAGTCGCAAGCCGAAGGAATGTCCCTCTCAGTCCAGCATGCTGCCAGTTCATGCAGTTAGTATATGGCTAACATCAGGGACACCCTGCTGATTCCCAAAAGAGTCTCATTCAGAAGCAACTTTGGTCTAGCTCATGCCACTTAGCAATGAGAAAGGATATTTGGGAAAGACCGCCTCTAGTCCAGCCCTGTGATGTGTGGGTCATGTTCTTTCTGAAAAAACGCACCTGTAAATGGGGCACTAAGCAACACACAGGGCTCTTGTTCAGTCTTGCTTGTAGTGGTTGTAGCAAAGTGAGACTGGAGAGCAAAGGAAAAACTGGGTGCAGGGCGACAGAACCAATACTCCTGAAAGCAAGAGCAGTCACTGGAGACATTTCATGGTTTCTGTCTTCCCTCTGAAGGGGAGAAAGTAGGTCAACACACTCAAAGAATTGTGACCAGGAACTGTGGATCTAAGATGGAGTCGTTATCAGTGAGTGCCCTGCCCAGAAGAAACAGCAAGAGACACACCTCTCACCTTAGGATATTTGGCTGAGGTTACTAGGTTTTGGGAAAAAAACGCAGGCTGATGATCCCTTGGTATGTGCATTCCCTACAGGCCCTGTGGTTAGGTGCAAGGGGGGAAGGGGGATTGGCGGTTTAAAATTAACTGTTAAAATAGCTGGCTGGTACAAGAGTGCCTAGGAGCAAACTGTGGGGCTATTTGGTTTTTAGGCCAAGTAGACAAGGCTTGGGTAGCTTGGCTAAACACAGACCACACAGGTGTGCCTAGGAAGCAGAAGAGCTAGGTTTCATTTCTATTTCTCTGAGTTGATCTTGTAGCAAACTCCTGGAATGTTTTTGGTTCACACACTGATCTGCTGCTAGTAAGGCAGAGAAAGATCTGTGGCATTTTCTTGTCTTGTCATTCCTTACAAGGCCCAAGTTTGGGAAGTGGCCAATTGGGATTTGGTGGAAGCTCTAGCCTGGAAACAAATACAAAGCTGTAATGATGCACTGGGCACCACAGGTCCTCGCAGCCAAAGAGAAAAGAAAGCAGGTCACCTGAATCCTGGCATGGAGCTAGAGGGGCAGAGATGCAAACTATCAGACCCCTTCCTGCCCTTTGTCACTGCCCAAAGCAAAGCAGCTACAGCTCCAGAGCCTAGTTACAAGGCAGTGTTCCTTGGAAGAAAGTGGTGTTGATGGAGCAGAGAAAGCTGAGTCCAAGGAAACCATTTAGTATGTTCTGCCCCGAGACTTCTATAAGAAGTCAGCGCATTCTGTGTGTCACGAAGCTCTGGAAGGAGTGACTGTTTTTCTTTATTATAAATGCAATGAGTCCTTATTGTCTGAAATTAAAAGCATAAAGAAAACCATAAAGTAAAAAAAATAAATAAATAAAGCAAAAACCTCTCTACAATTCCATCCATCATCCACAGGTTACTACTGCTAACTGCCTTTATGTAACTTTGGAGTAGTCAGGCCAGGATTCGAAGGATGACTCTATTAATTTGCGTATAGTGTGACTGGACAAGTTACTAACAGAGCCGGTTTCCTTCTCTGTAAAATGAAATTAGCTGTTGTGCTCACCTCAAAGTGTTGTTGCAAGTACACAAGAGCTTTAACAGTGCCAGGAAAATAGTAAGTGATCAATAAAGTTGACAACCATCATCATCATTGTTTTGTGTGCATATGTTTACAAACTGTCCATACTGATAGCCGCATAAGATTTCATCTTCTGATTGTACTGCTTCCCTAGTGTTACACATTTATGTCATTTCCAAGACTTCATTATTACAAAACTGCTGCAATGAACATCCTTGTACATATATATTCTCATACACCTCTGTCTGAGTTCTCTAGTGCTGCTATAACAGAAACACCACAAGTGGACGGCCTGAACAAACAAATTTCCTCTCACAGTTTAGGAGGCTAGACGTCTGAATTCAGAGTGCTGACTTTGGAGAAAGGTCCTTGTCTCCTTTCAATATCAGTAGGCTAAGCATTCCTTGGAGATCTCCATGGGTCTTAGCATCAGTCTTCCTCTGGATCTAGGAGCTTTACAATGCAAGGACCCAGGCCCAAAACACGCATTCCACTGGCAATTCTTCTCTCTTGGTGGTAGTAGGTCTTTCTCTATGCTCACGTCTTTCCTTTTATACCTTTTATATTTCAAAAGAGATTGACTCAAGATACAATCTCATCCTATAGACTGCATCTGGCCTCAATAACATCATAGAACTGAGGACTTCAACGCCTAGGATAATCACATCACAACAGAGTTGATCAGATCATGGGGTGAGCATTATATGAGATCTCATTAATTATATCTTTACTGCTAAACCACTGAGAATCCTGGCCAAGCCAAGTGGACATAAAATTCAACTATCACAACCTCTGATAATTTCCCTACCATAAATTTTCTAGAATTGAGTTTACTGGGTAAAGAGTATGAACATTCTTGTAAAATCCTTGTTATAGACTGCAAAATGGCTTTTCAGACAGGTTGAGCTCATTTAAACACCTACCAGCAGGGCATGTAAGTACCTCTCTCTCTACACTTTTGCCAATATTGAGTACTAACGTTTTTTAAATGTCTTTGCCAACGTGACAGGGAAAAGTGGTCACTTGTTTTCATTGGCATATCTGTGATTACAGGACTCCTGGTGTGGCGCTGTAAGATAAGCTCTGGGCTGCAAACCACAAGGTCTGTTGTTCAAATCCACCAGCTACTCCTGGAAAATCCTATACAGGGTTGCTAAGAGTCAGAACCAAATGCTCATTTTAAAAAAATATTGTGCTTTAAAAACATATTCTTCTGGAATTTTCTCCCAGGTATTTTGTTGTTGTTAAGTGCCATCAAGTCGGTTCTGACTCATAGTGACCCTTTATAGCATTTCCAAGGAGCGGCTGGTGAGCTTGAACCACAGACCTTGTCATTCAAACTGACCTTGTAGTCCATCGTATTAACCCACAGCACCACACTAAGAATCCATTCTCCCAGGCATAAGAGTAAATAAATTACTCTTCCTCAAACTTTGCATGTCACTTAGATATTATTATATGTTTTGGTCCCATTTTGAAATAGTACCTCTAATGTCAGTATCATTTCAACATTTTCCATTCAAGCTTAGACATCAGGTACAAGTCAGTTTTCAGATTTTCAAGGTTTCTTTTTTCAATCTGATCAATAGGCCTGAGTTCTTAGATGTAAACAACAGAATCTGCGATGGTGACTTTAAGCAGAAAGTCACCATAGCAGATTTGAGGCTAGCTAGGGTATGAATGAACAGTGTTATCCCAGGAATGATGAGAGGTCATGGGAGGTTGTGAACAGTGGAGAGTGACATACTCCGAAATCCATTTTAATGGCTCACTCTTGGTCATCAGGGATGACTACGGAGTGTAGGAGACACAAGTAGAAACACTTAGGAGGCCAGTGGTCCTGATGAAAGATGATGATGGCTTTGACTATGGTGGTTGAGAGAATGTGAGATGGTCAGATTCGATATCTAATGTAAAGTTGGAATCAATAAGAATTACTGATTGGTTGTGAGAGGTAAATAACAGAAGAAAGCCACGACTAACATCCAGATTTGAGGGTCTAGGTAACACGAAGAATGGTGTATGGGGTGGGGTTGGGATAATGAAAGTTTCATTCTGACATGTCAAGGGACCGATGCCGATGTCTATGGGACTGTACACATCAAGTAGACAGTCAAATAAGTGAGACTTGAACTCAGAGAAAAGGTTAGGTCTTGTGTGACCCCATGCTAATAGCCCTGAAGGGATTCATGGACTGGATCCGACAGTTTTGAAGAAAGCGTGAATATGGCAAAGTCCTCTTCTGTCTCCAGGGGAGCCTGGCACCATGACTGACCTTATGACAAGCCCTAGGAACATGGCTGAAGTTCTAGCTGAAGAGAAAAAGGAACGTACCAGAGCAAAAGTGAGCCAGACAAAACCACTGAGTCCAATCAGACTGAGGATAGAGACTAAGTTTTATTCATCTTTGTATCCCCAAAAGAGGGCTGGGTAGCCAGGAAGTTCTCAATAAAGGTTTGCTGAATTTAAAGGAAGAGGTGGAGTTTACTGGGTGGACAGGATTTGGAATGGGCAAAGAGGAGACGGAGGGCACGCCAAGTGAACAGCATGATGAACACAAGAACAAGCAGAAAGCTGCACTCTTCCTCTCCCTGCTCCATGATGCCTGGCTCATTTGCCAAACAGGGTATTTAATCAAGGCTGCCCCTTGTCTGGGAACCCTGGTGGCATCATGGTTAACGTGCTTAGCTGCCAACCAAAAGTTTGGTGATCCAAACCCATCAGCTACTCCATGGGAGAAAGATGAGGCTGTCTGCTTCCCTAAAGATTTATAGCCTTGGAACCCTTATGTCCTATGGGGTTGCTCTTGGACTTGGAATTCAGCTCCATGGCAGTGCTTTGCTTTGCTTTGGCCACTTGTCTGGTATCTTTTTCCAGCTGCTGCCACACCCCTTTAAGCCTCTCCCCTGATTTTTCTGGGTAGTGTTAAAAAGGGAGCTGATGTGACAGCATATTCCTTCTGCCACCAAAGAAGTCACCTGCATGCAAGTAAACTGAGGCTCAGAAGTCTAGTTCCAAATTTCACTTCATCAGATGACTTGCTTGACTGAGGATCCCTCTATGATTTAGTGGTTACAATTCCGGATGTTGCTGTTGTTAAGTGCCATAGTTCCAACCCACAGTGACCCAGTATAGGGTTTTCAAGGAACGGCTGGTGAATTTGAACCACCGACCTTGCGGTTGAGTGCTTATCCTACAGCACCACACTAGGACTATACGCTACGACTACAAAATTCCAGATAGGACAACAGAAATTCTACTAAGTGTGAACACCCTATGTCAGCTCCCAACTCAAAACTTCTGTAGTTCTGTCTTTACAATCTTTCCACATTCCCAGGGCAGCATTAAAAAGAAACAGAGTCATAACTACTTAATCAAAAGAGAAGTTCCGGCGATGGGAGGCATACGTACAGAGGAAAAGTCAAGCCAGTCTACGAAATGAACCCAAACGTTTCCTGTCTGTGTGGGTAGGAAATCGAATGGAATGCTTAACACTTACAGCTTTAAATAAATAAAAACAACAACAAACAACCAAATCCACAGCTGTAGAGTCAATTCTGATTCATACCAATCTTATAGGACTGCGTAGAGCAGCCCCACAGGGCTTCCAAGGCTATAAATCTTTTTGGGAACAGATTCCACATCTTTCTCCAACAGAGCTGCTGGTGGGTTCAAACAGCCAACTTTCCTGTTAGTAGTTGAGTGCTTAACCACTGAGCCATGAGGGTTCCAAAATCCAAACCTATTGCTGTCAAGTTAATTCCGACTCATAGTGACCCTATGAAGCAGAGTAGAACTGCCCCACAGGGTTCCCAAGGCTGTAAATATTCATGGATGTAAATTGCCACATATTCCTCCCACATAACGGCTGGTGGGTTCAAACCACTGACCTTTTGGTTAGAAGCCAAGCACTCAACCACTGTACCACCAGGGCTCCACTTACACATTATAGAGGTCTTCTAATGTAACCACTGCCCCTCTCTTCCTCTGGCAGATGGGTAAGATATCTGTTCAAGATTAAACAGCAACCCACAGTTGATCCAGAATCAATCAGAACCCAGTTTTCCTGATTCCCTGTCCAGTGCTCTACATAACTTGAACCCTAACCCAGTGCCATCGAGTCTCTTCTGACTCACAGTGACCCTGTATAGGGTTTCTGAGATCGAAGAGCTTTGTTGTGGAGTTCCATCAAGTCAGTTTTGACTCACAGCAACCCTGTATAGGGTTTCTGAGGCTGTAAATCTTTATGGGAGCAGAAAGCCTCATCTTTCTCCCATGGATCAGCTGGTATATTTGAACTGCCGACCTTATGGTTAGCAGTCCAATGATTACCCCAGTGCCACCAGGATTCCTATTTACTCGACTTTGTTGTTGTTGTTGTTGTTGTTAAGTACCGCGGAGTAGGTTTCGACTCATAGTGACCCTTCACAGGGTTTCCAAGGCTGCAAATCTTTATGGGAGCAGAAAGCCTCATCTTTCTCCCACGGAACAGCTGGTAGTTTCAAACTGCCAACCTTGAGGTTAGCAGCCCAATTCGCAACCACTATGCTACCAGAGCTCCTCAACTTCAGTGCCCTATTAAGTCATTCAACAGCCCTAAGAATCCTTTCCAAAGAAGAAGTTGTTGTTGTTAAGTGCCTTCAAGTCAGTTACAACTCAAAACAACTCTGTATAGGGTTTCCAAGGAGCAGCTAGGGAGTTTGAACTGCCAACCTTGTGGTTGAATGTGTATCCTATGACACAACTGTTGTTATTGCTGTTGTGAAGTGCCTTCGAGCCAATCCCGACCCATAGTGACCCTGTGTAGGGTTTCCAAGGAGCAGCTGGTGAGCTTGATCCGCCAATCTTGACGTTCAAACGGCTTTGCAATCTGGCGCACCAGGACACAAATTCCAAACATGTGGTAAATTTCCCAGTTAGACTCCATCCCACTGCAAAGCATCTTTTGAGGCAAAACAAGGAAGGGGGCAAGAAGCTGAGCCAAGACAGTATAATTATGGGGGCCAAGGGAGACATGTTTCCCACTGCTTTATAGGCTCTGCTGGCTCAGTGCTTCTCTGCTTTTAGCCATGTCAATCACATTCTGTGTCACAGGGTCAGGGAGAGGTGTGAATAAAGTGCCTTCCTGCTGGCAGAAATGGATGGCCAGAAAATTGATGAGGGATGAGTCAGTGCAATGCCCAGGACAGCAGCAGAAAGCCCTGATCCAACCAACAGCATCTTCCTCACAGGTCTGGCTGTTCACAGTGGCCTGGCAGAAAACTCCGAGCTACACAAGTGGGACAGACTAGCTGCAAGATGGAATTTGCACAGCTTCTGACTCAGAGGGGGTGGTCAAGGGGCTGGGTTGGTTCAGTAGCACAGTCAACCCCCGCAAAAGACTAGCAGTGATTTTTCTAAGGGACCTTTAGCCCTGAGCTGAACTCCCATGAAGCTAGAGCTTCAGGAAGCAGCAATCAAGAAATCAAATGATATATTGCATTAAGCAAATCTGCTACAAAAGACCTCTTTTAAAGTACTCAAGGGCAAAAATGTCAGTTTGATGGGGGAGTAGTTAATCTTACAGTCCAGAAAGAGAAAACCCTAGGGTCATCAAGGGAGAGGAGCACAAGTGGAGTGCAGGACCTTATCCAGAGAAGCAGCGACACCAGACATGGAGGCAGAGATGAGGGCATAGAGAGAGGGAGCAGCTGAGGACTCTGGACTCATGGAAAGAGAGGAACTGGGTGCTGGTGGCCAGGAGGCAGACTTGCAGAATGTGCCCTTTGGTTGTTTAAATTATTATATATTCCTGAGTGTTTCTGTGTACATCATCCCCCTCCAAAAAACAACAACAACAACAACAAAAAAAAAAACCCACAAGAGAATAGAAGCAAATACTGTTGAACGGTGATACACGGAGGAGATTGTAATCATTGCAATGAAATATGGTGTAAAGTGATGTTCTCCCATATAAGTTATCACTCAGTTCACAATAAAAACATTAAAAAAAAAAAAATGTCAGTTTGAGGTTTAAGCCCCTGACCCAAGTCAGAGTATTTTCAATCACCTCTTATGCATGTGAAAGTTGGACAATGAATAAAGAAGACCATAAAATAAATTATGTATTTGAATTATGGTGTTGGAAAAGAATATTAGAAGTACCAGGGACTGCCAGAAGAAGAAAGAAATCTGTGCTGAAAGAAGTACTGACAGAATGCTCCTTAGAAGCTAGGATGGTGAGACTTCATCTCTCATACTTTAGACATGTTATCCAGAGAGACTAGTCCCTGGGGAAAGGGCATCATGCTTGGTAATTGAAAAAGAAGAAGGCCCCCAATGAGATGGATTGGCACAGTGGCAGCAGCAATGGGCTCAAGCGTGACAACAATTGTTAGGATGGCACAGGATCTGGCAGTGTTTTGTTCTGTTGTGCGGAGGGTCACTATGAGTCAGAACCTACTTCATAGCACCTAACAGAAACTATAAGGGAATATGATTTATGTTCAAGAACTGATTATTTGGGCGAATTACATCTAAATTCATGATAACAAGATGCACACGGATTACAGAAATGAAGCTAAGAGGAGAGAAAGTGACAACTAATCACCATGGGGGTGACAATTAACCACCATGGGGAAGGGAGCAGTCTGAGCCTTTCCCTGTGACCCACAAGTGAACCTTATGCTTAGGACCAGATGTGTCAGTCTAGCATCTTGGATGAGATGTGAGTGTGGGATGACTCCCTTTCTGGGGCATCTTGACCCAAAACACATCACATAGCAGATGCTGTAATAGCAGTACAGCCTTCTCCTGTTGCCGTGAACACCTGCCAACATTCCCAGGAACTGCTTAGATAAACATGTGCGTTATAAGGCACCTGGCCAACTCTACTGCGGTACCTGCTCCTGGTGGGGAGGAAACGGGGTCCTCTTGCTGCCATACAAGAGGGGTACATGCCAGCCGTTTCCTTGATTTGGCAGCAGAATGAGGTCTGCTGGCCATGGGGAACTGACACCCACTACTGAAGCTTTGCTCGCTCCATCTCTTCTCTATGTGAATAGAGTGCTGTCCCATCCAGTGCCTGTGTGAGGCATGTTTTCACTGGTGACCTCGACACCTGCCATCCATGGAGTGGGCTGCTATCCTCCATGGGATTGGACTCCTCTCCTAGAAGTGGTGACAGGTGCTACTTGCTTGACAACCCTGTTTTAGACACAGACTTTCATAACCTTTACTTCCTTTCTTTCTGCCCTTCTCTTCCATGACAACCAGCAAACCTGGCCAACCAGCCACTCTGTGGAGAATCTACTTACATCAGTTGAAGGGTCGTACCCGTGAAGAAGGTGTATATGCCAGCTGTAAGGAAGCTGAGCTGAAGTTCTTGCAGATTTGTTCTCCTTGTGTGGATCGCCATTGACTCCAGCCACTCCTTTCCTGTGGAGACACTAAAGACAGAAAGGGTAAACTGCGTCCATAGTCTTCTTATCCCTGAGATTCAAGGAAAGGAAAAGAAGGTGATAAATGATCTCAAGAGATTTGACTAAAGCAAAGTGAGGCAACTAAAACCACAAGGTACCAGAGGATTATGTATGTATATGAGGGGGCTTCCAAAAGGTCACAGAAAAATCCCGTTATCTGTCTATCCCATTTGTCCATGAATCTTCAAAGTCCCCTGGCATAGTACTTAGATACAGTGAAACACTGAGAGTCAGGTTCGGAGAGGCCAACTACTTCTTAGGCCTTCATGTTTCTTCTGGAAAGTTGGCCTTCTAGTGAGAAATCTGGAAACGGTTCCCTGTAACTGTCATGAGTTATCCAAGGAAGGAGGCAATAATGCAGACTTTGTGTGGGGAGTGTGTGTGATCCTCAAGAAGGCTAAGATGCCCCATTCTCATCAGATATTCTCATTCAACCCGGACAGAGAGCTTGCCATGCACTAATCTATGCTGAATCAACCCTGAGGCATTAGGGTCACAGCACAGAGGCAGAGCCTGGCCCAATCAGGTGAGGTAAACAATCATCACACTTCCTTATCAAACACCCCTACGGCTCCAGTCAGACCTAGGACCTGGAACTTCTAGAGGGGTGAAGGTGTTTGACCTGGGAGCACTTATTTTCTTATGGGTATAACTTTTAGGACAGAAATTGAATGGAAAATGTGTATTTGGTGGTAGATAATGAAGAGGGGAAAGGAGTTCTAGTAGCGTACTGGGTTACCAACTGGGCTGCTAACCACATGGTCAGAAGTTCGAAACTACCAGGCGTTCTGCAGGAAAAAGATAAGGCTTTCTGCTCCCATAAAGACTTGTTGTTGTTATGTGCCGTGGAGTCGGTTCTGACCCATAGCGACCCTGTACAGGGTTTCCGAGGCTGTAAATCTTTACGGGAGCAGAAAGCCTCATCTTTTTCCCGCGGAACAGCTGGTAGTTTCGAACTGCTGTCCCTGAGGTTTGCAGCCTGATTCGTAACCACTATACTACCAGAGCTCCTTCCTGAAAAGATTTACAGCCTCGGAAATCCTAGGCAGGGTGGCTATGAGTCGGAACCAACTCAATGGCACACAACCACCACCACCATCACTACTACCAATGAAGAGGGAACGGAAAACTGACTGCAGCTGAGGTAAGGAGTCCCTGTTCTGAATTCTCTCCTCAGGTAAAACCAGTATTGTCTTATTAGGCTGAAGAGGCTGCTTGGTGGTCACAGTCCAGTCGCTTACAGAATTAGAAACTCCTGATCGCCTACACGTTTCCTAAGAGTGGGATAGGAAGTTAAGGGTCACTCAGAAGCCAGGGAATGTAGCAGAGACTGTTAGTAACTACCAACTGTACCAGGTATGCCTCTCCATACCCCAGTTTCCCATGTAATTATACTGAGGATACGTAGCTAGTTCCTGACAATGAAACATGGGCAGAAGTGATATGTGGTACTTTAGGGGTGAGGCAGTGCAAAGCATGTGGGTTTCCATCTGTCTTTCCCTCCTGCCATCGTGTCCTTGGAGGTCATGTGTTCTGAACGGCATTGCCACCAGGTAGAAGAGGACTAACCAGCCTTCATTACACTATGTATGCAGCACAGAAACATTTGTTGTTTGTTACTCCATCACAGTACAACCGATTCTGTCTAATATGGGAGTGAAATGGTTCATCTAGGATGCCAGAGGCTTGACTAACAGAAATCAACCTAGCCATTCCCACAATGCATTGATGTTGTTAAATGCCACTGAGTCGGTTCCAACTCATAATGACCCTGTATAGGGTTTCTGAGGAGCGACTGGTAAGTTTGAACCACCAAACTCGCAGTTCAAACCAACCTTGTGGTCCAGTGCTTATCCTGCAGCGCCATACCCGGACTCCTCCCACATTGCATAGTTCTTCTAAAGGAGCAAACTGTGAGGATGGTTGGATTTTACATGCTTCCCTAGACTCTCTTCAACAAAAGATGGTTGGTCCTGAAAGAGTAACTTCAAATATGAAGGTCATCTTTCTCTAGAACACACCTTTAAAATCTCACAAAGCATCCTAAATTCATTGAAGAGTTCACAAATTCTCATCACCTACATCTGTTACTTCCCATTTTACTAACATCACTGAACACAAATGCTGTTTTATACATGCTATTGTTAAGTGCCACTGAGTCAATTCTGACTCATAGCAACCCTGCATAGAGTTCCAGTCAGCAGCTGGGGGGGTCTGAACTGCTGATTTTGCAGTTTGCAGTCCAGTGCTTATTGCACAGCACCACACCAGGATTCCCTATATAGAGCCTCTCTATTGTTTGGATTCCTGTTGTGGAGCTGTAGGATCAGCACTGGACTGCGAACCACAAAGTGGGCAGTTCAAACCCACCAGCTGCTCCTCAGAAACCTTATACAGGCTCATTATGAGTTACAACCAACTTGCTAGCACTTAACAACAACAGCAACAGGGTTTCCTCATAAGCTTGTTTTTGTTGTTGTTTAGTGCCATCAAGTTGGTTCCGACTCATAGCAACCTGGTATAGGGTTTCTGAGGAGTGGCTGGTGGGTTTGAACCACTGACCTAGCAGTTAGAAGTCCAGTGCTTACCCTACAAAAACAAAAAATAGAGACACAATCGAGTTTCTCTTTATCAAGGCCATTCTCAACTTTCTTTTGGACTTTGGATCAATTCACTTTCTGATTTGGAACAGGAAAAAAAAAATTCCTTCATTCATTGTCTCTAAAATGTCTAAACTTAGCCTCTGGAATGCCTTCATTGAGCCAGAAAGTTCAGATAAGCCCAGAGTAAGGTAGGAGGCACAACACATTAAACATGGAAACATAAAGGCTTGGGGATCTCTTTGGCTTGGCACTCTTCCTGAAGAAGGGAAGACATCTTAGCTATTTGCCATTGTGCCCAATTGAAATCCTCACCTTTCAAATCCCTTACTTGATGTGGGCTCTTGATCGCATGCTACCTCTTGAACCAGTTGAACATTAACCATTTCCTTTTGGTACAGTGACTCTGTGTATGCCTTCCATCTTCTTTGATGCCTTCCGCATCATTCAATAATTTGCCCATAGAGTCCTTCAACAATACAAGTCGAAGCTTGAATTTTTTCTTCAGTTCCCCCAGCTTGAGAAATACTGAGCAGAATTCTTCCCTTTTGGTTTTCTGACTCCAGATCTTTGCACATTTCGTTGAAATATTTGACTTTGTCTTCTCGAGCTAACCTTTGAAATTTTCCATCTCCTTTACCATCTCTATGAGCAAGTTTCAGTGTCTCCTCTGACATCCATTTTGATCTTTTTCTTCTTTCTTGTCTTCTTAGTAACTTTTTGCTTTCTTCCTGTATGATGTTCTTGATGTCATCCCACAATTTTTCTGGTCTTCAGTCTTTAGTGCTTAATGTATCCAGTCTGTTCTTCAGATGATCTCTAGATTCAGGTGGGATATATTCAAGTTCATATTTTGGCTCTCATGGACTTGTTTTCTTTTTCTTCAGCTTCAGTTTGAAGTTGCATATGAGTAATTGATGGTCTGTCCCACAGTCTGCCCCTGGCCTTGTTTTCACTGATGATATGGAGCTTTTCCGTCGTTTCTTTCCGCAGATGTAGTCAATTTGATTTCTGTGTATTCCATCTGGTGAGGCCCATGTGTATAATCGTTTCTTATGCTGTCTAAAGAAGGTATTTGAAATGAACAAATCATTGATTTTGCAGAATTCAATCATACGTTCTCCAACATCATTTCTATCACCATATTTTCCAACTACTGATCCTTCCTCTTTGCTCCCAACCTTTGCATTCCAATCACCACTAATGATCAATACATCTTGATTGCATGGTTGATCAATTTCACATTGAAAAAGTTGGTAGAATTCTTCTATTTCTTCCTCAATGGCTTTAGTGGTTGGTGCGTAAATCTGAATAATAGTAGTATTAACTGGGCTTCCCCTTAGGCGCATGGATATTATCCTATCACAGACAGCATTGTATCTCATTACTGATCTGGATATGTTCTTTTTGATGATGAATGCAACACCATTCCTCTTCAATTTGTCATTCCCGGCATAGGCAGATTCAAAATGGCCAATACCAACCCATTTCAGCTCACTAATGCCTAAGATGTCGATGTTTATGCGTTCCATTTCTTTTTAGACAATTTCCATTTCCTAGATTCATACTTCATACATTCCATGTTCCGATTATTAATCGATGTTTA
>NW_006408701.1:1899614-1901076 GCF_000296735.1 Chrysochloris asiatica
GCTTTCCTAATTTCCTCTTCACTGTTGTCATTCTTAGTATAGAGGAATCCAACTGATTTTGTACCCTGCCACTTTTTTGCTGAAACTTATGAGTTCCAGTAGTTTTTTGTTTTTGTTTTTGTTTTTTTTTTTGATGTGTTGTTGAATTCTGTTGAGAATTTTTTCATCTATGTTAATGATGGATTGTTGTTGTTGTTAAGTGCTGTCGAGTCCACTCCAACCCATATTGACCCTGTATAGGCTTTCTGAGGAGCAGCTGGTGAGCTTGAACCACTGACTGTGCAGTTCAAATGGCTTTACAGTCTGGCGTATTAACCCAAAGCACCACACCAGAACGCCTCATGACGGATATTGGTCTATAATTTTCCTTCTTAGTGTTGTCTATCCCTGGTTTTGGTATGAGGGTTATGCTTGCTTCATAGAATGTATTAGGGAGTTTTCCATCCTGTTCTATATTTTGGAATAATTTGAGTAGAATTGCTGACAGCTCTTCCCTGAATGTTTGGTAAAAGTCACCAGTGAAGCCATCTGGACCTGGACTTTTTTTGCTTGGGAGTTTTTTGATGACCTGGTCAATTTCTTACTTTGTTATAGGTCTGTTCAAGTTTTCTACTTCACTCTATGTATGTTTAGGTAGGTTGTGCTTTTCTAAAAATATCACCATATACTCTAGGTTTTCAAATTTAGCGGAGTACAACTCTTCATAATATTCTGTTATTATTCTTTTTTTTTTTTTCTATTAGTTCTGTTGTGATGTCACCCATATGATTTTTTATGTGTGTTGTTTGTGTCCTTTCCCTCTTTTCCTTTGTTAGGTTTGCCAATGGTTTGTAGATTTTATTAATTCTTTCAAAGAACCAGTTTCTTGTCCTATTGATTCTTTCTATAGTTTTTCTCTTTTCTATCTTGTTATTTCTGCTCTAATCTTTATTATTTATTTTCTTCTGTTGACTGTAGGTTTACTTTGCTGCTGTGTTTCTAGTTTTTGGAGATGTTGTGTTAATATGTTGATTTTGGTTCTTTCTTCTTTTTAGATGTGTGGATTTATTGCAATAAACTGTCCTCTTAGCACTGCTTTTGCCGTGTCCCAAAGATTATGGTATGTTGTGTTTTCTCATTTGTTTCTAAGAACTTTGAATTCACAGTTTATTTCTTCTACTACCCAGTTGCTTTTCAGCAGGGTGTTATTCAGTTTCCATGTATTTGACTTGATTTCCTTGGTCTTCCTGTTGTTGATTTCTAATTTGATCACATTGTGATCTGAGAAGATGCTTTGTAGTATTTTGATGTTTGTAAATTTATTTAGGCTTGTTTTGTGGACTAACACATGGTCTATTCTGGAGAATGTTCCATGCGCACTGGAAAATAAATGTGTATTATGCTATTGTTGGGTTGAATGTTCTGTACACATCTATGAGGTCCAGTTAATTGACTATGTTTTTTAGTTCTTCAGTGCTTTTGT
>NW_006408701.1:1902306-1904251 GCF_000296735.1 Chrysochloris asiatica
CTAACAACAACAACACTTGCTGTGAGTTAATGCACTAGACTGTAAGGTTGGTTTGAACTGCAAGGTCAGTGGTTCAACGTACAGGGCCACTACGAGTCGGAACCAACTCAACGACATTTAACAACTTGCTGAGAGGACAAGGACTTCATATATGAGTACTGCAAATGACCAAAAGAGTTTCTTAAAAAAAACAACAACAAAAACCCATTTATTTCAAAGGCAGATCACATTACCAGTAAAAAAAAAAAGCCTGGGAAATCACACACATACACACACACATGTACTTGCATGTTTTCCTTAATATAGGGACTTGATGGAAATATTGATGTAAGAAACCAGTAAGAAAACCTGCTTAGTGTTCAGAGGCCAGACAAGAGCTATCACCTGGTCCTTATATACAAGCATGCCCCTTACTCCACAGCTGGAATATGGTTCTGTTAAGAAGAGACGTTCAGAGAAGTCCTTACCATCTCTGAACCAGGAGGGCTCTTCTGAACATTGCCTAATGTTCCTGTTATACAACATGCAAAATAAATAATCAACCTTAAAAGTAAGGCAGCCAAAGTTCTGCTCAAATAATAAGCCCTTTTACAAGTTGCTTACTGCCAGCCAAAACAGCTCCAGAGAAACACAGGGAACTCAAAATTCTATTGTTCTTAGTAACTACTTGGGGGAAACAGACAAGCTTCAGTGGGGCAATGTTGGTTTTCGGAGAGACAGAAGAGAGACAGGTTTTCATCTCCCTGCACCCTATGCTTGATCTCACGAATTAAAATACAGTTCCAGTCCCACCATCTCAGAGAATCCTCAATTCAAGATGTGAGTGGGATCTTTTCTCACTCATTCCTGCCTGTGTGGTTAAGAGAGAAGTTTCTAGAGACGGACTGCCCGGTGTGTATCACTGTGTTGTCATTCTCTAGTTTACCTCCCACCTGATTGTTGGAGAGTGGAAGGGAAGAACCTAAAAGCCAATTTTTTGTAGGTAATTCATATAGAAGGTAGAGAGACATTTGAAATTCAGTCTTCTGCCGATAAGGGCCCTCTGGTTTAAGTACAAAGGGAAGAGGAGATTTGCTCAAGGAAAACTGTTCAAAGTCATATTTGGTGCATTTGGGTAGTCCTGACAGCGTGTGGTTATTGGCCCAGAATAGCTTCTCTGGGTTTCAAAGTCCAGGTGGGGGTCCTTTCGAGGCCTTGTTAAACGGTTCTATGAAGGAATACTGATGAGAGTAATTTGTTATAAAACTTATTTCTGAGGGCTTCTGGCAAGATGGCAGACTAAGCAGCTGTACTACTTGGACCAAAAAAACAGACACAGATGAAAAATCCGGCACCTTGAACTTCATAAGAAAAGTTAGAGAGGTAGACGGAGTGCGTGCTGAGAGGAGAGGTCGAGCAGGGACAGCGAGAGAGGGAGACTGACTGGTGAATGGCTAGCCAGGCATTGCTCGACCATCTTGTGAGCAGCTTTGGTAGTGGGGGGAGGCCTGGAAGAGCGCATTCACATGGGTGATGAAAAAGGTATGATTCCTTCGTTTTCCCCATGTTCCCCTGGTGACCAGTAGTGCAGCTAGCTCCCATCCTGATCCACCCCCAGTGCACACCCTGCTCTCCAAGAGTTTGGAAACACATGATTGGGAGCCACACCAGTGTGAGGTGGGGGCCAGCTGCACTGCTTTAGTGCCTGGATTCAGGTGAGCTCAACTCCATACCTACAAAACCTGCAGAGCCATCAGACTAGCATTTAACCGGTCACCCTGACCCCAGTGTCCCTGTGGTGCTAACAGATATTGAAACCAGCTCTATTAAGGGCTCAAACAAACAACTTCTGGATTGAGTGCCCTGAACTTAGGTAACAACGAGGCCAATAGGAACTCCATCTATGGCCAGAAACTCTGCTGTCATATCCCTTCTACAATCACCTCATGAGCTCATTGAATTACAG
>NW_006408701.1:1905861-1906368 GCF_000296735.1 Chrysochloris asiatica
CAAGCCACCGCATAACATGGATGAACCTTGAGGACATTATGTTGAGTGAAATTAGTCCGTCACAAAACGAGAAATACTGAACAGGACCACTACTGTAAAAGACTCAGAAAAAGAACTAAAGGGGGAAGGATTATTTGTTGGTTGCTGGGATGTGGGGGGTGGGGTGAGGGGAAGGAGAGGAAGGTGGAGCACAGGGCAGGGAATAGACACAGGATAGTCTGGGTGCTGGGGAGGTGGTCAATATACAAGAAGGGGGAGGGGAATGGAAGAACAAAGCAGATGGGAGAACAATTAGGCAGGATTGCATGGGCTAAGTGGGACAAAGGTAAAGAATGATGTATGCACAACCTTAGAACAACAGGACTCTGGGGTACAGAGATTGAGACATGGTTGGAATGAGGAAAAGGGGGACATAATGTTAAGATGCTTGGCTGTCTTTTGAATCTTGGTTTCCCTTGCATACCATTATAAAATAGACACTGGAGGGGGAGACAAAGGAATAGCCAG
>NW_006408701.1:1920279-1931806 GCF_000296735.1 Chrysochloris asiatica
AGAGAGAGAGAGAGAGTTAAAGTGAATAGAGAGAAATACTGTTAACTGATGGTACATGGAGAGGACTAGGTAGCATAGTGGTTACGAATTGGGTTGCTAACCTCAGGGTCAGCAGTTTGAAACTACCAGCGGTTCCGCGGGAGAAAGATGAGGCTTTCTGCCCCTGTAAAGATACACAGCCTCGGAAACCATGTACAAGGTCACTATGAGTCGGAACCGACTCCACGGCACATAACCACATAATCATTGTAATGAAGCAAGGTGTATGATTTGTTGAATGTAAAACTGATGATCTGCCCTGTAAACTTTTACTCAATCCACAGTAAAAACCTTAAAATAAAAAAAGTGGTTAGATAAGTGTGCTGTTCATATATAATAACTGTCTCTTAACCTACATACTACACTGGTAAACCATCCCTTTTTGCAATTATTTTGAATGAGTTTGTTAGATTTCATTTGCAAGATTTTCAAACCCTATACTGGGTTGCTGTGACTTGAAAATCAACTCAGCCACACTTAATAACAACAACAAACTAATAAAAGTTTGCCAGGAAAAAAAAATTTTGAATTTATTTCTGATGAACCACACGAGGGATTTTGAAACCTACTTGATATAAACATCTCAGGGCTGTCAATCTACAGAGGCAAACATTATGAATTGGGTTGCTAACCTCAAGGTCAGCAGTTCGAAACTACCAGCTGTTCCATGGGAGAAAGATGAGGCTTTCTGCTCCCATAAAGATTTACAACCTTGGAAACCCTGTACATGGTTGCTATGAGTCTGAACCGACTCTACGGCACACCACCACACACCACACACACCCTTCCTTTGCTCTTCATTCTTGCTGCCTATAAAATTGATCCTTTCCTCCGCTAGGCTCTATACACATCAAATTGCTCACGCTTCTTTTAATAGCTTATGGCTTTTCTGAGAGCAAGGACCAAGCTTTATTCATCTCTGCACCCCTATTTTAGCCGTTCAATACCTATTGCTGCCTTATCAACCACAACTCATGGCAAACCCATGTTACAGAGTAGAACTGCTCCATAGTAATCTTTATGAAAGCAGATCTCCAGGATTTTCTTCTGCAGTGCTGCTGGGTAAGTTCGAACCACCAACCTTTAGGTTACCCATTGAGCACAAATGACTTTTGGTATTCAATAAACCATTTAATTGCTGATATAATCAATAATAATTTTAGTCAATTATCTGAGTGTTTAGTAACAGTGTGTTTAATTGCCTTTTTTTTTTTTTTAAAACCAGATGAGGAAATTGAAGCACAGAAAGGTTAAATATCATGCCTTTACAAAAGGAGCAGAAAGCCTCATCTTTCTCCCGCAGAACAGCTGGTAGTTTCGAACTGCTGACCTTGCGGTTCACAGCCCAATTCGCAACCAGTACACTGAAGCTGGGTTTTATGAAGAAAAATGTGGCATCAGGATTGGAGGAAGACTCATTAACAACCTGCGATATGCAAATGATACAACCTTGCTTGCTGAAAATGAAGAGGACTTGAAACATTTACTGATGAAGATCAAAGACCACACAGCCTTTGGTATGGATTGCATCTCAATGTAAAGAAAACAAAAATCTTCACTACTGGACCAATAAACAGCATTCTTATCAAGGGCGAAAAGATTGAAGTTGTCAAGGACTTCATTCTTCTAGGATCAACACTCATGGAAGCAGCAGTCAAGAAATCAAACAACGTATTGCATTAAGCAAATCAGCTGCACAAGACCTTTTTAAAGTGTTGAAGAACAAAGATGTCAGCATGAGGACTAAGGTGCACCTAACACAAGCCATGGTATTTTCAATCACCTCATATGCATGCGAAAACTAGACAGCGAATAAGGAAGACCATAGAAGAACTGATGTTGGAGGAGAATATTGAAAGTGCCATGGGCTGCCAAAAGAACCAATAGATCCGTTTTGGAAGAAGTGCAGCCAGAGTGCTCCCTGGAGGCTAAGATGGCCAAACGTCATCTCTCATACTTCGGACATATTGTCAGGAGGATCAGTTGCTGGAGATGGATATCATGTTTGGTAAGGTGGAGGGTCAGAGAAAAAGAGGAAGACCCCCAATGAGATGGATTGGCTAAGTGGCAACATCAATAGTGAGGTTGTCCCAGGGTCGGACAGTGTTTTGTTCTGCTGTGCATAAGGTCACTATGAGTCGGTACCAACTCAATGGCACATAACAACAACAACAAAAATGCCTCAAAGAAGCTCTAGTAGTGTAGTGGTTATGAGTCAGGCTGCTAACCTCAAGGTCAGCAGTTCAAAACGACCAGCCATTCTTTGGGAGAAAGATGAGATTTCTGATCCCAAAAAGGTTTACAGGCTCGGAAACCCTAAGCAGGGTCATTATGAGTCAGAACCGACTCTATGGCACACAGCCACTGTTAGAACAAGGATATAAGGAAGGAGAAACAGACCCGACCCCACACCACCCACACACACACCCCCCTGCAGTAACCACCCACAGCCACAGGTAGAACAAGAAGATAACTAAATAAGGAGGAGAGGAAAAGAGGGATAGCCTCTAAGCTACAAGAATGTGAGAGATGGACATTTTAAAAAATAAATACCCCTAGATAGAGCCATGTTCAATGTCTATCTCATTGGCTTTCAGAGATAGACATGCTCACTTAGCAAGTATACCTCCGCTTTTGATTAAACTTGCTGTCTCGCACTCCGGCTGTCTTGCTCGTGTCTTGAGTCCCTGACACCTCACCAGAATCTGCGATTCCTTGCCAGAAGTCTAGGAGAATTCCTGAGAGCAGAGTGGTATCACCACCACACCAATGTCACCCAACCAATAAAAGGCAAAGCAGTGATATGAATAGGCTACCAAGCTCCGGAATTGCTCTCTTAACCACCGCACAGAGTGAGACACAGGCATGCTTGAGGGAGACCATGAAAGAGTTCACACATATGAAACATTACACATGAACTTCCACTTGTTTGATTTAGAGACTCACAAAAATGTATTAAGCAGTAGTATTCTGTTCCAAGCTGTGGTGGCACTGTGGGATAAGCACTAGACTGCTAAATGCAAGGTCGGCAGTTCAAACTCACCAGCTGTTCTGCAAGACAAAGAGGAGGCTTTCTACTCCAGTCAAGATTTACAGCCTCAGAAATCCTATACAGGGTTGTTAGGAGTCGGTACCAACTCAATGGCATTGGGTTTGGTTTTTGGTTTGTACTCTGTTCCTTGTTGTTGTTGTTATGTGTCAGACACTGTTCTAAGTACTTCACATGTATCAACTCCTTCAAGATTCCCCAAACCCCTATGAAATCAGTACAATTCTAATGATGATACATATTCGACAGACAGGAAATGAAGGCACAGGGAGGTTAAGCAACTTGCTGGAGTCAGGATTTAAACCCATGCAGCCTAGCTCCAGAACTCATGATCTTATCCAGTATAGTCTACTGCATCTTCATTTTACAACCATACTCAACTCTATGTGCTATGTATGTGCTTGAAGAAATAAACAGAACAAAGTGCTACCGGTCTACAGGGAAAGCAATGCTTCCTTTTGCTTCAGAGAGGGCTCAAGGAAGGCTCTGCAGAGCAGGTAACACTTGAGGTTAAGCCCGGCAGACACGAGTCTGGGAGAGAAATCCAAACAACAACTCTAAATGGAGGCTGATAACATCAAGAAACACGTGACTAAGGACAAAAACTCAAACCAAACCCACTGCCATCAATTTGATTCCAACTCATAGAGATCCTAAAAGACACAGAACTGCCTAGAGGGTTTCCAAAGCTGTAAATCTTTACAGAAGCAGACTGCCACACCTTTCTCCAGTGGAGTGGATGGTGGGTTGAAACAGCTGACCATTCAGTTAGCAGTCAAGCACTTAACCTCTGTGCCACTCTACCACTCAAGCTATTGCTTCATTTCCCTCTTCAAAAATTTGTCTACGATCCGCAGCTGCAACTTTTCTCCTCTTTCTTGCTTGAACTCATTCCAGTCAACTGTTGGGCCTCTTTACTCCATGTCTTTGCTGTGAAGTGCTATCAAGACAGTTATTACTCATAGTGACCCTGTATAGGGTTTTCAAGGGTCAGCTGGTGGGTTTGAACTTTCGATCCTGTGGCTAGCAGTCTGTGCTTATTCTATAGCCCCACACCAGGACGCCTTGACTCCACAGAAGAAGCTTTTATTAAGACCACCAGTGACTTTATGATGCTAAAATCTACCAGAATTCTCAGTCCTCAGCTTGCTTGACCAACCAGAGTACTTGGTACTGTCCCATCCATCTTGGAGCACTTTCTTCATTTGGCCTCTAAGACACCATTCTCTTCTCGTTTTCCTTTCACCTTATTAGCCACTCAGTCTCCTGTGTTTGCGCCTCCATAGCTTCCTAACCTCCACATGGTGGAGAGCCCTAAGACTCAGCCCTCGGTCCCTTTCTCTTCTCTAATTTAACTCTCACTCTCTTGGTGATTCCATCCAGTCTTAAAGCTTTAAATATTGTCTAGATGCCTAAGACTAAACATTTTTATCTCCAGCCCAGTCCATTCTCCGAATGCCAGGCCCAATATCCTGCAGTTTACTCAACATCTCCACTTAGATATCTCATTAGCATCTCAGATTCAACATATACAAACGTGTTCCTCCCACACTGTCCCCATGGCAATTAGTGATGATTCCTTCCTTTCACTGCTCAAGCCCAAGACCACGGTGTCACCTTGGACAGCGATGTTGTGTTGAACAATTCCAGGGGCACCAGTCACATTTACAGTCTTGGTATGGTGCTGTAGGATCAGCACTGGACTGATCACAAGGTTGGCTGTTCAAACCCACCAACCACTCCTTGAAAACCCTAGACAGGGTTGCTATGAGTAGGAACTGACTCAAAGGCACGTAACAACAATAACAACATCAGATCACAAATTGGAGGATAACTACCTCATTACCTGGAGTCCTGGTGTGGTGCCTTAGGATAAGCACTGGACCACAAGGTGGGTTTAAATTGCAAGGTCAGCAGTTCAAATTCACCAGCCACTGTGCCTCAGAAACCCTATACAAGATTGCTATGAGTCAGAACCAACTCAAAGGCACTTAACAACAACAACATCATCATCATTACATAAATGCCAAACTACTGAGAATCATGGCTAGCTAAGTCAACACATAACCTCACCATCACAGCCAGCATGACTGTCACATCACAGCTTGGTGTTCGTTATTGCCAGGTGTATAGTGTTAATGTGCAAAATGGTCAGATGGTAGATTTTTTAAACTATTGTTGTAAATGCAAAATGTGAGATAATGAGAAAGTTGATAAGGAGTAGGTGTAGCAACTGAAATGGTATCTGAGTAGCCAGGTCCAGGAGACCCTACTGCTTGTGTTTCCATTGCTTTGACATTTTATCTGATGAAGTCTCCTTTCCTTTGCCTCCTAAAGAAAACAGGTATCCTCTACTTTTTGAAAGTTCATCTTACTTCACTTGACTTTTAGGAAAGACCTACATTAGTCCCTATTTTTGCTAACCAAAGAAAATCCAAAGAGGATTTTTGCTTTTACCCAAAAAGGTAAAAAGTAAAACTAGGATTCAGAGTTTGTTTTGTAGCTAACCATGAAAGAGACAGCACACATTCCAAGCAGCAAGAGTAGAGTCGCCATGTTCTTTCCTCAGGTGCTCTACTCAGCGCCAAGCTGCCATAGCCTTGAACTGTATCTGTGTGTTCAGGTGGGAACTCCTTGAGCTGAGGTTTGAAATACAAACAGAATTTCAATAAGACAGCGTATTCCAGGTAAAGCTGTAAACGTAAGGGAGGGTGCCTCATGTGGGAACCCAAGCAGACCAACAGGGTCTATTGTTGGTGATGTTAAGTGTCATCTAGCCGGTTCTAACTTATAGCAACCCTGTGTAGGGTTTCTTCCAAGGAGCAGCTGGTGAGTTTGATCTGCCGACCTTGCGGTCCAGTGTTTTATCCCACAGCACCACACCAGGACTCAGTATACATATAAGAACTATATGTAACTGTTATTTTAGGTTTAATATGTTATTTGGTATGATTTGGTAGGTTATTTTTTGTTCAAGTAACGCTATGCGTCGGAACCAACTCCACGGCACTTAACAACAACAATGCTCAAAAAAATTTTTTTTCTATAAAAATTCGTGGTAATTGCTTCTTTACACCGTTTTGGCTTCAGAAAGTTTTCATAGAAATGCTCTACTTTCTAGTTGCGGGAGTTGGTGGGGAGTGGCGGTGGAAGGACATCTGTAGTAAGGAGCGCCCCCTGGTGGAAGCAACTCCATTAAAGCAATGCAAAAGGAGCCTAGTTTAAACTACAAAGGAGATCACTTGGGTCAAAGGAAGTGACTCCAACATTTCATAGGAGATGTCCTAAGTAGAAAGTATGCAAGAGAACTTACCAACTTATTTCACTGTTGAACTTTTGTATCTGATGGTCAGGAAAAAAAAGTATTTCATTTAAAGTAGAACATACAACTCTCAAAGAATTTAAAATCTGGTAGAGGACCTAAATTGTGACTACAAGTAAGTCCAAAACAGTGAGTATGACTGCGAATAAATGAATGTACACCAAATAAGAGGAATAAAGTATGATGTACAGAGTAAACAAAAGGATACCTTCAGGCTGAGTAAATCTGGGAAGACATCTTGGAGGCAGTGAATCTTGAGCTGAGCCTTGAAATGCAGACAGAATTTTCAAAAGTCAGAGTATCCCAGGTAAATATCTAAATGTAAGGGAAGGCGCCTGATGTGAGAATCCAAGTAGAACCATGGGGCCCTGGAAGGACACAGTTTGGGAGACTCAACACAGAACTCAAATTCCTCCTTGAGAAGAACAGAGATAGTATCTCGAGAAGAAAGTCCTTGGCAGAGGCAAACACAGGAGGGAACAAAAGAAAAGCCTGTCTGTCCTGTTTTCCCTTAGGTAACAGGAACCTACTAAATATTATAGAAGACAAAAAAGGGAGAAAGAAATCAAGGAAATATAAACTCCTTAGTAAACAGTCCAACTTTCATAAAGAGGATTCTGATTTGGTATCTAATAAAATCACTTATGGTTTGTGCAGGGTCTATTCTATTCTACAGTTTATCTGAAGGTAACAGCCAAAGAGTCTCCTTGTCAAATCGGGTTGTTCTTCTTCCTCTGTTGTTTCCCTTCTGCTCCTTCCTGTGCAGTGGCCCTGTTGTTGCTAAGTGCCGTCGAGTTGGTTCCTATCCATAGAGACCCTGTATAGGGTTTCTGAGGAGTGGCTGGTGAGCTTGAACCACCGACCTTGAGGTTCAAACCGACTTTGCAGTCCAGCGCATTAACCCACAGTGCCACACCACAGCTCCTGAAAATGCCAAAATACATCCTGAAACCAACCATTCCTACCCCATCTCCCCAGAGCAAGCCACTGTCAGGTCTTGCTTGGGTCAGTGTGCCAGCACACAGGGCTATTTGGGGGGAAGGTGTGGATTGAGTGAAAGTTTACAAAGCAGATCATCAGTTGTACATTCAGCAAATCATATACCTTGTTTCATTACAACAATTACAATCCCCTCCGTGTACCATCAGTAAACAGTATTTCTCTCTATTCACTTTAGCATTTTTATAAAAAATCAAAAACAAAAAAAAAACACTCAGGCAAATATAATAATTTACACAAAGGGCACATTCTGCAAGTCTGCCTGCCTCCTGGCCACCATCCCTCAGTCCCTCTCTTCTCATAAATCTAGAGTTCTCAGCTGCTGCCTCTTTTCATGAACGCATCTCTGCCTCCGTCTCGGGCCTCACTGCTTCTCTGGATAAGGTCCCACATTTTGCTGTGCTCTTCTTCCTTGATGGTCCTAGGGTTCTCTGTTTCTAAACTGTAAGATTAACCACTCCCCTGTTTTTGTTACAAAACTTCTACCTTTACAATTGTAACAGTTGCAATTAGTCATGATAAAAATTATTCACTATTGGATCATACGACTCTTATGCACATCTCTTTTCAACAGACCCATCCAGACAAAATGAAAACTATTCAGCAGAGACTATTTCTCCCCCCGCCCCATACTCTTAAACTAAACTCCCTCTTGAAACCTTGTAAGCCAGTCACTTCGTACCTTTAACGCCCCCTCATTTTAGGTAGCCATTGTCTAAGCTGCCCGTCCCTCTCTACCCTGTGTACAGAGGGGATAGCATTGATACTTAATGTGAAGACTCCTTCCCTCTCTGTTGGTATTTAGCGTTACTACCTTCATGAGTACAGGTCAAGTTCATCAAACTGTAGCAATTTACCCTAGTTTCCTTTATCAAAAAACTTTTTTGTTTTTTTAATCTTCCTCCAGTAGAGTTCTGATTATCAAACCATTGAGGCTAAGTCAAATGGGTACTGTCTGCGAGTTTGGGTGTTCTTGTGCATCTCCCCTCACTTCATATCAGCTGGATGCTTCACTCTCAGCTCTAGCCCTCTGTGGCTATGTCCTTGTCCATGAGCTCAAGTGTCCCCATGTCTCACCATACTTTGGACCAAACACTCCTTCCTCTTCCTTCTCTCATCTCCAGGTCAATGGGAGTCAATGGACTGTGGTTGAACTCAGCCCATTTCTTCATTGCTGCCTTTCCCCCTCTTCCAATCACCAGCAGACCAATGTGGTCGCCAGCAAGCTTACATGCCTGTTCGTGAGTTCCCTTTGAGTTTCAGTCTTAGAGGGGAGTTTGTCCTGGAGGAAACTGATTGCTTGCCTTGATGGTTTTTCAGTGAACAGCTTGCTTATTCTTGCAGTAGCCGGTCATGCTGACATTTTTGTTTTGGGTTTTTCCTGACGGCATTTTTTTGAAGATGTATCTTCTGTTGCTTAGCTATTCCAAGCTGGTCTGCTTGTCCTTGCTTGTGTGAATGTCCAACCTCATAAGGTTCTGGATGGGACTCAGGATTCCACCTAAGGTCCTATACTCTGCAAAGGCTTTTCAAGAGGCCTATTTCACTGGGTAAGTTCTAGAACCCCTCTTAGGTATTCCAATCAGTTATAGGCTAAAGACGGGCTTACAAGTTTTCTGTAATCATGTTTCCCAACATTCCTTTATATCACACGTAATAGTAGGCAAGAGAAACCAATATTCATAAGATAGTCAAGCATTTTAGTATTATTTCCCCCTCTTTAAACTACGCCTAGATCCCTGTATCACAGAGGCCTGTTGTTCCAAGGTTTAGCATGCATCACTATTTACCTCTGGTCCCACTTAGGCCATGCAAACTGGTCTCAGTGTTCCCCTATGTATCTCCTTCTCCCCCTTCTTGTATTTCCCTACCCAACATCCAAACAAACCCCCCACCCCAACCCCATTGTTGTGGTTACCTTATATTCCATTAACTCTTTCTTCCATTTAAGACAGTCTATTTTATACTGTAATCTACCTGACCTCACCACCTGGATCGCTGTTCCTCCGTGTTTACCTTCTTTCACATTGTAGTTGTTTTGATCATAGACTGACCTCCCAGATCCTCTGTTCTTATCATTTTATTCTGTTCTTGACTCTTCCATTTGTTGATTGAGTTCAGGGTGATGCTGCCACGTACATCATTCTCTGGTTGTTGTCTGCTCTTGTTGGTTCTCAGTCCATAGAACTTCCTTTAGGATGTTTTTCATAGCAGGGTTGGCTTTGGCAAAATCCCTTAGCTTCTGTTTATCCTGGAATGTTTAGATTACACCATCGTATTTGATTCACAGCTTTTCTGGGTAGAGGATTATTGGTTGGCAGTTTTTTGTTTTTTGTCTTTCAGGGTTTTATGTATGTCTCCCCATTGCCTTCTTGCTTGCCTGGTTTCTGTTGAGAGATCCGGGCTTAATCTGATTTGCTTGCCTTTGTATGTTACACTTCTCTTTTCCTTAGCTGCTTTCAGAATTCTGTCTTTATCTTTGATTTTGGAGAGCTTGATTATTATATGTCCTGGTGATTGTCTTTTAGGGTCTATCCTTCCTGCGGTTCATTGAGCTTTTTGAATGCTTATCTTTTCGCTTTTCAGGATGTTCGGGAAATTTTCTTCCAGAAGCTCTTCGACTATCTCCTCTGTGGACTTGTGTGATTCTTCCTGTTCTGGAATGCTGATAATTCTTAAGTTATTCCTCTTCATGTTGTCCAACCTGAACCTTAGGCCTTCTTCAGATTTTTTATCCTTTTTGTGCTTGCTCTTCTATCTTAGTAGTGTTGAGAGATTTATCTTCTAGCTCACTAGTTCTGGCTTCCATCTCTTCAATTCTACTCTTTGCCTTTACAGTGTATTGTCCGTTTCTGATATTCTATTATTAATCATTTGGACCTCTTTCTATAGGTGTTGAATTGTTTCCAATGCTGTATCTATCTTATTTGATTGTTCCTGTAATGCTTTCCTGACTTCTTCCTTATTTTTCTCAACTCCATTGTAAAGAGTTTTGATACATTTTATAATATTTTTTCTGAATTCCTTCTCAGGCAGTTCCAAAGTCTGCCCATCTTCCAGTATGGAGTGTAGGTCTACTTCCAGCTCGTTTGTCTCACTTTATCTCATTTCTGGACATGTGCTAATATGGTCATCTGTTTCTGTTTTGGGGGCATATTCAGGAGTTATCTGTGGCCTTAATACTTAGATGGGTGTGTAGTTTGGTATTTTGTATGCTTTCTGGTTGCCTCCAGGTAGATGTGATCAGGAAATGGGACTTCCCTTTTCACCAGTCTTCCTGAGAAAATTCAAGATGCCCCTGTTGGTCATTGTGACATAACTCAGGATTAATTTTCAGGCTATTTCCTTTTTAGTCTGGCTGTCCTGCTCCACAATCCCCATTCAGACCTTTTTTCCTAGTGATAAAAAGTTCAGGGCTGGCTGTGGCCATTTTGCACTGTGTTTGGTTTTAAGTGGAAACTGTCACTTTAAATTTCGAGGAAGATCTGTTTGCACACATAGTAGAACCCTCCAGGGGTGGGGGTGGGGTGTCCACTCGCTCAGGCACCCCCTCTAGTCACCAGAGTGGAGGTGTGCAGGCAGCGAGAGACCAATGAGAAGATGCAAAAAAAAAAAGAATCTCCACAACTTTATCTCCGTGGTTCTGTCAGGCTGCTCTGATCCTTCCCCTACTTGGTGTCTCCCAAGATGGTGGCTCCAGGGGCAGCTGAGTATCTTGGATTATAAAGCAATGAATTTCTTGCTTCTGCTACAAATTTCCCTAGCTGTAAACCTTCCAACCTTCTAAATATTCCTTTATATGTGGTTCAAAGTTCTGGAACCATCCCCTGAGCCTGCTTGGTCCAGTATTCTGTGTTGTTGCTGTTGGAGGTCCTCACTGTATGTCTACCCGATCCACCATCTTGTCTGTTCTCTCTAGGATTCTCATACTTTATTTTTAACTTTTCCATCTGAAATAGCCCAGACTTACTAAACAAGTTGCCAACACAGTACCATCAACCATCCAGATTCCCTAAATGTTCACATTCTACATAACCATAATACAGTATTAGCAATCAAGAAATTACCATTCATGCACAACCTGGGAACAACAGGGTTCTGGGATACAGAGATCGAGC
>NW_006408701.1:1932961-1934289 GCF_000296735.1 Chrysochloris asiatica
CAATCTGACTAGGCGGGGCTGATGCAATGAAATGCAGACAGGGCTCTTGTGATACAATAGTGAATAACTGTTATCAGAACTGTTTGTGAGGGTCGGAAATGTAAAGGTAGATGTTTTAGAGCAAGGAGAGTAGTGATTAACTTTTCAGTCTAGGAGCGGAGGTCCCTAGGACCATCAAGGGAGAAGAGAAGAGAGCGGGACCCAACCCAGAGAAGCAGTGATCCCTGAAATGGAGCCAGAGATGATGACGTGGAGCGATAGAGCAGCTAGAGACTTTAGATCCAGAGAGGGAGAGCGACTGTGTGCTGAAGACCTCGGGGGTACGGAGGAAGGATTGCATGGAGGGGATTGTAACCATGGCAATGAGACGATAGAATGAATATAAAACTAATGTTCTCCCATGTAAATTATCACATAATTCACAATAAAACATTAAAAAAAAAAGAAATTACCATTCATGCAATACTACAAACGACACCCACTGCCATCCAGTAGATTCCAACTCAGAGAGACCCTACAGGGGAGAGCAGAAATGCTGCACAAGGTTTCCAAGGCTGGAAAACTTTAACGGAGTAGGTTGCCCCATCTTTCTCCAGTGGAATGTCTGCTGGGTTCAAACCTCCAAATTTTTGGGTAGCAACCAAGTGCTTTATCCACTGCGCCATCAAGATACCTTAGAGTACTATCAACTAATCTATAGACTGTATGCAACTTTCTTCAACTGCCCCTATAATGTCCTTCTGATGGACCAGGATCATACATACCTCCTTAAAACACAAAACTCACTGCCATGAAACTGATTCGGACTCATACCAACTTTATAAAGAGCCCTGGTGGTGTTGTGGTTTAGGCATTGGGCTGCTAACAGTGAGGTTGGTTGTTCAAACCCACCAGCTGCTCCACAGAAGAAGGGTAAAGTTGTCTGTTCCCATAAAGACTGACAGTCTCAGAAACCGCAAGGGGCTGTTCTACTCTGTCCCAGAGTGTTACTGTGAATAGGAACTGACTTGATGGCAGTAGGTAGGTTGGGTTATTCCATGAGCATTTTCTTACTTCCTGGCAGAAGACTGCACGGCAGGTTCATTTCCCTGCCTAGCTTTGGAGTCAGCCATTTCTCCAAGGAGCCCCAATACCTTGTGCCTGGAGAATGGTATTTTAAAACCACTATCTTTAGAACCCATACTAAAGGGGGTGGGGGGAATTCTTTGTTGATTGCTGGTAAGTTGGGGGTGGGTGAGGGGAGGGAAGAGAAGGTGGAGCACAGGGCAGGGATTAGACGCAGTAAAGTTTGGGTGCTGGGGAGGGGGGCAATACACAAGAAGGGAGAG
>NW_006408701.1:1935949-1952087 GCF_000296735.1 Chrysochloris asiatica
AGGTCAGTTTGAACTGCAAGGTTGGTTGTTAAAGCTCACCAGCTGCTCAACCCCAAGAAGGGTCGCTATGAGTTGGAACTGACTTGACGGTACTTAATAACAATCTTTGTACTAGATTTGCTCATAGGTTTGGGGGTGTTGCTTCTAAGATTTCTTAACAGAAAGAGCTACAAAATTTATGTAAATACCCAAACATCTATACCTATCTCTGTGAGTGTAAGTGTGGTGGGGGAGGGGGATGGTGTGTGCACCTGCATATATTGTGTGTTTACAACCATTCCTTAATACAAAAACCTCCATTCTAATTAACCACCACAGGGTTCGTTCTAGTCTTCTCATCTTTCCTAGTTTTTAACTTCTTTTTTTCTGACAAAGCCTTTCATTATCTATCATGTATTTACTTAGTTGCTGAATAACTGAATATATACATAAAGTTGTTTCAGAATTGCTAATACATAACCCAGTAAAAAACAAACCTACTCTATGTTGTTGTTGTTAAGTCCCGCCTAGTCGGTTACAACCTATAGCAACCCTGTGTAGGTTTTGCAAGGAACAGCTGGTGAGCTTGAACCACCAACCTTGCAGTTCAAACAGCTTTGCAGTCCGGCGCCTTAACCCACAGCACCACACCAGGACTCCACTCAACAGAACACAGTATTTATGTATAGTTTTTGTTTCTAACTTTTGAGTCTTTGAGAATAGTGGCTTTAAAAGTGTGGTCCCAGGGCCAGCAGCACCGGCTTCACCTAGAAACCTGTGAGAAATGCAAACCCTTGAGCCAGACCCCAGGCTTACTAAGTCAGAAATTCTAGGGGTGGGACCAGCAGTCTGAGTTCTACCGTGATTCGGATGAATGCTCACATTGGAAAGCCACTACCTTGAAGTCCTGGTGTGGCGCTGGGCTGCAAAGTCAGCTCACCAGCCACTCCTTGGAACTCCTATGGGTCCAAACCAACTCTACAGCACTTAACAACAACAACCTTTAAGTATATAGTGAAAACACTGTTTTCCAAAGTTACTAAATGAGTTATTTCCTCTGTCACTTTGTTAGGGTTGCTATTCATTTGTACAACAGTTAGCTTCATTCGTCTCTGCTTGTGTTCTATTTTGGGTCCTCCACCCCCATGACCCTTATTAAATTTTTCT
Organism: Chrysochloris asiatica; assembly: GCF_000296735.1. Lineage (NCBI taxonomy): Eukaryota > Metazoa > Chordata > Mammalia > Afrosoricida > Chrysochloridae > Chrysochloris > Chrysochloris asiatica. The sequence continues at coordinate 1,937,096 of NW_006408701.1, forward strand.
TTTTTAGTATTAGAACCATATAGAGAAGAGAATACCTTTCCTCCCCCTCCACTCATCTGACATTTTGTTGTACTGTGGTGGCATGTGGGTTGCTGTGATTCTGGAAGCTCTACCACTGGTATTGTAAATACCAGCAGGGTCACCCACGGTGGACAGGTTTCAGCTGAGATTCCAGACTAAGAAGGTGAGGCAGACCACTTCTGAATAGTTATCACTGAAAACCTTATTATTTGCAGTGAAACACTGTCTTGTATAATGCCAGAAGATGAGCCCTGCCTGTTGGAAGAAACCCGAAATATGACTGAGGAAGAGCTGCCACCTCAATGTAGAGTGGACCTTAATGATGTGGCTGGAGTTAAACTTCCAGGACAGGACCTTCCTTTGGGGATGGGGCATAACTTAAAATGAGAAGAAACAGCTGCAAACGTTCATTAACAATAAGAACATGAAATGCTGATGTTGTAAAGTACCGTCCAGTTGGGTCTGACTCATAGCGTCCCTGTATAGGATTTCTGAGGTGTGGCTGGTGAGTATGAACCACGGACCTTGCAGTCAAGTGCTGATCCTATGGCGCCATACCAGGACTCCAAGAACATGAATGTATGAAGCATTAATCTAGAAAACTAAAAGTTGTCAAAAATGAAATGGAATGCTTAAAGATCAATATCCTGATATTAGTAAGCTAAAATGGACTAGTATAGGCCATTTAGGTTTACTATGCCAGAATGACAAACTGAAAGAGGAATGGTGTCATAATTATCATCAAAAAGAACATTTCAAGATTGATCTTGAAGTATGATGCTGCCTGTGATAGGACAGTATCCATACACCTACAAGGCAGAGCAGCAGTTAGTATCATTAACATTCAAATTTACACAGCAATCACTAAACTCAGTGATTATGACACTGAAGAATTCCACCAACTTCTTCAGTCTAAAATTGATCAAACAACGCAATCAAGATGCATTGATAACTGCTGCTGACTGGAATGCAAAAGTTGGAAACAAAGAGGATCAGTACAGCTTTGGTGATAGAAATGATGCTGGATATGGCCTTGCAAATAATCGTTTTCAACAACATAGACAGCAACTATTGTGGCATTATAGGATAAACATTGGGCTACTAACGATAAGGTTGATAGTTGAAACCCACCAGTCGCTCCTTGGAGACCGTATTCAGGGTTGTTATGAGTCTGTACCACCTCGACAGCACATAACAACAACATACACATGGAGCTCACCAGACGGCCCACACAGGAATCAAACTGACTACACCTGTGGGAAGAGACAAAGGAGAAAGGAGATGCTCACTACCATCAGCCAAAACAAGTTCAGGCTGAACTTGAAGAAAACTAAGACAAGTCCATGAGAGACAAAACCTAACCTTGAACATATCTCACCTGAATTTAGAGACCATCTCAAGAACAGATTTGATGCATTAGACACTAATGACCGAAGATCAGAAGAATTGTGGGATGACATCAAGAATAGCATACAGGAAGAAAGCAAATGGTTATTAAAAAGAAAGAAAAGACCAAAGTGGATGTCATAAGAAACTCTCAAACTTGCTCTTGAGTGTAGAGAAGCTAAAGCGACTTGAAGAAATGATGAAGTAAAAGAGCTGAACAGAAAATTTCAAAGGGCAACTTGAGAAAACAAAGCAAGGAAATGTGCAAGACCTGGAGTTAGAAAACCAGAAGCGAAGAACACGCTCAGCATTTCTCAACCTGAAAGAACTGAAGAAAAAATTTTACCTTCAACTTGTAATACTGAAGTGTTCTATGGACAAAACATTGAATGATATAAGAACCATTAAAAGAAGATGGAAGTATCAAGGGAGAAGAGCAGAGACCGGGACCCTACCCAGAGAAGCAGTGATGCCTGAAATGGAGCCAGAGATGATGATGTGGAGCAATGGAGCAGCTGGAGACTTTAGATCCAGAGAGGGAGAGCGACTGTGTGCTGAAGACCTGGGGGGCACAGGGAAGGTTTGCATGGAGGGGATGATAACCATGGCAATGAGACGATATACGATAGAATGAATGTAAAACCAATGTTCTCCCATGTAAACTATCACATAATTCACAATAAAACATTAAAAAAAAAAAAAAAGAAGAAGAAGATGGAAGGAATATTCGGCGTCACTGTACCAAAAAGAATTGGTTGATGCTCAACTGTTATAATAAGTAGCAACATGATCAAGAACTGGTGGTACTGAAGAAAGAAGTCCAAGCTGCAGTAAAGGCATTAGCAAAAAACAAGGCTTTGGGAATTTATAGAATACAGTACAGACTGAAATCTTTCAAAAACCTGACGCAGCACTGGAGGCACTCACTCATCTATGCTTACCAAGAAATTTAGAGATGACCCAATAGTGTGGAAATTATCAAACAGTATCATTAATATCACATGCAAGTAAACTTTTTCTGAAGATAATTTAAAAACAGCTGCAGCATTTTCTTACTTCCTGGCTGAAGACTGCATTCCAAGTTCATCTTATACTCTCCCTTCCCAGCCCTGGGGTGGTGGTGGTGGTGGTGGTGGTGGTGGTGGCAAACAAAAAAAACCTGGAGAATCTGACAGACACCCCCTCAATCAATTGAGCAAAGTTAACATCTCTAGTAATGCACAAACTGCTATCGTGTGCCTCTTGATACGATTCACTGAGCTACCAGAAGAGAACACGGAACAAGGTATGTTATTTGTGATGTCAGACTGATCTTAGCTGAAAGGAGAGATTACCAGAGAGATGTTTATTTATGCTGTACTGATTATGCAAAGGCATTCTACTATGTGGACAGTGACAAACTATGGCTAAAATTGTGAAAAATGAGTATTCCCGAACACTAAATTGTGCTCATGAGGAACCAGTACATACACCAAGAGACAGTCGTTCAAACAAAACAAGAGGATACTGAATGGTTTAACATCAGGGAAGGTTTGCACCAGGGTTGCATTCTTTCACTACATGTCTTCAATCTGTATGTTGAGCACATAATCCAAGAAACTGGATTACATGAAGAAGAATGTAGCCTGCATTATGCAGATGATACAAACCTTAGGACTTGAAATGCATGGAAGCAGCAGTCAAGAAATCGAAAGACATATTGCATTAGGCAAATCTGCTACACAAGACCTCTTTAAAGTGTTAAGGGGCAAAGATGTCTGTTTGAGGACAAAGGTGTGCCTGGTGCAAACCATGGTATTTTCAACTCCTCATTTGCATGCAAAAGTTGGACAACGAATAAGGAAGATTGCAGAAGAATCGATGCATTTGACTTACTGTGTTGGTGAAGAATATTGAAAGTATCATGGATTTCTAGAAGAACAAGCAAATCTGTCTTGGAAACAATGCAGCCACTATCTTGGAAGCAGCTCCGCAGAAGAGAGGACGGTGAGATGTTGTCTCTCATACTTTGGACATATCATAAGGGATCAATCCCTGGAGGAGGAAATCATGCTCAGTAAAGTAGAGGATTACTGAGAGACAGGAAGACACGCAATGAGATGGGTTGACACAGTGGCAGCAACAATGGGCTCAAACAGGCAGTGTTTCGTTCTGTTGTACATTGGGTCACTGAGTTGGAAGCAACTCGAAGGCACCTAATAACAACAACACTTCTTTTGGGTCATTTCCCCACCCCTTCTACTTCATTCCCATTCCCTGTCGTTCACCCTGTTCCCAGTCTTTATAAGTAACTAATATCATTATTTTTTGGTTTATCTTTCCTTACAAGGCGTATTAGTTTCCTATTGTTGCTGTAACAAACTACCTTAAATTTAGCGACTTAAAACAATACAAACTTATCTATCACCTTATGGTTCTGGAGGTCACAAGTGAGTTTCACTGCGTTTAAAATCAAGGTCTCAACAGTGCTGCGGTGCTTCTGGAAGCTCTAGGGAGAATCTCTGCCTTGCCTTTTCCAACTTCTAGGAGCTGCCTGAATTCCTATGTTCATGGCCCCTTCCTCCATCTTCAAGCAAGCAGGATAGCACCTTAAACTCCGTCTCTCTGACTACACTTCTGTCATCACATCTCCTTCTCTAACTCTGGCCCTCCTGCTTCCCTCTTATAAGGACCCTTATGATTGCATTGGGCCCACCTGGAAAATCTCCCCAGCCTAAAAGTCATAACTTAGTCATATGTGCAAAGTCCCATTTGCCATGATAGTAACAGCTTCACAGGTAGCGGGAAGTTAGGACATCGTCATTTACATTTCTAATGTAAATCTGATCCTGTCACTTTTCTGCTTAAAATCCTCCCATGGTTTCTTCCCCCTACTCTTAGAATGAGCCCAATATCTCCATCCTTTAAGCCTCCCTAGCCTCCTTCTATTCCTTGAATATCTCAGATCCCCTATGGCTACATTTAGGGCCTGTGCTCTTACAATGCCTTCTGCCTGGTACATACTTCCTCTTCTCATGGTTGGCTCATGTGGTCAGCTCATTCTCATCCCTCCAGACTCATCTCAAATGCCCCCTCCCTAATCACCAAACATAGAATGATCTACCTAATTACTCTCTGTAATTTAGCCTATTTTCATTATCATTTACCATAGTCTATAATGATCTTTTTATGTATCAATACTTACTTATTGACCATCTTTCCCACTGGAATGTCATTTCCACGAGGGCACAGCCTGTGTATCTCCTACTGTATTCTTAATATTTAACATAGAATCTACTCCAAAAAAATACCCAAACCCAGTTGCCATTTAGTCATTTCTGACTCATAGCAACCCTAGGCAGGGGTTTCCAAGACTATAACTCTTTATGGGAGCAGAAAGCCTCCTCTTTCTCCTGCAGAGTGGTTGGTGGATTTGAACTGCTGACTTTGTGGTTAGCAGCCCAACATGTAACCCACTATGCTACCAGGGCTTCTTAGCATAGTATCTGGCACACACACACAAAGCCAACCCAAGCCCACTACCATTGAGTCAATTCCAACCCATAGTAACCCGACAGGATAAAGTCGAACTGCTCCTGAGGGTTTCCATGGCTATAAATCTTTACAGACACAGGCAGCTTCATCTTGCTTCCATGGCGCAGCTGGTGGGTTTGAACCACCAACCTTTTGGTTAGCAGCCCAATGCTTAACCCACTGTACCACCAAGGCTTCGTATCTGGCATACAGTAGGCACAAAATTATTGGTTAAATAAATAAATTATGTTGTAGTAAAGGTGACAAATTTAGGATAAAGGTGTTGCTTGCTCTAAACAAGCTGAACAAAACCACTCCACACTACTTTAGATATTGCTAATACAGACTTTTACCATTCTCAATACAATACAAATAACTCCCCATATGTCATAAATTCAAGAAGTAGTTCCTGAATAGCTAATAGACACTCATTTAATTATCAGTCACCCTATGAGGTAGCTACTATTATTATCATCCTCATTTTACAGATGAGAAACTAAGGTTCAGAAAAGTACCGTGGCCAAGGATACACAGCTAGAAAGCTACTATGTGCTGTGCATTGTTCTAGACTCAGAGGATATATGAAGAAACAAGTGAATATAGTTCTAGCCCTCTCTAACTGAGACAGAAAATAAACCCAAGATTATAGGGCCTGGAGGCACTGTGGGTTACGTGTTGGGCTGCTAAGTACAAAGTTCAAACCTTCCAGCTGCTCTGTGGGAGGAGAAAGATGAGGCTGGCAGTGAGTTTTGTTGTTGCTTTGTTGTGCTAAATGTTATGACAGAGCTCTTCTAACAGTGCTACTTGGAGCACCAAGGCAAGGCAGGGGAGATATCAGGGCGTGCAGCCAGAGGAGGCTTCTAGGAGGTGGTGGCACTTAAGTGACTTTGAAGCATAAGTAGATCTTAGCTAGATGGATGGAATAGTAACTGTTGATAGGTCTGACAAGGTCTCATGTACCTGCGTGAATGTTCTATGATTTTCTGTGGTCTGGTCTTCACTCAGCTTTTTAGGATAAGAAATCCAATCTAGAGACATCAAAAATTACAAACACTGATACTTGCTAATAAAACTCAGGAGAAAATGAGATTCAGAAATCAGAATGTCAATTTTTTCCTCAGCCAAGAAGTGGGCATTTTCTCTCTCTGCACTGAGAAAGTTTTCTGGTGAGTCTAGAACAGTTTCTGGAAAGGGCCAGAAAAGAGTTTAGGGTTTGTGGACTTTCACACAACTACTTAACTCTGTAGGCAGCATGGTAGGACAAAAGCAGCCACAATAATACATACATGAATGAGTGTTCTGATAAAGTTTTATTTACAAAATTAGGTGGAGGGCCAGATTTGGTCCATAGTCTACCTAAAATATGAACAAGAGGCGTAGTAGTTACATGACTCAAATGCTTGATCACATCTGGCTTTGGTAATTTGTGTTCGTCAACGTAAAGAGATACACCTACCCTCAGTACCAGACTGAGCATGTTCCGGGTAGGACAATGTTTGACTTCCTTGTTCTTTTTAACTGCCAACCACCCCCCCACCCACCCAAATCCCACCTGTGGTAGAGGTCTGAGTGTAAGAAAGCTCTACTAACCAGTAACAGTCCAAGGAAAATGCCCACTGCAGAGGTGTACAGTCTGCAAATATTTTACAGAGCATGTCTTGATCCTCTGTTTTATGGTTGTTGTAGTTGTTACTGTTGTTGTAAAGTGCTATCAAGTCTGTTCCAACTCACAGTGATCCTGTATAGGGTTTCTGAGGAGCGGCTAGTGAGTTTGAACCACCGACTTGCGATTCCAGTCGACCTTGAGGTTGAGCGCTTATCCTAAGGCGTCACACCAGAACTCCTTTGTTAGTGACAAGAAAAAGAGACATTACTATAAGCAATCCACAGACAAAAAGTGACAAAGTAGATAATATTAATATTTACAAGAGGCATTAGCATTTAAGTTACATAATGGCAGAGATTATTTTCTAAAGTTAGAAATAATCCTTTCATTTTGCAAAAGCAGTCTTTATTGATTGTAGGAAATTATAAACAAAAAGAAGTAAAAAGGAACATCCTATTCCAACCGCGCAAAAATTACCACTGGTAAACAAATTAGTGTGTACTCTTCCAAATGTTTTGCTAAGTGTGCTGTTGTTGAATGCCACTGAGTCGGTTCTGACTCACAGTGATCCTATATAGGGTTTCAGAAGAGCAGTTAGTAGGTTTGAACCACCAACCTTGTGGTTAGCATTCCAGTGCTTATCCTACAATGCCATACCAGGATTCTTTCTAAGTATACACATATATTTTGTCTTCCAAAATGAGATCATATTGTACCTAATAAAGTTCATAGGAAAATGACATGATCATTGCATTCAGTTTTTCCACAAACTTTTTGAAGTCCCTTGTAGTTTACAACTGCTTCTTCTTTTTTTTAATCAGTTAATGACATCCTGGTGTGGCACTGTGGGTTAATGCCCTGGACTGCAAGGTCAGTTTGAACCACAAGGTCGGCAGTTCAAGTTTACCAGTCACTCCTTAGAAACCCTACACAGGGTCACTATAGGTCAGAACCAACTGATGGCACATAACAACAACAACAACAAAATCTCTGCTTTACCATGTAAGTTAAGTTTTCATTTCATCTAATACTCATCCATATTCAAATTTCTCTAATTTCCTCCAAATCTGTACTATAAGGACTCCTGGTGTGGCACTGTAGGCTCAGTACTGGACTTTAAACCACAAGGTTGGCAGTTCCAACCCACCAGCTGCTCCTTGGAAACCCTATACAGGATCACTATGAGTTGGAACTGACTCGATGACACTTAACAACAACAACATATCCTACAAAATTAAGTTTGTTCAATAAAGAGCCAATCCCAACCTAGACATAGCATCTTAAGTCTCTTTACATTCAGAATAGTACCATTTTTCTGATAAACTTTGCGGCCTGCTGTATCCCCCAGTGCTTATAACGGTTCAGGACACAACAGTACTAGCTCAATAAACAGCTGTATAATTCATTATTCAGAAACGTGGGGGATGGGGATTCACCCTAGAGTTTATCTTGTCTACCCATCATCACCCACCATCTTGATTTTATAGACAAAAATAAAGGCCAGAGAAGTGGAGTGACTTATTCAAAGTCATACAGCAAGCATGTGGCAATTGCATTCCATTCCTCTGTTCATTCTTGTTGTTGTTGTTGTTATCGAGTGCTATTCAGTTGGTTCTGACTCATAGTGACCCTGAATAGGGTTTCCAAGGAGCAGCTAGTGGGTTTGAGCAGTCAACCTTACATTTAGCCATCTAGCGCCACACCAGGACTACTATACTATTGTACTTCTTGTTGCATGCCATCGAGTCAGATCTGACTCATAGAAACCCTACATAGGGTTTCCGAGGAGTGGCTGGTGAGTTTTAACTACTGACCTAGTAGTTAGCAATCCAGTGCTAACTACTCTTGAAGAGTGCTACAAACTCTCCTTGAAGAGCCTGACAGTAAATATTTTAGACTTTATGGAGTCCTGGTGTAGTTTTGTAGGGTAAGCACTAGGCTGCCAATCACAAGGTCAGCAATTCAAACCTACCAGCCATCCTCGGAAAGTCTGTTCAGGGTCACTATGAGTCAGAACTAACTTAACAGCACTTAACAACACGGGCCAAGAAACAAAAGTGAAAGGATACTCTATAGATACTTCTATAACGAGAGAAAACTAATTTCTATCATCTTCTATGGATGAAATTCAAAATATAAAAATAATAATAATTGAGCATGCATTTTTATAATATAGGTCTACTAATGAAAAGTCAGAAGTGACTTGACTGCACTTAGCAACAACAATAACAATGAAAAGAACAAAATAAATAGAATTCAAAAAATAGTATCCCCTATTATCAAATCTGGAATCTCAGTGTAGCGCTGTGGAACAAAGCACTGGACCGCAAGGTTGGTATGAACCACAAGGTCGGTGGTTCAAACTTATCAACCGCTCCCTGGAAACCCTATAAAGGGTCGCTATGAGTCAGAACTGACTTGTCGGCACAAACAATAATTATCAAAACTATTGTAAATGTCCTTCTGAAAAACCATACTTAGCTCCCAGGCCATAAGTTTGCTAGCCCATGCTAGTTGCCTGTGATTTGACTTCTTAAATGTGTGCGTGAAATAAAATTTCTCTTAATTGGCATTTGCAATTTATTCTGGCTCACTAAATTTATATGGGACCTGTGAGAAAAGCAACTCCTTAACCACTCCTTTAAAATGTCTATATTCGCATTACGTTACAGTTAGTCACTTCCCTGAATATTGACCAGGCCTGTTTCCTTTCATGTAGATTGCATTTCGACTCTGGCTTTCATAAGCCACCATGTGCTAATCTTTATGGAGCTGACCAATTTAAAAATTAGTGCAAGTGAGAGTGGTGATGGTCTGGTCTATGTCAGGGGTGGGTTTTTTGCTTTGTTTTATTTAACTCTCAAATAAAAACAAATTATTGAAAGAGCTAGAGGTAAATATCCAAAGAATTAACAGAGGAGAAAATGATTACTTCCGGGGAGCAAGGGGACAGGAAGGAGAGTTAGAGATTCCTTTTTCTTTGAACAGCAGGCCTTGTAGAACGGTTTGATTTTTAAAAGACACCGCACACATATAATTTTGATAAAATTAGAAAATAGATTAAAAGAAAGAAAATCAGAGGCACCTAAAGGCATTAAGGTCCAGCTCAGCTGTCATCCCTACAAGAAAAAGCTGTTTTCTTTATTCAAACTCCCTCAAGCTCTGTTAGGTGCCTCTTCTTCTCTGCTCACCATGGCATTCCGTGTTCACCGTTAAAAGAGCCCTCATTGTACTATGATTATCTGCTGCCTGCCTCCCAGAAGGAACCGTGAGCCCCTTACAAGGAAGGACCCTGTACTCGTATTATTCATGTCAGTTTTCATAATAGTAAAAATAAATCCACTAAAATAAAATGAAATTAGCTAAACCAAACACAACCCCAAATACCGCTGTTGCTGCTGTTTTAAGTGTCGTTGAGTCGGTTCTGACTCAAAGCGACCCTGTATAGGGTTTCTGAGAAGCGGCTGGTGAGTTTGAACTGCTGATCTTACGGTTCAAACCGACCTTGAGGTCGAGTGCTTATCCTATGGCACCACACCAGGGCTCCAAATCACTAAATCTAGGCAAATTCACGTCCTCACAAGATACCAAAAAGACAATAAAAAGTGATGGTGAGGGTATGGAGAAATTAGGACTCTTTGAAATAAATGGCTGAGGGGAACACAACTATGGAAAATAGCTACTATGAAAAATAGTCCATAAGTGCCTCAGAAAGTTAAACACACATACACAGAAGTTGAGCAGAGTTCACCCTATGGCCCAGCAATTTCACTTCTGGGTATGTACTCAGGAGAAATGAAAACATGTCCCCATCGAACCTTGTACCTGGATGTTCATAAAACCATTACTCATAATAACCAAAAAGTAGAAATAACTCAAATGTCCACCAATTGATGAATGGATTTTTAAATGTACATCCATCCATACATGGATGAACTTTGAAAACATTATGCTAAGTGAAAGAAAGTCAGTCACAGAAGGCCACATATGTATTTTCCTATTCCATTTATATGAAATGTCCAATGTATGGTCAAGGCCTAAGCACTCAAAAATGACCCCACTTTTGCCACGTATAATAGCTTCACCTATGATAAGGTAGCCCTTGCAGTAATATTGTCTGGTTTGCTAAGTCATCAGTTGTTTGGGTGCAGACCCTGGCTATATTGGGGTCCAAGAAGTTGAATAGATGGTCCAGTTCCTCTCAAGATTACGATAACTGGGTGGGATAGTCCCCCCTTAGTTCCAAGAATGAGCCCAATTGTAATACTAGCAACACCCTTTAAGCAGAACAGAAGTAGCTCATTTACTTAATAGTATCAGAGCACTTACTGAGCCCCCCAGAAACAAGGAAGCACAACCTTCCAGTCCAGCTTGTCACCATGAGCCACTGCGCAGCACTCCCGATTAGTAAGTTTCTCTGTAAACCATTTCTGTCTTGATTACTTTGCTGTAATAAAACAGTGTCTTTTGGACTATCTCTGGGTCCGTTTTTCAGTCCCTCGGCACCTTTACCCAACACCAAAAAAGGGAACTCAACAGACCGCACAGAGTAGTTGCCTCGGTGGAAGGGGGAAATCGACTGCAAATGGACTTAGGGCAAATTGGTGGGCGATGGCAATGTTCTAAAAAACTGAATTGTCTTGATATTGCAAACCTGTACATTTACTTTAAAAACTGAATTACACACTTAAAATGGGTGATTTTTATGGTTTGTAAAGTATGCTCCAATAAAGCTTTTTAAAAAAGAAATCCCTCAATCTACTGTATTATTTTGTTTCTCTCTAAATTATCTCCCCTCCCCCTTCAAACTGGATGTACCTTATGAAGAGACCTGACAAGAATTGTGGGGACTGACTTTGTAGGGCATTTTTGTCACTCCTGAAGCATGGGGTTGTGAAAAGCAGCACTGAAAACCCCCATGGTGCTAAAAGAGTTTTAGCATGGCTACAGCAAAATCCTGTCCGGTTTGGGGTTGTGGAATAAAGCACTGGACCGCAAGGTCGGTTTGAACAGCAAATTCAGTGGTTCAAATTCAGCAGCCACTCCTAGGAAACTGTACACAGGATCACTATGATTCAGAACCAGCACTTAAGAACAGCAGCAGCAGCAGCAAAATGTAGAAGAAAGCCCAGTGGCATCCTGCCATCAGAAATCAATAGTTTTCTCTAAAAAGAATCACTTTTTAATTAGTAGTCAAGCCCTACCCTGAGGACTATTGCTAGAAAGACTACTGCCCGGAACAGAAGAAAACACAACCAAGGACTCCTGTGTGGTGGTGATGGTGAAGTGCCATGGAGTCAGCTCCGACTCAGAGCCTGCCTGCATAGGATTTCCGAGGCTGTAAATCTTTACGGGAGCAGAAGGCCTCCGCTTTCTCTCACGGAACAGCTGGCAGTTTCAAACTGCTGATCTTGAGGTTCGCAGCCCGACTTGTAACCACTATGCTACCAGAGCTCCTTGGCACTACAGGATAAGCACTCAACTGCAAGGCTGGTTTGAACTGCAAGGTCATTTGAATGGCTAGGTCGGCAGTTCAAACTCACCAGCTTCTCCTAGGAAACCCTATACAGGGTCACTATGAGCCAGAATCCAACTCCATGGCACTTAACAACAGCATCTCTAATGGCCACTGAAAACCACCACCCGGAGAGAGTAAAGGTGCTGCCTGAGCACCTTGGCTGGGATTGGGCTAGGAATAAATAGATAACACTGTTGTTGTAAAGTGTCATTAAGTTGGTTCCTGCATAGGGTTTCCGAGAAGCAGCTGGTGACCTTGAACCGCTGACATTGAGGCTCAAGCCAGCTTTGCAGTCCAGCTCATTAACCCACTGCGCCACACCAGGACTCCAAACAGATAACAGAATTTCTGAAATCTCTCAGGGCCACATACCTACCTTAAACCTGAAAACCCTATAAAAACTCCCCTAGCCCCTTTCCTCTGGTAGCACAGTGGTTACAAATCGGGCTGCAAACCGCAAGGTCGCAGTTCAAATCTACCAACTGTTCCGTGGGAGAAGGATGAGGCATTCTGCTCCCGTAAAGATTTCCAGCCTCGGAAACCCTGAACAGGGTCACTATGAGTCGGTTCCGACTCCACGGCACATAACCACCACCACCAGCAGCCCCTTTATTCAGAGAGCCAGATCTGGGAAATGATCCCCTGTTCTCCGGGAATGCTGATATTCAATAAATGCTTTGCTTTATGTTCTGAGCCCTGTTTCTGAATACTGGTTCTATCAAAGGCAGGTGGCAAAGAACTGGTTTTCTGGGAAAAACAGTTGTACTGACAGAAACTTCGGTCTCTGTCTAAAATGATAAGTTGTCTATGGGTGTTCAATATGTTTCCAGTTGGGTGACTCCAGAATGCAGTCTGGACCCTTGCTCATATGTGTGTCTGAGTGTGCCTAAGTATCCCCATCTCTGCCTTCAGTGGATTTCAGCTCACAGTGACCCTTTTTGGAGAGAGCAGAAGTGTTCCTTAGGGTTTCTGAGTCTGTAAATCTTTAAAGTACAGCTTCATCTTTCTCCAGCAGAGAAGCTGGTGTGTTCCAACTGCTGACCTTGTGGTGAGCAGACCAATTCATAACCCACTACGCCCTGTTGTCGTTGTTGTTGCTATAGTTAAGTGCCGTCGATTCGGTTCTGACTCACAGATCCTGTATAGGGATTTCTGAGGAGCGGCTGGTGAGTTTGAACCACCGACCTTGCAGTCCAGAACTTATCCTACAGCATAACAGCAGGACTCCTACTCTCAGCAAAACCTGAAGTCAGATAGCAAATTCCCAACTTGGAACTCTCATGCCCTGTTCATCACCCGGAACATTTGTTATATTGTTCATTTGAAAATGTGGGCTTTTTTTTTTTTTTTTTTTGGGCGGGGGGGGGGCGGGGGAGGGGGCACCAACTCGGTCAGTGCTTATTGGGAAATGATGTCCTGCCAGATCTGCCAAGCGATACAAAGCCTACCCACTGGACCTGTTGCCAAAAAATACCCCAAGGAAAGCTCATTTATCCAAGGGAAATGGGAATGTTATAGCAAGTCTCCGTACTGGGGGCAAGTGCCTCCTTTTGTGCCCCCATGTGGGAGTGAGGCGTCTCTTCCCAGGACCTCCTAGAGCCCGGGAAACTCACGCGACTGCTGCTAAGTGAGCCCGACTTCAGTCGCATTCGCTGCGGCAGCCCCACCGTCTGGCCAGCGCAGGGAAGGCGGAAGAGGCAGGAAAACAGCCTGAGCAGGCTCCATTCGGCGACCCTCACGTCCCTCTGTATGACACCCTGATCACGTGACCGACACACTCCCGGGAAATGCGATTGTTGCACAGCGCCCTCTAGTAACCGGAAGCAGGCACAGCCTGGAGGGAGCCTGCGCTGGTTGGCCGACGGCTTCCGGTCCTTGGGGGTTTGCCTAAGCCAAGGCTCAGAGACCTGCCAAGGAAGTGGCAGTGAGGCCAGTAGACCCAATCCGGAACTACAAGAGTTAGACTCCTTTGGCTTCCACCCTTTCATCCCTTCTCACCAAAGAGAAAAGGATCCCCAAAAGGATAGAAGGACCAAATAATTATTTTGAACTTGAAGCCCAGCTTCTTTCTGCAAACATTTTTTAATGAAATTGAACAGAAAGACACGGTTTCCTCGTTTGTTGGCAACTGTAAAGTATGTTTTGGTTGATGTCCTTGAAAAAATTTATTGGAAAGGTTGTTGACTGACATACACCCAATGGCACTGTGAAAGAAAGATCTGGCTATCTATTTGCATAAGATTCAAATCTAAAGCCCTTGCTGGGAAGTTGATTTCAACTCCTTTTGTTGCAGGGCAGAACTGCTCCACAGGGTTTTCGTGGGAGTCCTAGTGTGCCACTGTCCAATGAGCACTTGACTGCAAGATCAGTTTGAATTGTTCAAACCTGGTAACCTGATTCTGTAAAGATTGTTGTCTTGCACAACACTGATGAGTGGGTCCAAACTGCCAATTTTTAGATTAGTTGTTAAGTGTCCTGGAGTCAGTACCGTCTCATAGCCACCCTGTATGGGGTTTCCGAGGAGCAGCTGATGGGTTTGAATGGCCCATCTTTCACTTAGTGCTTATCCTACAGCATTACACCATGACTCCTCTGTAAGATTTACTGTTAAGTGCCAGTTTTGACTCATAGTGATACTATACAGGGTTTCCAAGGAGCAGCTGGTAAGTTTGAACTGTCGACCTCGCTGATTCTACAGCACCACACCAGGAGTCCTCTGTAAGATTTGTTGTCGTTGTTAAGTACAGTGGAGTCGGTTCCCACTCACAGTGACCCTGCAAAGGGGTTCCGAGGCTGCAAATCATTACGGGAGCAGAGAGCCTCATCTTTCTCCCACGGAACAGACGATAGTTTCGAACTGTCGACCTTGAGGTTAGCAGCCCGATTCATAACCACAAGAATGTTGTTGTTAAGTACCGTGGAGTCGGTTCTGACTCACAGTGACCCTG
>NW_006408701.1:1956547-1974472 GCF_000296735.1 Chrysochloris asiatica
AAATTTATATGGCAGATTACATTGATTATTTTTCTAATATTGAACCATCCTTGCATCCCTGATATGAATCCCACTTGATCATGATATATATATATATATATTTTTGATGTGTTGCTGAATTCTGTTGACTAGGATTTTGTTGAGAATTTTTGCATCTATGCTCATGAGGGATATTGGTCTATAATTTTCTTCTTAGTGATGTCCTTCCCTAGTTTTGGTATGAGGATTATGCTTGCGTCATAGAACGTGTTAGGAAGTTTTCTATCCTCTTCTACATTCCAGAATAATTGAATAGAATTGGTGACAGCTCTTCCCTGAATGTTTGGTAGAATTCACCAATGAAGCCGTCTGGGCCTGGAATTTTTTTGGATGGGAGTCTTTTGATGACCTGATCAATTTCTTCTTTTGTTATGGGTCTGTTCAGGTTTTCTACTTCACTATGTGTAGGTTTAGGTAGGTCGTGTTTATCTAGAAATGTATCCATCTCTTCTAAGTTTTCAAATTTGTTGGAGTACAACTCTTCATAGTATTCTATTATTATCCTTTTGATTTCCTTTGGTTCCATTGTGACATTGTTCATGTGGCTTCTTATGCGTGTTATTTGTGTCTTCTCCCTCTTTTCTTTGGTTAAGTTTGCTTATGGTTTGCCAATTTTATTAATGCTTTAGAAGAATCAGCTTCTTGTCCTGTTGATTCTTTCTACAGTTTTTCTGTTTTCTATCTCATTTATTTCTGCTCTTATCTTTATTATTTCTTTACTTTTGGTGACTGTAGGTTCCCTCTCTTGGTCTGTTTCTAATTGTTGTGGATGCTGTGTTAATGTGTTAATTTTGGTGCTTTCTTCATTTTGGATATGTGCATTTATTGCAATAAATTGTCCTCTCAGCACTGCTTTCACTGTGTCCCAAATATTTTTGTATGTTGTGTTTTCATTCTCATTTGTTTCTAGGAACTTTTTAAGTTCATGTTTTGTTTCTTCTACTACCCAGTAACTTTTTGTTATTCAGTTTCCATGTATTTGACTTTATTTCCTTGGTCTTCCTATTGTTGGTTTCTGATTTAATAACATTGTGATCTGAGACGGATGCTTTGTAGTATTTTGATGTTTGTAAATTTATGGAGGTCTGTTTTGTGGGCTAACACATGGTCTATTCTGGAGAATGTTCCATGCATACTGGAAAAGAATGTGTATTGTGCTGTTGTTGGGTTGAGTGCTCTAGACACATCTATGAGGTCCAGTTGTCTGATTACGTTGTTTAGTTCCTCTGTGTCTTTGTCATGTTTCTGAGTTTCTTTCTGGTTCTTTCTATCCATTTTCTAAAGTGGTATATTAAAATCACTCACTATTATTGCAGATTTGTCTATTTCTTTTTCCATAAGTTGCTGGGTGGTTTTTACTCCCCAGCCACTGTCTGTGGCCCTGCCCTCTGACCCCTGCCAAGACTGCCCTGTATGATGTCCCTGATGTCATCCCACAGCTCTTCTGGTCTGTGATCATTAGTGTCTAATGCATCAAATCTGTTCTTGAGATGATCTCTAAACTTAGGTGGGATCTTTTCAAGGTCATATTTTTTCTCTTGTGGACTTGCTTCATCCTGAACTTCCATATGAGCAATTGATCTGTTCCACAGTCTGCCTCTGGCCTTGTTTTAGCTCATATTATGGAGCATTTCTACCATCTCTTTATCTAGATGTAGTCTGTTTGATCCCTGTGTAGTCCATCTGGTGAAGCTGTTTAAAAAAGATTTTTCAATGAAAAGAAATATGATAGGATGAATGTAAAACCGATGTTCTCCTATGTAAACTAGCACTCAATTCACAATAAAAACTTTTTTTAAATGAATGGGAAATAGAAAGGGGAAAAAAAAAAGGTATTTGCAATGAACAAGTCATTAGTCTTGCAAAATTCTATCATGCAATCTCCAGCAACTTTTCTATCACCAAGTCTATATTTTCCAACATTTGCATTCCTACCACCATTAATGATCAATACATCTTGATTGCATGTTTGGTCAGTTTCAGACTACTGAAATTGGTAGAATTCTTCAATTTAATAATCACTGATTTTAGTGGTTGGTGTGTAAATTTGAATAATAGTGATAATAACTGGTCTCCTTGTAGGCATATGACCATTATCCTATCACAGGCCACATTGTGCTTCAAGATAGATCTTGAAATATTCTTTTTAACAATGAATGCAATGCCATTTCTCTTCAGCTTGTTCTCAGCATAGTAAACCATATATGATTATCTGATTCAAAATGGCCAATACCAGTTCAATTCTGCTCATTAATACCTAGGATACTGATATTTATGTATTCCATTTCATTTTTTACAACTTCCAATTTTTCTAGATTCATACTTCATACATTCCATATTCTCATTATTAATGGATGTTTGCAGCTATTTCTCTGCATTTTGAGTCATGTCCCATCAGCAAAATGAAGGTCCCGAAAGCTTTGCTCCATTCATGTCATCACAGGCAACTCTTCCCCAATCTTATTTTGAGTGCCTTCCAACCTGAGGGGCTCATCTTCTAGTACTATGTCTGACAATATTCTGGTGCTATTTATAATGTTTTCATCTCCTGGCACTATATCTGAAGGTGTTCTGCTGCTCTCCATATGGTTTTCAGTGGCTAAACATTCAGAAGCAGTCTACCTTTCTTTTTTATATTCTATCTTAGTATGGAAGCTCGTCTGAAACCTGCCCACCACAGCGACCCTGCTGATATTTAAAATACTAGTGGCATAGCTTCCAGCATCACAGCAACACACAAGTACGACAAACTGACAGTAGAGTGGTGGATCATAATAGAGGCATACACATCATAATAGAGGCATATGATGGAAAAATAGAACAAGGAAGGGGGTGGAATTGCCGATAGCAAGGCAAACAGTTTTAAATGGACCGTTTGGGACTGACCTCTTTGAGAAAGTGCCATTTGAGCAAATACGTGAACATGATGGAGGGGGTCAAGGCACAGAGATAACAGGAGATACAGAAGGAACTGGCAGCACAACTGACGTGGGAGTTGTCTGGGATCAGGGCACAGAGATATCTGGAGATACAAAGGGAACTGACAGCACAGCTAACGTGGGAATATGTCTGGAGTTGTATCAGGACATGCAAACAACATTGTGCTAGGCACAGGGCAGATATAAGCCTAATTAAACAAGCAATCATGGAGTCCTGGTATGGCGCTGTGGGATAATGCCATTGGGCTGCAGGGTTGGTTTGAACCACAAGGTTGGCGATTCAAATTCACCAGCTGCTACTTGGAAACCCTTTACAGGGTAGCTATGAGTCAGAACCGACTTGAAGGCACTTCACAGCAACAATACAAGCAATCACAACAAAATGATAAATGATGAGGTTTAAGGAATGACTTTTAGTGGAGTCAGGGAAAGCTGGCTTGAGTTTGTGAGCTGCTCTTTAGAGTTTAACTAGGGTTTTGCCACATGACAGAGGGCAGGGGTATCCAGACTGATGAAACCGCATGTGTGATAGGCTAGGAATCAAAGAACAAAGATGGCCTGGTATACCAGTGGTCTTTTAACCCTATTTCTAGAGGGACCACACTTGATTTCTTAGGTTTAGCCTAATACTTTGAAGGCACACCTAGGGTCTTAAATGTATATGAGGGGGTTTCAAAAGTTTTGTGGAAAACATCCATTATCTTTCATTCCACCTTTGAAACCCCCTCACAGCATTCCAGTACAAGTATAAAGCTTAATTGATTCAACCAAACCCCTCACTCATGTCCTTTTAAGTTATTTCCCCTAAAAAATAAAAGCAAGAATAAACATCTTTGTTAATAAATTTTTAAAAACATTTTTCCAGTTTGTTAACAATTTTAGGGAGTCAAACTACTAGATCCAAGGGCTTTCTCATTTCGGCCTTCCAGAAAGAGTATATCAGTTCTCAGTCCTACCAGCAGTGTGGGAGAGAGACTTTTTGCCCACATTCTCACCAACCATTTGTTATTTTTAGTATCATATCTCAGAAATTGGATACAAAAATAAACATGAGGAGAAGATGGTTTCAGGTTTTGAGGAGGAACTTTTCTACACTGATCACCTTTTGTCTTGCTTAATGACAGAATGAGACTGAGTCTGCTGTGCAGAGTTTAGGTCGTGCCCAGGACCCAGCTAGAATGATCTGGTATGTTGTAACCATTACTTTAGGAATGACTTTACAAAGTAAAAAGTTCTGGCTTTGAAGAGAGCAGATCTAAAGCCTATCTCCAGCTCTAAGACTTACTAGCTATGTCACTGGGCCAGTTACTACAACTGTATGCACCGCAGTGTCCTTGTATGAAAAATAGGAATGGTGAACATGGTACTGATTTGAGGGAACAGTTGTGAGAGACCATAACAAGTTGTGATCTCTGGTCTGAGACAGGCTCCTCCAATCCTCCAAGCTGGGAATGCATATATCCTGTCAGGATGAGGCCATGAGAGCCTGCCCCACTCTCTTTGCTCCCTTTTATCCTACCCCTGACACTCCTGGTACTAACAGGACTTCAGGGTGGTTGTTATTAGGTACCATCAAGTAAGTTTCAACAATGCAGTTGGAATCCACCAGCCACTCTGTAGGGAAAGATGTGGCCATCTGCTTCCATAAAGATTAGAGCCTTGAAAGCTCTACTGGGAAGTTCTCCTGTGTTCTATGGAATCGACTAGACAGCTATGGGTAGTTTCCTCATATGTCATATGTGGACAATAATAACACCTATATCATAGGGTGGAGTCTTGGTATGGCACTGTAAGATACGCATGGACTGCTAACCACAAAGTTGGCAGTTCAAACCCACCAGTCGCTCCTTGGAAACCCTATACAGGATCACTATGAGTTGGAACTGACTCGATGGACCTGAACACCAATACAACAGGAGCCCTGGTGGTGCTGTGGGTTAGATGTTGGGCTGCCATCTGCAAGTTCAGCTGTTCAAGAGCTGCTCAGAGGGAGAAAGATGAGGCTGTTTGCTCCTATACAGATGTATAGCCTCAGTAAATCTATATCGGGTTGCTATGAGCCAGAATTGACTTCATGGCCGTAGGTTTGGGTTTGGTTTCATATCCTAGGGTGCTGTGAACATAAAAGCTCAAACGTAAGAAGCATAGGCTTTGGCATCAGTCATGGCAGAGTCTGACCTCTGGCTCCACCACTAACAAGCTGCACGACACTAGGTAGCGCTCTTTAAAACAGTCTAGCCTGTTTGCTCACTTGAAGTCTGTGATAGTTAGCACCTATCTTATGAGGTTCATATGAGAATTCAGAGTCAATGCAGTTAATTCAAACATCAGATTCCTTGACTCTGAGACCAGAAGAACTAGCTGGTGCCCAGCTACCACTACCAACTGCTCTGAAAGGCATCACATCATAGGGTCCTGGATAAAGGGGGAGACAAATGTGGAACAAAATTCAAAATAATTTTTAAAAATTGGTTTACTGGTTGGTTAGAGACTGGTGGAGTCCCCAAGACTCTGGCCCTTAGTCATCCAGATCTATCACTGAACTCACCTCCATGGCTCAATTTTCAGCCAACCGAGAGACAGATCTATAAGGGGAACAATGCCACTAGTGAAGTAAGCACACCCTAGACAAATCAACCGTTTGAAATCCAAAGGGGCAGCATTGACCCAAGGACAAAGTTCAAAAGGGTTAGGAAAGAGGGAGGAGTGGAAACAAGAAGAAACGCAGGGAGGAAGTGTAACAAGTGATGTGACATGGTGGGAATGACCATCGAGGAGATGAAACAAAATGTGTATGAACGCTTGAATGGAAACTTCATCTGCTCTGCAAACCTTCACCCACTTCACAATAAAAAGTCAATAATAATAATAATAATAATAATAATAATAATAGCCATAATATGAGTCAACATAGTTAAAGGGCTTGGCTCAGCATCCCTGGCACACAGTAGGGTCTTAATGAATCACAGTAGTAATGACTTCTAAGTTTCCTTACTAGAAGGATCAGGAAGAGGCAGGAGATTCTGGAAAGGAGACTAAGAAGTGGTGGGATCCAAAAAAAAAAGAAGAAAGAAAGAAAGAAATCAGAGAGTGGGGACCAATGAAGAGGGGTGTCATGGAAACCAAGGGAAGGCAGGAGATGATGCAAAAGGATACTCAGAGACTACTTTCTGCTGACGAGACAAAAGAGTGATTTTCATCTCTTAGCGACCAGTGAAACTAAAAGGAGAAAGCAAAGAAAAAAATCCATCATTTTCAATGAAGGCTGTGAGACGCAGGATTCACTAAAAGCCTTTTGTCAGCTTTTACCCCCATTAGTCTGATCTGAATGCCATCTCTTCTAATTAGGGAAAATAACATTTCCTGAATAAAAGAAAAACCAGTATCATACAAAGGGAAATAAAAAGAAATGTCGGTTTTACATCATATTGATGAAATAAAAAACAAAAATGTAGATAGTTTCTAGTTTACAACAGAGAAGAGGATAGAGGGAAGAAAGAAAAATGGGGGGAATCACAGAACAGGCTTTCAAAGCAATGGTCTGTACGGAACCTCCCAGGCTTAGTAAGAGGAAAAGGGGATAAGCAGAATTAATTGAGTTTTCTTTTCATCTTTTTATTCTACCAGGTGCCCAAAGGAAATTATGGCACCATAAACTATACTTAGGCAAATCATTCAACAAGTGTTTAGAGAGTAAACATTTACAAAATGTGAGCAGGAAGTAGGTATACTCTGGGCCAAATGAGACGGCAAATATTCCTCAAAGGTGGTATCAGGGAGGGAGAAGGAGAATAAAGAGTTCTGGTATGACGCTGCAGGATAATGTACTGGACTAAAAGGTCAGTTTGAACTGCAAGGTTGTCACTTCAAACCCATCAGTCGCTCCTCGGAAACCCTATACAGGGTCGCTATGAGTCAGAACCGACTCGACAGCACTTAACAACAACACCAAAATGGCACAACGGTTAAGCACTCAAAAGCTAACTAAAAAGGTCGGTGGTTTGAACCCACTAGCGGTTCTGTGGGAGAAATGCCCTATTGATTTCTTCCTAGATTGCCACCTAAGACGCCAAACCATGTGCAGCCGTCCTGCCTTGTCATCTAGGGCCGCTAAGACACCAAGCTGACTTGACAGAACACAACAACAAAAAGAAATAGAGTCCCTGGGTAGCAAAAATAGCGAAATGCACAACTACTAACCAAAAGGTTGGCCATTTGAACCTACCCAGAGGCACCTTGGAAGACAGACCTAGTGGTGAAAACCCTCTGAAGTACAGTTTTTCTCTGACACACACGGGGTTGCTGTGAATCAGAATCCACTTGACTGGTTTGGGCTTGGGAGGGTTTAGAGAAGAATAAAGTATCATAAAACTATTTGTGCTGGTGAATGTTAGGGGTCCGTTGATTGCTGCCTGATGGAAATTGGGGGGGGGGGGCTCCCCTGTGAGGGGTCCAGAGGTATCCCAGAGTATGCAGTCTGCAGGTCTCTTAAGCCTTTGCTCCTGGTCGACTTCTCAACTAAAGGACTAGAGGCAGAAGGGCCCTCCCAATCTCCTGCTGGCCATGAGGGTTATGGAGGCAAACATTATATGCTGGGAAGGGGATGTTTATGGAGAGAGGCAGTAGTGATGAGCAGAGCACAAGAGATAAGTGTGGCTCTAGGGGAGGGAAGAAGGAGCTCTGGTAGCGTAGTGGTTACGAATCGGGCTGCGAACCTTAAGGTCAGCGGTTCGAAACTACCAGCCGCTCCGCGGGAGAAAGATGAGGCTTTCTACTCCCGTAAAGATTTACACCCTCGGAAACCCTGTACAGGGTCGCTATGGGTCGGAACCGACTCGACGGCACTTAACAACAACAACAAGGGGAGGGAAGTGTTTGTAAGGTCCAAGTGTGGGCTCATGAATGGAGCAGGAGCTGATGGGGGTGATTCTGGAAGGAGAAGCACTTCTCATTCAGTTCTTGGCATGACAGCCCAGAAAAGACTGCAGCAGGGTCCTTGTAGTGCCTGGCTTCTACCTCTCCCTCAGGCCCTCAGCCTCCAACCCTTTGCCTCACTAAGCAGGCCATCAATAGCTAACATAACTAGAAGGCCAACACCTCTCCCTGGGTCGTCTTTGGGACATCACAGCCCAGAGTTGTGTGTGAAATCTCTGCTTCTGCAAGTCCTACCAGGCTTCGTGTCCCTGTCAATGTAGATGAGTCTCCTGGACATCATGACATCTCCCCTTTCTCTCCCAATATGCTTCCTCTCTCATCAGCCCAGTAGAGCTCCTGTATCCTTCATGACAAACTCTTTCATGTCCTCAGGTCAGTATGTTGTTGTTATTAAGTGCCATCGAGTCGATTACGACCCATAGCAACCCTATATACAGTTTCCAAGAGCGGCTGGTGAGCTTGAACCACTGACCTTGCAGTTCAAACGACTTTGCAGTCTGACGCATTAGCCCACAGCGCCACACCAGGACTCCTTAGGGCACTCATTTCACTCCCCCTTCCTTCCCCATAAAGGAGCCGTGGTAGCTAAGCTGCTAACCACAAAATCAGCAGTTTGAATCTTCCAGTTGCTCCATGAGAGAACGACGAGGCTTGCTGCTCCCATAAAGATTTAAAGCCCTGGTGTGGCACTGTGGGTTAATACGTCAGACTGCAAAGTCGTTTAAACTGCAAGGTCGGTGGTTCAAGCTCACCAGCTGCTCCTTGGAAACCCTATGCAAGGTCAGCAGTTCAAACTCACCAGCTGCTTCTCAGAAACTCTATACAAGGTGACTACAAAGTGACTATGTATTGGAACCGATTCAATGGCACTTAACCCGAGATCGGAGTCCTGGTGTGGTACAGTAAGATAAACACTAGTAGCTACAAGGTTAGTGGTTCAAACCTACCAGCTGCTCCTCGGAAACCCTATAAACGGTTGCTATGAGTCAGAACCAACTTGACTGCATACAACAGCAACAAGCAGCAGACAAGGCAGAAGGTAACCAGGAAGGCTCTTCTCTGCTATCTCTCCCCCTGTCCCTCACCTCTTCCCCACCCCCCACCAGCCAATGCCTTCAGTTCTGCTAAAACGATGTGTAAGACGTCCTGACTTTCAGATGTTGTGTTCCTTCATGTTCTCTGGCAAGCATATTGACTTTTCATCCCACCCCAAGCCAAATCCACAACTCTGACTCATTGTTGTTAGGTGCTGTCGAGTCAGTTCCGACTCATAGCAACCTCATGGAGGGTTTCCAAGGAGCAGCTGGTGGGTTTGAACTACCGACCTTGTGGTTCACAGTCCAGAGCTGATCCTACAGTCCCACAGCAGGAGTCCTATTCCGACTCGTAGATACCCTATATAAGGGTTCTAAGACTATAAAGACAGCCTCATCTTTCTCCTGCAGATCAGCTCATGGGGTTGAACCCCCAACCTTGTGGTTAGCAATAACAGGTAGCCCACCATCTCATCAGGGCTCCGTTCACCCCTCCCTTTTGTTGTGGTTGTTAGACCCATTGTTGCTGCCACTGCATCAATCCATCTCATTGTGGTCTTCCTCTTTTTTACTTACTCTCCACTTTACTTAGCATGATGTCCTTCTCCAGGGACGAGTTCCTCCTGACAACATGTGCAAAGTATGAGAGACGAAGTGTCATCACCCTCACTACTAAGGAGCATTCTGGCTGTGCTTCTTCTAAGACAGATTTGCCGTTCCTCCCCAGCTAGTCTCAGTTCTTGGAATGGGGAGGTGGGAGAGAGGGGGCGGGGTTAGCGTGGAGGCCTCTGACCACCTGTGTGTGCTCTCTAGTCTAACACAGCAGCCAGAGTTTTCAGGGTGGGCTTAGATGCTATCAGGACCTGACCCTCCTCACGTTGTGCTGCCTTTCCTTAATTAGGTGAGGGTTGGGGTAGGCAGAGGGAGTGTCATCTCACAGGACAGAGTCCTGGTTGTGAGCAGAGGGTCGTCCAGAAGCAGTAGTAGCAGCGGCATTAATCTAAGAAATCCACGCGGAGACAGGAGAGCCACCCTTCTGTCTGCCATGTGAAGAGAAATTGAGCTCCTAGAATCCCCATGTGGGGCTGTTACCTCAAGGTAACCAGACTATACTTCAGACTCCTCTCAACATATTCCCATTAACCCACTGCCATCAACTCAGAGCGACCCTATATAGGGTTTCTGAGACTGTAAACTTTTATGGGAGAGGCATAGCCTTGCCACCAGGGCACCTGGATAGACTGGGGAATAAAACACTAGGGTATTGTCCATAGATGCTGTACTTGGGCTCTATGACCTTGAATCTTGTCAGTTGTGGTAAGGGGCTCTTCCCCTTTTACCTTGGGGGGATGTTACAGACAGTTTCATCTTCCCTTTGCATTGTCTGTAAGATGAGGTTAATAAATAAACAAACAAAAAACACTCACCTCAGGGTCTGACCCTTCTTTACAGTTTTATATTTACCTTATTTATTTTTCCTTTACTTCTTCCCAAAGTAATACCACAGAGACATGAAAATAGATGCTGCTATATATTTATTGACAAAGAAAGAAGGTCACAACATATAGTTTGGTGAAAAAATACACACTATAGAACAGCACTTATATTTATTTGATCACTTTCATCTATAAATAAATCTATCTGGGTATACAGATACAGGGAAGTATCTAGAAGTACATTCATCAGAGGGCGGACAATGGTTACATAAGGGATGGAGGGCTTCAGGCATTTGCACTTTCGTTTCTGTACTTGCACTTGTACCACTTCCACAGACAGTACAGCCATCAAGAAATCAATGGACATACACAGAAAACAGGCCCTTAGACAGGTAGGGAGGGAGCAAGGACAGAGGTCAGGCTTTCTTCCTCCTCTGTGCCGGTATCCAGAACTTTTTCTCCTTGACCCCAAAAGAAAGTGGCTCTATGGATTAATGCATGCAGTTAGAACCCTTCCCTCGGTTTTCCCACCACTGAACTCTCAATATAGGTCAAGGCTCACTTAGGGCTTAGCCCCTCACTGTGACTCAGAGGGTTCACTGTATTCACCAGCCACCTCTTTTGGCTCCTCCTCCTCCTCTTCAGTTTGGGTCAGTTCCTGCAGGGTGATAATCAGATTCTCAAACACCTGGACCTTGTTCTCCTCACAGGCTTCTTTTGAGTGGCCCTCTTTATGACAAGATGAACAGCGAATTGTGTATTTGCGCTTCTTGGCCTTACGCTTATCCCCAGGACCATCATTCTTACGCCCAGAACCACCACTGGTGGAAGGAGACTGGGCCCAGGAAGTGTTGGGGGAATCATTGACCAGCGCCGGATCCCTGTATCTCGGGGAAGGACCCCCCCTGGATGGAAATGGAGGGTCCCGGGGCTCCACAAGGATCACATCTTCATCTGACTCAGGGAGGGGATCTTCTATCTCTATCACACTGCACTTAGCATTGCCAACTGGTAGTGGCTGGGAGCCCTGGAATGCCACAGGGTTAGCTGCCCTCTCCCCAACTGACTCTGATCTTCTGGGGCGCTTCCGTTTAAGAAAAGTGTCATCCCAATCCTCTTCTGCCCTTATCATCCTGACTAACTCCAGGAAATTGGGGAGCAGCTCCTGCTCATTTGCATACATCCTGAGAAGATCCTTAAGCCTGAAGCGCAGGTCCCTTTTCAGCTCAGCCCCGAGAAGGAGTTGGTGCAAGCGAGTCTGGTTTGCGTCTTTCTCAGCTAGGACCCCTGCCTGAATAGCATTCTGGAGCTGCACCTCTAAGCGGATCACATAAAGGGATGCTTTCTCCCCTTGCGCCTGCAGGGTGTTAAAAAATTTCCCATGGGCAGTCACGCTGCTTTCAGACTCCCCAAATACCAATTTCATGGCTCGCAAGAAATCTGTCACACTTAGGTTGGGGTTGGCTGCCTGGAGCAAGCGCATGACCTCCCGGGCAGGGCCCCTAAGAGTTTTCATCAAGCGCTTGAGCTTTTCCTCCTCAGAAGTATTCCAATCTGGCAAGACCCCATTGACCTGGATCAACCAGTTTTCAAAGGTTTCTTCCCCCTGGGCTGGCACCACCTTCCCAGAGAACAATTTTATGTTTCTCTCTGCCAAGTTGGCCATTAAAGGACCAAGGCTCCTCCCCAGGGACCTCAGCATGGAATGGACCCAAGGTGGCAAGGGAGCATTCTGCCCCCTACTGTTAACCACACGTGCAATGATGCTAGCCATGACTAACAATGAATCTAACAAGATGCTCAAGTTTTTCAGGAAAGCCAAATCAACAGGTGTCTCCCCAAGGCAAGGTTGCAGGACTCTGCCTTCCTTGTATCTTAGTAGGCACTGAAAAGAAAAAGGAGGGGGGGAAATGGAGGAGGTGTCAAAAAAGGGCTGCAAGTTCAAACCCACCAGTTGCTCCTTGGCAACCCTATTCAGGGTCGCTATGAATCAGAACCAATGCACTTAACTATAACAACAAATCTGCAGCCCAAGTCTCTCCCTTCCTGAATACACCCGGCAGCACATTTTCTATCTGCCCACTGCCCTTACAACGCCCTGCAGGACAATGATAATTACAACCTCAAAGCACTGTAGGATTAGCACTGGACTGGTAACCACAAAGTCAGTGCTTCAAACCCAGGAAACGCTCCTCAGAAAGTCTATACAGGTGCTCTTTGAGTCCAAACCAACTCTATGGCACTTAACAACAGCGCTCGCCAATGTCTCTTGGTCAGCAGGATTCTCCTACCAGTCCTCCAGGAGGGTAAACTGTTGCTTTGAATTCTAAGAAGAATGGTGTGTGGACTCTCTAAGTGTGTAGCGCATTAACCCACAGCGCCACGCCAGGACTCCTGACAATGATCCAATGATCCTCTCTAAGGAGAGTGTCAGCAGTCCTGGTGTGGCGCTGTGGGTTAATGCGCCAGACTGCAAAGCCGCTTTGAACTGTGAGGTCGGCAGTTCAATCTCACCAGTCGCCTCACAACAACAACAACAACAACAACAAGTAGAGTGTCATGGTCAAAGTCTACAGATTTGTGGAAATTAATAAGATCTCATGAATCTCACGGCCTCCTATCTCCACCACACTCCCTTCTCAAAGTTTTCCTCATTAATTCTGCTTCTTACATGGTTTCAGGAACAAGCATCCGCCTTTGTTTCTGTCCCAGCCTTCGCAGTCAGTGCTGAAAACTCTCGCCTCTGGGGTCGGGGGTCCGTCTCTATCCACTGAGGGTCAAAGCTGGGCTGGGGCCGAGGGCAGAGGGGAAAAGGGAAGGCGAGAAATAGCTTAGTCCTTTATCACCCCACTCCACCAGCCCATTGCCTCTGCAGTTGCCAGGTGGAGATTTGCCTCTCCCACCTGCTGAATATTAGCCAGAGTGACCTCCCCCACCCCCACCCCCACCCTTACATTCCCCACTGGGAAACCGTGGGCCTACCAGCTCTGCAATCAGCTACTCAGAATTCCAGTTAGACTTCTGCTTCGATGGTCTGCCACAAACAGAGTAAGGGAAAAAGGAGTTAGATACGCACACCCCCATATTCTCTTCAAGAGGAGATGAGAGGGAAAGGGGGTTCAAGGACAGCAACTTACAATTCCACCCCCGCATCCTTCCAAACTCCCTCAAAATGTCCCCCACCCTCAATCCAGGCAAACCCAATCCATTCCATAGCATCCAGTTGACCCCTTACCTCCTTCCTCAAATCAGCCCAGCCATTGGAGTGCTCCTTCCCCAAGTGGGGAGCCGCCCCATACTCCGCAAGCTGGGCAATCGCACCCTTTTCTCTACCTGTACCTGGTGGTGGGCAGCTGATGCCCAGGCTTCAATAACTGGGGAGTCCACGTCCTGGTCTCCGCCGCCCTACCAGGGGAAAAAGACGATCGTCTCCTCGGCTGATCAGAGTGACCTAGAGGTGGCTGGTGGAGCAGCTTCGCACCGCCTCCCAGCGAGCGTAGCTGAGTGGAGGCAGCGCGGTTCCCACAGCAGCAGAAACGGCAGCTTTTAGCCTCTGCCCACTGAGACAAAAGAGTGTGACGAGGGGGGTTCTGCAGCCAATCAGCGGGATGCGGGGGCGGGCCCCTGTGAGACCGGGAGTGGGGAGGAGAGTGGAGTGGAGCAGAGCTGAGGAAGGAGCGGAGGGGAGCCGAAGGGAGGAGGAACGGAAAGAGAGGGCCCACAGAGAGTTAAGAGCCGCTAGGCCACGCTGATCCACTGATTTCCATGTTATTATTGACTTCCATTTTGTTATTGACTTGAAGACTACTCCCCCACCCGTCGCCCCCAACTCCTGCTTTTCTTTCTCTCCCTGAGCTGAAATCCTCAATTTGAGTCTGGGTGCCTTCAATGAGAGGTGGGACCATAATGAAGTAAACAATAAAAGTTCCTCACCTTTATATGGGGGAGTGATGGTGGGGTGGAGAGCAGTAGAGCTTTCTGGGTACAATGCGTTTGCTTGGACCTCTTCTCTTTCATTCTCAGCACCCTGTACCAAACACCAAGGCTCTTAATCGGCATCCATCAAAGTCTGGGCGCCAGGCAAACTGCATCTGAATCCTTTTGGAGAGTTGCTTACAAATACAGATACCTGGCCCCTATACCGCAGGGATTTTAATCTACTATTCTTAGAGTGTGGGAGAAAAATGAGGATTTCTGCTCCCATAAAAATTTACAGCCTTGGAAACCCTATGCAGGGTGGATATGAGTCAGAACCGACGCTATGGCACACCACCACCAGGTTTAGGGTGAGGGCATGGTTTTGTAGTTTAACTAGCATTGTTCAATAAAACCTGCAAAAGCCAGAACCTGTGTAAGGCGGAAACCGGGTCAAGAAGGAAAATAAAAATCTTTCCCACCAATAGAAAAGTGGTAAGACTGCACCCTATGAAAGGCTGAAACGATGTAAGACCAAGAAAACCAAGGCAGTCCCATTGACTTCTGGCTCTTACAGGTATTTAGTTGATTCTGAGGTCCCTGGGTGGCACAAATGGTTTATACTGGACTTCTCACCTAAAAGTTGATGGTTGCAACCCACCCTGTGAGCTCCAGAGAGGAAAGTCCTGGCAATCTGCTTCTATACAGATTATAGCCAGGAAAGCCTTACAGAGCAGTTCTATTCTGTCACACCTGGAGTTGCCATGAGTCAAGTCGACTCCATGGCAATGGATTTGGTTTAACTTCGTAATTGGTTCCAAGCTACAGAGAGGTTTGTTAGTGAACCACTGCTCTAAATATGACATTAATCTGAGAGTCTTAACTAAATGGGCCTGCATCCAATGTGTCCACAGGTATCTTTACACCACATCCCTATGGAGAAATACAACTCCAGATGAGACAATTAGACCTGGGGTCCAGGATCTTTCTGAAATTGTATGCAAAAATTTTGTACTTTATGGCCACTCAAAGACACCGGGTCCTAATCTCTGGAACCTGTACATGCTCCCCAATAAGGAAAATGGGTCTGTTCAGATATGATTAAATTAGGAATCTTGCTATGCAGAGATTATCCTAGATTACCCAGGCAGGTCCTAAACGCAATCAGAAGTGTCCTCTGTTATAACAGAGAAGCAGGGGGAGATTTGATATACGTAGGAGAGGAGAAGGTGATACGAAGATGGAGGCAGAAGGGAGTGATGCAACCGTGAGCAAAGGAATGCTGATAGCCACCAGAAACTGGAAGAAGCAAGTGACAAATTCTCCCCTAGAGCCTCCAAAGGGAGCACAGCCCTGGTGGTACTTCAGTTTGGGCCCACTGAAATTGATGTTGAACTTCTGGCATCTAAAACTGTTACAGACCTTATAGCAGTCATCAGAAACT
Source organism: Chrysochloris asiatica (assembly GCF_000296735.1). Taxonomy (NCBI): domain Eukaryota; kingdom Metazoa; phylum Chordata; class Mammalia; order Afrosoricida; family Chrysochloridae; genus Chrysochloris; species Chrysochloris asiatica. The sequence goes on from NW_006408701.1 coordinate 1,972,290, forward strand.
AATACAGACTGTATATTTTTCTGAAACAATAGCTTGGTAGATTTTTCCAATGAGTCTGTGGTTAGGAGTGGTTTAGAACTATTCCCCTACAATTTCCCTTCATTAACGTTTGCTTCCTTCAACTTTTATTTCAGGAAGAAATGTGAGAAATGGAACACAGTTTGATCCCTGAATCATAGCTTTCTGCTGTTGATACTATCCTTCCATTTCCTGGCTGGAGGATAATTTGCTAGAGTGCCCTGCTGTGAGCTCTTGAGGGAACTACTTCATTGCTGGATTTGGCATCATTGGCCCTAGAGAAGGAGCAACTCCATGGAAACGGCATGCAAAGTTGTCCTGAATGAACAGACTACACGTCAAGCTAGTGGTTTAAAAAGCTGATCCATTTTCTCTGATTTCTACTTCTGGGAAATTATGCCTTCCCTTATCGAGAATATGACTAGGAGGTCCCTATAGGACTTTCAGGGTTTAAGGGGAATGATGACATGAACTATACACACGGACTGTCCAAGTGCAAAGGAGCCTGCCAAAGTATTTCACCTGCTACTTTCTGCCTTTTCATTTCCAACTCTAATTCCTAGAATGCCTTGGTCTGAAAAGTCCAAATTTGGATATAAAGCATCTTGCATCTCAGGGTCCCGTTCCATCTTGTGGTTGGAACATTGAAGTGGCGGTGGAGGGGGATGGTGGATGTTGGAGGCAGAGCAAAGCCCACATTATACAGTCAAGGTGTAGACAGGTACACCTCAGAGATATTGAAAATTCAGTTCCAGAACACCGCAATAAAGCAACTATTACAATAAAGCGTCCTGGTGTGGCACTGTGGGTTAATGCGTCAGACTGCAAAGCCGTTTGAACGGCAAGGTCAGTGGTTCAAGCTCACCAGCTGCTCCTTGGAAACCCTATACAGGGTTGCTATGGGTCGGAACCGACTCAATGGTACTTAACAACAACAACAATAAAGCGAGTTGCATGGCTATTTTGGTTTCCCAGTGCATATACAACTAATATTTAAACTACACTGTAGTCTGTTGAGGTTTGAAATCTTTGAGAATGACCAAAATGTGATACCAAGACACAGAGTGAGCACATATGGTTAGAAAACTGGTGTCATTAGATTTGCTTGAGATAGGGTTGCCACACACCTTTAATTTGCAAAACAAACAGCTGCAGTATCTGCAAAACACAATAAAGTATGGTATGCCTGTACCTGAGATTGCCTTTTGGACTTCCCTTCAGACCCTTCTGCTCCCCAGCATCATGCCCTCAGACTCTAGCCACTCAGGCAGACTTCTACATTTAAGTTGGCTCCATTGCCACATCAGGTGATCTGAAGTTGAACTTAGTGACATCAAAAAAGACAAAGAACAGATCTCAGAGTTCTGACAAAAATAGTGAAAGGAAATGGATTGCGTAAAGGTGCCTGGACTGGCCATTACTGATAAGGCCAGGGTCTATTTGAGCAGGGCTGGAAGGAATGTATGCTAAACTGGTCCCAACTGGATATTTCCATCCTCATAGGGGAAGAGAGCCTTCTGATTGCGAGGATTCAGACTCTAAGGAGCCCACATTTTCCAGCTGTAAAAAATTTACTTTAAAAACCCAAGACTAGGAGCTAAAACCTTCTATTGAAAGAATAATGGTTATCTTTGACTGACTACTTCTTATGGGCCAGGAATTTTCCATCCCTTAAGGGACCATTTGAAGAACAGATCTGATGCAATAAACTGATGACCAGAAGAGCTTGGGATGACATCAAGAACATCATATAGGAAGAAAGCAAAAGGTCATTAAGAAGACAAGAAAGAAGGAAAAGACCAAAATGGATGTCAGAAGACACTTTGAAACTCACTCTCCAGCATAGAGATGCTAACGCAAATGGAAGAAAGGAGGAAGTAAAAGAGCTGAACAGAACATTTCAAAGATCAGCTAGAAAAGACAAAGTCAAATATTATAATAAAATGTGTAAAGATCTGGAGTTAGAAAACAAAAAGGGAAGAGCATACTCAGCATTTCTCAACCTGAGGGAATGTTTTTTGTTGTTGTTAAGTGCCATCGAGTCGGGTCCGACCCATAGCGACCCTGTACAGGGTTTCCGAAGGTGTAAATCTTTACGGGAGTAGAGAGCCTCATCTTTCTCCCGCGGAGCGGCTGGTAGTTTCGAACCGCTGACCTTAAGGTTC